>NW_008237229.1:5649489-5699876 GCF_000691975.1 Corvus brachyrhynchos | reverse complement strand
AGCAGGAATATCTAGCCCAAACTGATATCTTAGTACAATGTTATTATTTTTGTTACCAGTAGTATTCTCATTACAATTGTTCACAGCACTTCTTTTAATCACCTCGTGGAAGATCTCAAGAGTCCCAGGCTCTGTCATTAAAGGATTTACAATTTCAGCACCTGATGTTGTTTTGAACCATTAGAGCTCTTCTCTGAGGAGCCACAAAATTACTTTGCAGCTCTTAATTAAGCTTTGCATTATACCCACGAAATGGCACTAGTCTTAATTTAACAATGGAGACCACAAGGTACTGAGGTGTTAAATGATACCTCATGAGAGCCAGCCAAGGACAGCAGTGTTGCAGTGCTGCCCACCCCTGGTGGGTCAGCAACCCACACCACCATTCTGACAGATCCTTCACCGAGTTTGTGTTGCTTCCTTCCTGACCACTTCTGCAAAATGACCCCAGTGAATCGAATCACTTTTTAGTGCATTTCTAACATTACCTTTCTGTGACCCATTTGATAGAATGAGGTCAGGGATGAGGGTGTTGACAGGAAATAATCCCCCCGGGGAGAACAATGAGAAGTCTCTGTAGGGACAGACAGAAAATTTACTTGCAGCCAGCTGGGAAGCAAGTATGCCCACACTGAATTTTGCATCCTCCTATTGCAGTCTGCTACTTGTATGACCTCTGTGTTGGATTGTTACTGCCCCCTTAACCTTCCAGGTATTACCGTATATTGACTGCAGAGAGAGGGGTTAAGGATGTATACGTATATAATTGTTATCCTAGCCTAAATTAAAAAAAAAAAAAAGCCAAAAAGATTCACATAAATTCTACTTACATTATTCTGAGTTTTTTTCTACCCCAGAAAGTTTAAAGTTTATAAGTGTAATGAGCTAAAATCAGTAGTGAGTTCTCTAATCTGGTTTGTTTACTTCTGAGATGCTTAATACTTTTATTTACAAAACTGCTTCAGTAAAAACATCAGGTCATCTGAACAACTAAGTAAAACACTTTTACACCAACTGATTCTTGAATAAGTTTTTTACAAAGCAAACTCAGTTTGACAGCTGCAAAAAATGCAGTCATGTAAGTCTGCATAATTCAAGGCCCACACATTTGCAACAACTCCTAGTGAGGGCAATAAAACTAGAATCTTTATTTCTGAAGTAAATGAAAGCTTTACAGGATACAGAGAATGCACTTTAATTTATTACATGGGTTGCAAAGACAAACTAGAATACTACACTATTTGGAAAATAATAATCATAGGAATAGTATGGTCATCCTCTTTTGTGGTCTTTTGTGAGCTAACAAGCTCCTCAGACAATCCTTGGAGATGGAATTAACTCTAACTTTGGAGTCTTGAATAGCAACTTCCAGACCACTTCTGACCTAAGTTGTTCTATAAATATTCACTTTATGACAATGTTAGCTATGAGCCTGCACACATAGGGTGAGGTTTACAAATAAATACATCCATTAAAAAGTGTATGTGTACTTCCTACGTGTCTATTTCCCTTTGGAAATTTTTAGAACAGTGATCAAATCAAAATCAAACCTAGATGATGATACTGGCTACTTAGGTCAGAAACTTCCTTTACAGATGAAGGAGACTTCACTGAGTAATGGTACTATCTGTAGAGATTATTTCTATCCCTGTTCTGTCAAGTACCAAACTACTCAATGTTTTTATATCACCTATGACAGATTTCTTTCTCTGACATTTCAGGATCCTCAAATATTTCTAGAATGCTACAGCAGATATGTTTTTATCATTGGAAATCATATTTTTTGTAGCTGATATATTTTAAGCTCCATGTGTTAGAGTGTAGAGTACTTTTAATGAATTAATAAGCAGTATGGTTAGTAATATAATTAAAGACAGCTTACCATTGCAAAACATTAATTTGAATATCAAACAATGAAGCAATAACTGTCTTTTTGCTGCTGGAAGCCACCATTTGAACAAAACTGTCAGACTATCTTACTTTATGACACATGTCAGGGTTCCTACTTGTCACATTCACTGTAACAGTGAAAACACCATCCTTCATGAAATAAAAATCTGGGTTTCTACTCAGCAACAACCCTTAAGATAATCTAATAATATAGCTTTAAGTTGACCATGAAGCTCTGCTGTTTGTTTGTTTGTTTGTTTGTTTTTAGAAATTTCAAACCATGTATTTTATACTCCTTTTGGAAATACCTAGAGGGGTTTTTTTCTCGCCTTGTTTCCATGGTCCTTGTAAATTCTAAACAGTTAAGTACCTTTTAAATACCAAATATCTCCACAGTTCAATGTGATTGCATAATATATTCTTTCCCTTTCCTAAAGAAAAACCTAGAAGAATGAAGAAAAACTTTTAATACTACAACATGGGTGACTGAACTAGGATGAAATTGTTTTAGGGAGAGGAAAGTAAAGAATTGATCTGGTGTTAGCAATTTTCAGTGATTTGAATACATTATTTATAAGAAGATCTGAAATGATTAAATTTGACAAGGATTTAAGTACCAATTTTGCTTTTGTAATAACCCATTTTTTTTCTTTTAATTTTGGAAAGACATGTTCATTCACCAAGAAGAAAAGACATTTGATAGAGATTCTTACTTTTCCTAGAAATTTGGTTCATTGAATTTTCAGTACATACATTTAATTGTGAAAATTGAAATTCTGTGTATCAAAATTATTAAAACAAAAAAAGTGAGTCTCATATAATATTTTAGTCATTCTTTTGTCTCTGTTGTTGCCAATGGGACATTTCACACAGATATATGTCGAAAACTTTCTTGATTAAAAAATTGATGGAAAGAAAAATGAAATTTAATTTCATTATGGCAGAGATGTTTCAGCACTTCAGGAGAGGATGCCTTTATTTCAGACAAAAAATAAAAAAGTTGATCTATGGGGAAAATAGTTTGATCTATGCTATTTCCTTCAGAAGCCATCTATTCTCTTTCTCTTTTCTGAAAAAAAACCAAAAAAACCCCCAGTCTCTGTTGTAACCAGGCCTATCAAAAACATTCATAAAATAGTCTAAAACAGACTGAGTTAAAGAGACCTGTTGGCTCATAAAATATATCTCTAGTTCATGAAGATTATGGCTAGTTTTAAATTGAACCAATATATCTTTCTGACATTTAGTCACTTTTCTGGGTCTCTCTGAAGTTCCTTAGCATCCTCTCAAGCAGGAGCTCTTCTAAATAATTTTGCACGATTTCAGAAATTTTTCTACTTCATAGTTTGGCTGCAGTTACAGACCACTGAAATAAATACAGAGCAGTTTGGTATTATGGATTGGGTAGGGGTCCAAAGCCCTGCTATTTTTCCAGGGTGAGCACCACAGCATACAGGACAAGCCGCTTGGCAAAACCAACATTACCTTGTGCACAAGAAACATTTCTCACCATCAATAGGCTCCACTCTTAATTGAAGTGCCTGTTTTAGTCATGTTTTATCACAGATTTAATGGGCCAGAGAATCTTGCCCTACATCTGCTGTATCCCTTTCCCTCCCTGGTTTTGTTAAGTGCAATGGGCAAAAGAGTAATCAAGTATGTCTGGAGAGACTGGGCTGACCTAATGAACATATGTCAGAGTTAATGAACATTTCCATGGACTTTGTCAGTGCATATCCTAAGGCGGTTGTAGGCACTGAGTGGCTGTCATTTTCTGAGCTGCAAAGTCGTTCAGTTAGCTTGCCTCAGCAGTAAGCCATTCCAGTTAGTGATTCTATTAATAACTGCATTTAAAGTACCTCTAATTTTGCCAGGGGTTTGAGCTTTTGTTAGGGGCAGAATGCTTCAGTGCTTGATTACTGAGATCCATAACTGCATGCTGCTAAGTGGGAGTGAATGGTTTTATTTCCTTCATATTTCATTATTTCCTTAAATCTCCTGAATTTTTACAGATTATAGGAGAGAAGTTGGAAGAATAAATGCAGTTTGGTGTGTTAACATTACACCCAGTCTCCTTTTACTGAGAGACTGCCTGCTGTCTGTCTCATTTCTTCTCTGTCTGGATCAGCTCTTATTCCCACTCTAGCTCTGGCTATGCAGCCTCATGAAATATCTATCCACTTGCTCTCTTGAATGACATTGTAACGTTTTATTTTCGTGTTTGAGTATGCGGGAGGGTTAGAGAGTCCACCAAGATGTCAGCAAGCATATGTCTACTCTACTGTCTGGGGTATTTTTGCAACACAGATGTGCCAGCTTTGCTATCCTTTCATATGAGCAAGAAAACACCTCACGAAAGTAGTCACAGTGGTATATGGTTATTTCAATTAAGCTGTAAGTTATTTTAATGAAATTCTATGGTTTTCTCATGACAGCAGATTTCACTCATTCTTTGGGATAGTAGGAACACAGTCAGGCTGAAACTGCACACACAGAATATTCACAAATCCTTACAGAATGAAGAGTCAACTCCAGCACCCTGTACCTCCTTACTTAGATAAATAGCATGGTCCTTGACAACAGTGGGCTTTTTTTTGTTGTTGCTTTTTTCCTTTTAACTAAACTACAAAAGATGTGCTACAATTTCACCATCAACAAAAAAAACAATAAATCATTTTGCCAGCCAAATAATGTCATGTAACTGCCTGAGTGGTAAAAAGGGAATTGCAATTCAGTGGAGGAAAATGTAGAATGATGCACTCATTGAGGGGGTTATAACTGATACTTCTGGGAAAATGACAGTTTATGATCTGTAGCAATCCAAGAAGTAAAAAGTGTTAAGAATTTTTAGGAAAGGAAGAGAGAAAAAAATCTGAAGACATTGTTACTTCTTTGTACAAAGTGCAGCCAGTCCTTCAACCCTATGTGCAGCTCTGGTGGCAACAGCAGTGTCCCTAGAATGTTGTTGTGTCTCCCTCAAAAGGGATAAGTAACAGTTTTGAAATGTAAAGAAACTATCAACCTGAAGAATTTACATAGATAAAACAACCAAAGTGAAGTTTTTTCTTTACAGAAGAGAGATGCTGAGAGGCATATGATACAGTTCTTTAGAACTGTAGGCATAGAAAAAGTAAATAAGCAACACTTCATCATCTTTCCTGTCACATGAGTTAAAGGCATCTTTTAAAAATAGTAGGTGTCAGAGTTCATATAGGTTGAAAAAGTAGCAGGACAAATACATGAAAGAAAAACCCATAAAATCATTCTATCTAGCCCCGGTAGTCCAGAAGCCATGTATATTTGCTGTCAGATATCCCAGGGAAGTGCACACCTGATTTAGACTCTAAGAAACAGATTATTGGGCTTTATGTACCTTTGCTCTGACCTGATGAAGAATTGTTTCAATGAAAATTAAAGGGACGTACTTTTTTTCCTTTAAAATATATAAAATAAGTTATGAGCTTTTACTTCTCTTTTTCTTCCATTTAAGGATATCTTACTGAATGAATTGCAAATAGTATGAATAACATATAATATATATATATATCCACCTCTCAAATAAGTTGAAAGATAGACACATTTTTCTTGTAAATATTAAAGTGTGCACTCCTTCTGTCCCGTATTGTTGCCCTGACAGAATTTCTGAGAGAAATTCCTCTGAGAGCCACAGCTCACGTTGCCCAGCCCTTCAGCCACCGTGAGTGACTGGAAGGGCTGTTACCCTGCAATGCTACACTTTTCAAGGAATCATAGAATGGGTAAGGTTGGATGGAACCACAGTGGACCATCTGATCCAACCTCCCTGCTCAAACAAGGTCATCCTAGAGCACATTTCACAGGATTGGGTCCAGATGGTGCTTGAATATCTACTCCATGACATCTTTGGACAACCTGTTCCGGTGCACAGTCACCTGCACAATAAAGAAGTTCTTCCTTATATTCAGATGGAACTTCCTGTTCATCAGGGTCTGCCTGTTGGCTCTTCTCCTATTGCTTGGCACCACTGAGAAAAGCCTGGCTCCATCCTCCTGAAACCCTCCCTTTAGATACTCATAGGTATTGATGAGGTCCCCTCTGAGTTGTATCTTCTTGAGGCTGAACAGGCCCAACTCTCTCAGCCTATCCTCAGCTCCTGTCCCTTAAGCATCTCTTTCCCCCTCTGCTGGAGCTGCTCCAGGAGCTCCATGTCTCTCTTGCACTGAGGAGCCCAGAACTGGGCACAGCAGTACAGATGTGGCCTTACTGAAGTCCATTATAGTAATCTTACTTGCTGCCCTACTCCCTCTTTGCCCACTACTGAACTCCACAATCTCATGCTCTTTAGAGCCAAGGCTGCCCACAGTCTCAGATCTCCATCAAGACTTTCTCTGTTTGTTGGTATGGGATCCATCAGCACACCATTCCTTGTGGGATCATCCACAATCTGTGGCAGGAAGTAGTTTGACTCTAGCAGAGAAGTGCCGGTGTCTCCTGATTCTTCTGTCTCCTGATTCTTCTTGTGCAGGACTGCCATACAACCAAGAGCACCCCCATGTAGAGCTGTTACTGTTTCAGGCTCTCTGCAAAAGACATTTGGTGTAATTCCGACCTTCTTCTCACAAGCCCTCCCAGGATGCTCAGTAAGGTCTCCTCTTCACATATTTGGCATGTTACATCAGAAACTAGACAGAAAACTCAATTATTTCATTTACTTGATTGATCCAGTTGGCATACCAGCAGCTAGGCACCAGAGAGAAAAGTGATCCAATGCTGGTCAAAGGTAAGCACAGCTGAGTACTCAGGCAGAACTGCCCATGAGTTAATTATATTTACTATTTCTCCTGCTTAAGAAAAAGACAGAAATTGCCATTGTGTACCCATCTCAGACAAAGCTCCTGGGGTGACTCAAAAGGATAATCATGATATTTTCATATAAATTAATTATGAAAACTTCAGTTGGCATTTAGTAAGGAAGACATGAAGGAAACAAGCCTCTTTTTGCTTTCCCTTGTTTCTCTATAGAGCTGATTACTGAATATCAATAAGCACAGATGAAATGTCTCAGAGGATTTTGGATTAAGCATAGAGAAGAACCACAGGTAAAGTCTCAATTTATTGCAATGCGTATTTTGCTCAGTTGTCTTTACATAGACAACCAGCAAGCTTGTGAGATTTTAGGTAGTAGCTACCAAAAAAAGAAAAGAAAAGAAGTTTATTGTTATGTTTATTCTTACTGTAGTTCTTGCTATTGCTTTGTCTCTTTTGTCATCTAGAAATGTTATTTATTTTGTCTCCGGTATCAATACTGATCACAGCAGGCAGGCATCTCCTTCAAAAAAGCCATGTCTCAGCTGGTATTAATTGCTCTTCTCAATGGCAAAGTCAGCACAAAGGCCAAGGACTTCATAGAAATGAAACACCAGCCTCTGTCTGGTCACTCCTGGTCAGGGTTGAGGTAATACAGAAGGATTATTACCTCAACTGCATGGTGCTTGTTCTGCGGATAAATTGAGAACTTCAATCTTCTGGGCTGTCAATTCAAAAACTTTTATAGACACTATACCATGAAAGAAAGAGAGAAAGAGAGAAAGAGAGACATTATTGAATGTGCTTCCAGTAGCAGTAAAACCATTCCAGGTATACATACATATATGACATGATCTATTTGCTTATTTCCCTTCTGCAGTCTTTAAGCTTGATCATTGCAATAATTATATTGCAGAGCTTTATTACACCATTTCTTTTAATGCATATATGAGGTCAATATAAAATTACTACAATAGAAAAAGGTAAAATACTATATGCACATGCATGTTTCAACCTTGTCTGATAAAATAGGAAGAAAACCCCCTCAAAGTAGACTTAAATATGTTTTTGCACATGTTGTGGCAGTTCAAAATACAGTAGTGCATGGTTCTCAATGAAGTATAAAGTTGCAAGACTGTTCTTAACAGTGTAAGAAGTAAGAAGGAAACAGATTAATCTAGAAATTTTGGCAATGTAGGTATGAAGTATGGCCACAGAGCATTCCACATCCCCTCTCCAGAGTGTTGGCAGAACAGCAAGAATTCCACCCATCAAAAAGTCAATTTGGCCATTTGCAATGAAAATCTGGAACCGCTTATGGTTATACAAAATGAGATATTGATGTTATATTTAATGAAATACTAGTAATCCTCTGGAGAAGAGGAAATGCTAGGATTTTATCAGGGAACATCTTTGAAGAAGACATGGAGAGTGGCTAAAATAGTTATTAAACTACCCAATTGTTTGTCTGTTTATTTATTTATTCAAATTACAGAAGAAAAGTCTGTCATGAAATATTTTTCTTTTAGATTAACAGTCTTTCTGGAATATGTTACAAAATGTCAAATAAATTCATTTATTCAAGTAGTTCTCACTGAGCACTTTAGGAACTTTGCTTCTAGACATAGCATAAAAGATGAAAGAAATTACACTTAAAATTGGTGGTTGGCCTCCATGAGCTCTCACGTATTCCTCCACTGCATCCCAAAGATTTTCTTTTCTCTACTTCCTTTTAAAATAATCTTGAATTGCTCTTTGTAGTTGCAAATGCTTTCAATGTTTTTTAACATAATAATGAAATCATATTTGCAAGTCATCTCAAGAAACCATAACAGGGGAAACCAACCTGATGAAAAACAGCTTTTCTTTATTCCCAGCTCTGATCTACAATTGTTTTACTTATAATTCTTTAATTTAAAGTAAATTCATAGAGATGGTGCCTCCTGTACAGTAACAGCTGTTATTCTGTTAGAATAATTGTTCTAATAAAAGTTTCTAACTACAAGCTGAAATAACTTCACACATATATAAGAGCCATTAAGAACATGGTCAAGCATATGATAACAAGCTGTAGGTTTCTCTTGCAATCAGCTTGGTCCTAAAAGCAACACTTATTTCATATATACATATATATGTCAATTTGGCAACATTTTTACTCTGAATGCCTTTATACACTTATTTAGTTAGAGGAACTACTTGAATAAAAAGCAATTGGATAAACCTAAAATTTTCAATTCTCTTAAATTGTGTGAGACAAAATGCAACAATAAACTTCATATACTAGAATAAATGTATATTTTATACACCGAGTTCACCAGACAAGACACAGAACACATACAGAGAGACTGATAGAGCTACACATTTACCTTCTGCAGAATATTGCCTGGATTTTGTTATCTGTTGCACAGCATTACTGAGGGATTAGAATGAGTGGAGATGGCATTAAAATGTTAAAATTTCATTCTTCAACAACGAAGCTGACTTCACCCATGTGCTGAAAGTTTAACTATTTTTACTTAAAAGAGGGTTTTTTTCCTATCAGTTTTAACTTAATCAAAATATTAAATAACTCTTTACATTTACAAAGAAAAAAATCAGTCTAGATTCTTGCTTATTTTCTGTGTTCTGCGATACTACCTGAGTCTTTCAGTAGTATACACAACAAAACACAGCAATAGAAAACCACAGTGAGATGATTTAGGAATAGAATTTGGACTTGTGTCTGAATTATTTTGGTTTTATGAATTTAATTCCAGCTTCTATAGCCTTTGCAAATACTTTTGGGACAACTGCATTTCATAAGTTATTCAGATTCTGATTTCAATTACACTGTTACCAGGTTGGCATAATTTCCCATATACTACAGGTATAATTTCTGATTTACATTAATATTAGTTTAGCAAGAATTAGTCCACACCTATTCTGGAAGAACATTCTAAAATGCCTCATGCCTGTCAGATAATTATGTCTTTGAAGGCTTATATTTTTAACATAATGGGCACTAAAGCACGCATTTATATAGTTATATTTTACATATATATGTTTGGGAGTTTTTTAATTCTTAAATTACAAAAGATTGTTCAGGCACTTGCATTTTATTGACTGGTGTTATTCCTCTCTTCTTTAGTTCCCACTGAAGTACAGAATGAATTTTAACAATAAATGGTTATTATGATAGAAGAGAAATTGCAGGCTTTTCAGTAAAATTATGTGCCATGAGAGAGAAGGCAGCAGAAAATCATGAGATGAAAATTAATTCTTTAGTCATAAGAGTATAACTCCATTACCTTCTAGGTGTTATCTGTCTTTACACCAAAAATTTAAAACATTTCTACAGAATGCATAACATATTTAACTATTTCTTTGGGGATTTATTTTAAAAACACATCCAAAGTAAATATATGTGAACTGGACAAAGCAGGGACGGAGATTTTGTGATCAGTACTACGGCTGAAGATCAGTTTGTGAAAGATGGTGTCCCCACACAGCAGAAGACACAATTGCTGCTCTGAGAGAGCAACCCATGCAAAAGACTGATAAAGGGGGGAAAAGTCTTTCAGAGCCTCCACTTTTAGCATTTTAATGTACCAAAATTATCACTGAAATTTGGGTGGTAGCTCGGTTCTCTATATTCTCTCTAGAATCTACAAATGTAGAAAAAATGTTCTAAGATATCATTATTAAGACTCCCCAAGTTACCAAACCTTCTTAAGTCCTTTATTAGTACTTATTTATAGGCCATCAGTCCATGGGTGTTCTTCAGAAAGAATTTGCTAGCTTTTTTCACATTAACTTATTTTTTATTTATTTCTGAAACCTATAGGACAGTAGATACAGCAATTAATTAAAGATTCAATGGGAGAATAATCACATTTAGGTGACACATTAAGAAATTTAGTAGGATATAACCAGACCCTGCTACTGAGATCCCAGTTTTCATTCGGGGACTCATCAGTCTAAATGGTACTTTCAACAGGCTTTTTTTTTTTCTAGTCCCTTTTCAGCAATTCCCTAGAATCACAGAATCATTCAGATTGGAAAAGACCTCTGAGTCACAGAGTCCAACCACTAAGCTAACACTTAAGTTGTGTTCACCATTAAACCATATCCTCAAGTGCTTTTCCATATGCTTTTTGAACACTTTCAGGGATGGTGATTCCACCACTTCTCTGTCCAACCCGTTCCAGTGCCTGACCACCCTTTAAGTGAATAAACTTTGCAATGTCCACTCTAAGCCTCCCCTGCTACAACGTTTGACCATTTCCTCTTGTCCTGTCAGTAGATGCCTGGGAGCCTGACTCCCACTCACTACAACTTTCTTTCCAGTAGTAGTAAAGACAAATAAGATCTCCCCTAAACCTCCTTTTCTCCAGGCTGAACACCCCCAGCTCCCTCAGCTTCTCCTCCTAGGCCAGGGCTTGGCAGCAGTTCTTTTGATATCCAGTCCCTTTAAACCAATTGAAATGTAAGTACTACATGTCCAATGATGTAGACCTTAGAGGTTACTTAAATGAACCCTTTAGGTAAAAATATTTGTAATGATTACGAATTCACGTGGTCACACATGTAATCAGGACCCTAAAAAGAAAATCTACTTAACTATATAAATGGAAAGGGCTCACCACTGTGATTTTTAATTATAGTAGTCTGAGCAATATTCAGAAATATTAGTTTTATGGAGAAAAAAACTTTAAAAGCAGTATTTTTTAAATTCAAAACAATGTAAGTCCATGCACATTTATCTTATTTTTGATTCTACCTACAAACAGGATAAAAAGTGATACTTGAGAGTTCTTGCAAAGCATGACTGCAAGAAAAAAAGGGCAATATTCAAGAATAATAAACAGAGAAAGATTTATGAAAATATATCTTGTTTAAACTGAAAGGATTTTTTTATTCATAAGTGCATTCAAACAGCTTAAAGATCCTATTTCTCACCATCTATTGTATTATTAATCAAATAATTAGAGCATAATTCCATTTCGTACACATATCAAAGAAAAGAATTTTTTTCTTTCAGTTTTACAGCAGATTTCTCTGTTTGAATATCTGGTGCTGAAAAGTTTTTGGCATGAGCAGGTGGCTTTTATATATCTTTTAGTATCAAAATAACATCAAGAAATTAAACAGATTAAATTGTAATATGGATACATTAGAAACACTTCTTGTCTAGATCAAAAATATGCTCTGATTCCAGCTAAAGGCAAAGCAAACCTATAATTTAACGCTTAAGAGCTACACTTGACTCTAAAACTCATCACTATAACAACCATATAAAATGTACAATACACACCTAAGAAAATATACTGTACAGTAATATTCTTTTTTTTTGTCCTCTGATAATGTGAATAATCAGCTGAAGAATCCCATAGGCAGTCACTGCTTCCTATAGATAATGAAGTTTCATCTTTTGATCAGAATCATCAAAGCTCCAGGACAAAGCATCAGGGCTCCAGAAATACTGTAATATGGATGTTCAAAATTACAGCTTTGTATAAATTGCCTACTGAGGAAAACACTTAAATAATTGAGGTGTTTTTCAAAACCTTGGTCAGAATCTCTAAGGGATTTTTAGCAATGGGTACTACTTTCTTTAATAGGTTTTGAATTCAGTCTTAGGGATTGATATTGTGACAACTTCTCTTCTTACTCTGCCAGACTAT
Source organism: Corvus brachyrhynchos (assembly GCF_000691975.1). Classification (NCBI taxonomy): domain Eukaryota; kingdom Metazoa; phylum Chordata; class Aves; order Passeriformes; family Corvidae; genus Corvus; species Corvus brachyrhynchos. The sequence continues at coordinate 5,687,538 of NW_008237229.1, read as the reverse complement.
CCTTCATGAACAATGTATATCACAGGGATTGTTTTCTGAGCATGATACATAGTCCTCTGATTTATCTGGATGTTTAGATTTCTTTGTCCTTTGATGTGTACAGTCACAAGAAGAATTCTAGAGCAATAGCCATTTGTCACTGCTGTGACAGTACTGAAGCCGCCAGCTCTAAGAATATCCCAGTTCTCCCATACCCTTCATCCCTGCAAGCAGTGCTGGCAAACAGCACATATGTGGCACAGCGGCATTGATGCTCCCTGGGTCCTCAGCCCCACAGCCCACAGGTGTTGAAAGAACCCTACAACCAAGTGTCCTCATATGCCAGCACCAGTCTCAGAACTTAGGTTTGTCACCTGGAGCATGGTGACCCACTTCTGACTCCCCTGTCTATGGTCCTGCTCATGCGGATCCAACTCAGAGCCACAGGTATCAGATTAGAGCTTCTTGATGTGCACATTCTTCCACTACAAAATCATCAGTGACAATTTTATCACAGGAAGGAAGAAAATATCATTTTTCCACACAGACTTCTGATCTGATTTTTTCCAATACACAGTGTGTGGGAGTTTTATGCCTCACATCTGTTGGGAGGGCAGCAGTGGAAAGTTTTAATAGCATATCTCAGTCACTAAGACAACTCTGTTTCAACCCTCTGTGCAAATGCTTGGGCACCTACCTCTTAAAACAGCTGTCATGTTTTCTTGGGGTTTCTTCCGTGATTCTATTCCATAATTTTCTTTATTATTAAGATTAAAATCAGTGGCCACTTATTTTGAGAATGTGAGATATTTTGTGATTTCCCAGAAGTGATGCAAACAGGTGAGGCATATCTTTCATGCTTATCACTAAATCCATTAGAAAGCAAATTAGAAAATGTCTTTTACAATACCCTTTCAACTTTTCTGTATGTTAGAAAATGGAAATATTTTTTTTCCACAAAGAATGGTGTACAAACCTACATTCTTCAGCCAGTAGTGCTGCTCAATGGAAAAAGGCAGAAACTTATAAACTGAAGGTGTGAGGACTAGGAACAGTCAGGTTAGGATTCACTACTTTGTATAAATTTTAAGGAAAATATTAACTACTTAATAAAGAATGTTTTTCTTTCTCTTTTTTTAATCCTAGTAAGTTTTATTTATTTCAAATAAGAATAAAAGACAGATTAAGAAAGAAGTGAAAGCTTAAAATAGTGTTTCTATTTGCCTATGTACCATTTTTAAAGCACACCAAAAGATCATGAAGAATTCCAAGGCTTTCATGGAGGTACCAAAAGGATGTTTAGAGAGGTCCATGAATTGTTTTCAAAGCTGTGTGCTACTGACAACTCAAAAAAGTCACAAAATCAGATTCCATCACATTTGTGAGAAATATTTGGAAGCAAGAGTCTCCTGTGAGCATTTTCTTGATAGCAGGTGGTCAAAATGTAGTCCTTTAATCTTTAATGTAGTCCTAAAATCTTTAATTTTCATTATGTAAGTTTGTAATTTTTCAAGAAACTACTATATTCTTTTTACTGTTTTTATAAGGTCTTCAGTGCCTTCCCATTTCTTACTCTTGATACTTCATAATACAATTTACCTTCGCAAGAATGAAAAAACTGCCACACATGATTAAATCAAAGTTTCACCCAACTTGGTATCCCACATCTGACATTGTCAATTAGTGTATACTTAGGGAAAATCACAGGAAACAGGACAAGTATAACATGATTTTCCCTTGCAAAACCTTTACAATAAGATTATGTTTAGCACAAGGAGATCAGTAGCACCATTGTAACACATGTATCTCCAGTGCATGTGCCCTAGACAATAAACAACAGTTTTCTTATCTGTTTCAGAACTACAGAACCTTTTAAAGGACAAAGTCCATTAAAGTCTCTAGGAAAAAAATATTTGGAAACAAAGTTACTCATAAGTGATCTTTAATTTTCTTCTTTCAGGATTCAATATATAAAAAACCTTTATTCAAGTAAGGGGCAATTTAACAATAAATCATATGAGGACGAAGCAGTTACCCATTAATTTAGCCAGAGAAAAGCTGTTAAATGAGACATAATTAACCTAGTCACTTACATCCCAATTCTGAATTCATGATTCTGTAAATCTGCAGCTGTTCCAGCAGTGGTTAGCTGAAATAAATAAAAGAGTTTGTCCACTTTAAATATGTGCAATACCTATTTCTCACTGCTTCATCTGAGCTTTTATTAACTGGCACTGGTTATTAAAGTCATATAAAACAGACTTAAATTCAAATGCAGTGTTGTTCTCAATTTGGAATGAGTCTTCAATTTCTTTTTGCTATGAGTACTCCTAGATGCAGCAGTATGAAACTTTGATTTCATAAGATGACAGAATTATTTCATTGTGTTTTGCACCTCCAAATAATAAAGTTCTCCAAAGCAAATATTAAAAACAAGTTATATTTCATATTGATTAAACATTGACTATAAACAATGTTTAAATGTTTTCTTTCATTTTTGAAGCCTTTTTTTCTTTGAGGGACAAAGATATGTGCCTCAGTCCAGTTGAAAGAGGATATTTTCTTCACCTCTTCTGTTTCTTGTTGCTAATAGAAAATACTGTATTTAGAATTAAATGTCTGTTAAAGTCTTTTCTCTCTGTTTCTCTTATGTTTCATTCCTATCTAAATACCACAAATCCAAAGTCCGCTGTCCTTTACCACCTCACACATAAGGAAAGCATTACTTCAGTCTGACAGAAGAGTGTCAGAACAGGGATGTGGAGGGTAAACAGGCATGTCTATTTGAGCAAAGGTGGCAAGGGATAATAGAGTTTGGAACTAAGGCTGCAGACTAAACGAAGAAGCAGCTTGCTTAGGAAGTAAGGCACAGAGACAATTTCAGCTTATTTTAAAAAATGTCCAATAGCTTCTGCACAAATACTTGGGGATCATAAATTTCTGTTTGTCAAGTCTTCTTTCTCCTGCAGCAGCCAGTGACTGACTATCTTGGGAATTATTTCCTGATTGCTCCGGAAAAGGCCAATCCACTGTTAGACAATAGCTCACTGCAATGGGCTTGTTTAGCTTTAGAAAACTGGTATGCAAGGTTTAGAAAATCTTTGATGGAAATACGAAATTCCAGGAGATAAATGAAAACACTGGGAAAATCAGTGTGAGTTGAAAAAAAAAAAAAAGGCAGTTCATACTGGTGCATAAGTCAGTAACCTTCCCTGTAATATAATCAGGTATTCTAGACGAAGAGAAAGCACTGAAACCAATGGGCAGGTTTTTCTTATATCTGGCTAAAGAATTAAATATCTAATTAAGATTCTTAGTCAATGCTGTCTTAATTGACTAATACATCATTCTGTTAACACTAATGGTAAATTAAATATGCTTGATCGATATTCAAACAATGAATTCTGGTTAATTGACATTGATCTTAATGGGCATTACTTTAAAATATTAGCTGATGTACACCCACAGCTGTAGGGATTACATATTACAATATTAATTTTCAGGATATCATTTGCAAGAAACATTAGTGAGTAGTTAGTGAGCTTTCCTTATATATGAAGAGGAATTGCAACCAGTCATTCCAGAAAATAAAATTAAATTATCCTTTTACAAATAATATATTATTTTCCTCATTACATTGTTTTTCCTTTTCCTTTAAAGTGACTACTCTGAAAAATTAAAGATTTCTAAATCATAATTTGCAAACTCTGTTGAATTATGCTCATATGTAAAATGAATTAAATGGATTAATGAAGAAAAACAATTGCAGTAAAATGCAAGTACAGACAAAGAAAGCTGTAGACTAAGGAATTGAGATCAGATACCCAACTTCTGGGTGCTGAAGACTCTTACTGCTTTCTGGAAGGGAAGTTAGAGTCATTCAGAATGGAATTTCCAAAAGGGAATCTCTGCAATTAATATCTCATTTTCTAGCTGCTTGAGAAGAGTCAGCTCCGAAGAAAACAATACTCAATGCATGATCCCTAGCACTTTCTGAAATCCCCATCACTAGTTATTCTCTTGCTAGGAAAGAAAAAATATCATTGATTTCTAGTTTAAATTTTGGTCTTGTTTCACAGTGACTGACAGAATCACGGCCTGAGAAGTCATCTGACATTTATTTGTACTCTATTATTTAGATTACTGTAGCAAGTAAATTCTAAGAGTTCACCATTATTTTAATTAGTGTTTTAATCAAGTTTAACCTCTTATGTTCTTGTGAGGATTCTTCTATTGTATATATAGACATGCTAATAGATATATTAATTTAATTAACAAATCATGTCTAGTGTTTCAGGGGACAACTCAAAACACCTCACAAAATAAGTGGTAGTCCTAACAAAAATTAATACTAGGGGCATTGCTCAATTTGCAAAGCGTGTCTTTCTACTAATAAGTAACATATATGCAGAAAACAACTATACGAGAATTGAAGCTAGAGTCAGTTGGCAAGTATTCGACTAAATTAACCCCACTTTGTCCAGAGGATAAATCCATATTTGGGAATACAATGATCTAAAACTGCTGAAATAAAGAGAAGTCTTGCTAGCATAAGTGAAAAGAGACATTAGCAGAACCTTATTTGATACACTGAGAATTCAATTCATATTAGAGTTCAGTGCTTTTAATTTTCCCCTGAAACACTGAAACATGCAACTGAAGTTAAATGGAAGTCTTCACAGAAATCCTACATAGCAGCTCAGCAGTTACAGGTAACTTACGGCAAAGAACACATTATCTTGACTTCTACATTTTCCCTTCTATCACCTCGTAACACAGCAACTTCAGACCAGCAGTAAGCTACTAGGCAGTAACAGGCAAAACCAAGGTTTGATCTCCCAATTTGCCACAGATTTTAAATGTCATCTTTGGCAAGTCAATTTGACTTCTCTTCATCCAAATTCACAAAGTCAACTATGCATCAAAATTTCAGTTGATTGCAGTGATAAACAGGCTTCTAAATATCTCCCTAGATCTGAGGTTACTGAATCCACATCTGGGGTCCCCAGCACAGGAAGGACATGGACCTGTTAGAGTCAGTGCAAAGTATGGCCGCTAAGATGATCATGGAGTTAGAACACCTCTCCTATGAAGACAAGGCTGAGAGAGCTGGGGTTCTTCATCCCAGAAAGAGAAGACTTTGGGGTGACCCCATTGCAGCCTTCCAGTACCTAAGGGGGGCCTGCAAGAAAGATGGAGATGGACTTTTTTCAAAGGCATGTAGTGATAGCATAAGGGAGAATAGCTTCAAATTGAGACTAGGTTTAGATTTAATATTAGGAAGAAATTTTTTACTGTGAGGGTGGTGAGGCATTTGAACAGGTTGCCCAGAGAAGTTGTGGATGCCCTATCCCTGGAAGTGTTCAAGGCCAGGTTGGATGAGGCTCTGAGCCACCTGATATAGTGGAATTTGTCTCTGCCCATGGTAACAGGGTTGGAACTAGATGGTAGTTAAGGTCCCCTCCAAACCAAACTATTCCATGACTCTATGATTTAACTCCAGTATTGCTGTTATGCCTGCACTCTTTGCAGCTCAAATCTGAACTCACATCAAAGTCCTTATAATATTCACATTGCACTTGTTTAGTCTCTCAACTGCAGACCCATCAGCTGACCTTACAATCAAATAAAAATTTGAGCTCTAAAGAAGTTTAGAGTTGTGACACTTGGCCTGTGGCACTTAACCTGTGCACTTAGTAAAAATAGGGGTGACATATGTGCACCAAAAGTGGGTTCATCTCCAATCCATCAAATAGTCAGACACAGATGTTGCATACCTTCTCTTCTCTACACTCATTGTAGAGAATTTTGATTTATGCCCTGCTTTGTTGTTAAGCCCTATTCATTTGGCTTTGTTTTGTTTTGATGAAGTAGGTTTGATGACCTATTGACCATAATTCATTGAAATAAATTTCTAGGCAGCCCCCTAATGAGCTTGAATTCCACCTGTGTGAAAACTCTTTATGTTTTCAGAGACGTCCCTGACACCTGATACCCAGAAAATTACTACCTGGGAGCATCATGTTGCTTTATTAGTATAATCTTATATTGTTGGTCAAAGGAAACTGGAGAGGAGAGCCATTTTCATGGACACATAGAAGCTACCTTTTAGCACAGGTCATCAAAATCAGCTCTTGATAAATGAAGCTCTGAACCCACTGTTATTCATCATATATTTAGAAGAGTATAAACACACATCAGATATGTTAGTTCCACTGAACACACAGGTAGGTGCCGCTCTGCACCTGTGTTACAAGAGCAGCTGAGTTTTTAATCGGTATAAATCATGCAAAGAATCTAAGGTCTATAAGGTAGGTCCAATTATCTCAAGATGTCAACCTCAGAATCCCAAACCTCAGCTCAAGCAATGCTACTAAAGGATGTCCAAACTCTCAGCGAGAGCTGGGAACACAAAAAAGTAGACGCACATAAGAACTCATGTACACGTGTACATAAACATACATCCTACCTTGTTGGGCCTGTGAAGAGAAAAGATTGCTAGAATAATGGCAGCTACAAATGGTATCTCAGGACAGATAAAGCAACAATTAAAAGAAGTGCAACAGAGCATCAGCTCTAGATACACTCTGCAAAGTAATGAATGCTGTTACAGAAATGCAGCTAATTAAAAGGGATTCAAAACCACTATATCTTGTTTTGTACCCAGCAATATGCTAAATATGGACACTGTCAGACCAGCTGAAGCAGAAAATGTCAACATTAAAGGCTCTCAGGTCAACACTTTGCAAAGAAATCACACTAACACACAAAAAATAAACTAGTACACATGACATGCATGTAATAAAAAAGATAAATGTAGCAAAAGCCATTCTGAGACAACTTTTTTCTGTGATTTTATTTTTTGCATTAAAACATTATCAAATCTTGCAAATTGCACAGGTAAATTATAGTGAAGAAAATCACATTCTTTCAACCATTCATGGCTGACTTGATCTGACTTACTACCAATGAGCCTTGGTTTTGAGATTGAAAGAGCTGAAAACACTAAAGAACCCGAGACTCTGACTTCAGACTCTCAAAAATACAACTATTGAGATGGAATTTGTACACTGGAATAGCTTCAGAATTGGTCTTAAAGACGTACATTAAAACGTAGTGAAAGATTTCATGGAAGAAAGAGACAACATAATGTGCTTACCTGGAAATTCTCAGTGAACTTTTCCATTGAACAGTTCATTGGATACCATAAGTATTATGAAAGAAAGGAAAAAGAAAGAAAGAAGAGAGAAAGAGAGAAACAGAAAGAAAGAAAAAGGAAAAGAAAGAGAAAGAGAGAGAAAGAGAAAGAGAAAGAGAAAGAGAAAGAGAAAGAGAAAGAGAAAGAGAAAGAGAGAAAGAGAGAAAGAGAAAAATTGAGTTTATTTCAATTTTTTTCTGCCTTTCTATGTCATGTTGTATAAGTGGTATGCCAGCAGGGAAAGAAAAACAAGAGAGAAAGAGTGGCCTGTACAGTGGGAAAAGTAGGACAAGAGTAGAAAGAATAGGACTGTAAGAAGTTTTGTGATATACAAAGAAACTTTGTTAAAGAAATCTTAAGGTTTCAGTGCTCCAGTTTCAGGAAAAGTGGAAGAAGAGTGAAGAAAATCTGCACTTTTAAATCTATTTAATTCTGCATATTCTTTCCACGAGAGAGTCTATCCTTAAATAATGCTGCATTATTTTTCAGAAACCACCATTGCTCTTTTATCAAATATAAATACAAAGAACATGTCATATCCTGTACATATATATATATATATTCTGGCACTGGTGTTTTTATATAGATTTTATTACCTGACACATTTTTAACTAAGACTCATACCATTTGGTCTATTTTTTTTTTCTGGATTTCATAAAGCTGTATCTACTGCAAGGTATAGACAACAACTAATTTAAACACACACACCATTGTTTCCAGGAGTACTTTTGTTAACACCGTATTAATTCAAATGAAAAGACCCAACCATAACACAATTTGGCTTTTTTAATCAAAATGGCACCACAGCTGCTTTTCAGTTGCACAATTTGAAGAAATAAAAATGTCTCTACTGACCTATTTATGACTTGAGATTGGCCTTAACTTCAACATCTAATGTTTAGTCATCTCATTAAGGCTAGATATGTAGCTATATCTATAGGCACCAGACAAAAATAGTGACAGTGTCCCCAATGGATATGATAATCTGTCTCTTGGACAGATTTTTTCAATTGAGTATAAAACTAGCTGTGATAACGGGTGTAGTTAAGACTCCTAACTATAGTTAAGAGAAGTGAATTTTATGTTTGGCATTTGTTTTATTTGCACATCTGACTGTATATTTCCAGCACTGTTGAGTAGTAGTGCTTACGCACCGCAGTCATGGCTTGGGCTCTCCTACTAGGAGTAAACAAGAGCATTGAAACACAACAGAGAGATCCAAGGGGAATGATTTTTCTTAACCTTTTCTTAGTCACATGTGTGCAAGTATATTATTGTTTATCAAGAAAAGTTTTAAAAACATAAATAATCATACTGAATTGGACACAGAATTTCCCTTGCATCTCTGATTTGTTTTTTTATCATGTCCTCCATGTGGTGAACTCACCACCAGTAAAGTAGTGTCTGCACATTATTATGCAAATGTGAAGTGTCTGTTATCCTTGAAATAAAGCTTAAAGAAAAATATAAGCAGGATCAGTCCCTTAAAACTATATCAAAGTTATCAAAATGCAAACAACATGAAAGAAAATTTAAAACTCCTTAAACTTAAATGTCTAACTCACCCATGGCCCTTTTTTATTTGGAATAGAATTGAGTGAAGAAAAAGTATTCAGAAGGCAAAAAAAGTCGCTGATGATATATGAGCAGGTATACTTACAGCTTTTTACTGGCCAGGCTCGTAGTTCAATGCCTTAGAAAGCCTCGGGCGGCCTAGAGAGGTAGCACGGGCAATCCAGCATTTCAGTAGCTCTAAGAGAGGCAAAATGGTAGCTGCAAATCTAATACCACCAGCAGAAGCAAAGAGGGAGAAATACAGCTCCCATCTTGCCTAATTTCCCGCAATTAGAAGCTTTCAAAAAGAAACAGAAGCACCCAGATATTCGCAGAAAGAGTTGCAAAGCCAAAGAGGGCGGGCCCCCCTTGGTCCTTTCTTTTATTCGGAGAAGGGGAAAGGGGAGGACTGGGGGAAAACCCGGGGTGACCGGCCAGTGAGACACTGCTAAAGAGTTTGAGTTACATTTGGTTTTGCCCGCGCATGGAACAAAGGGGTTCAGGGCACATGGCAGAGGCAACTCCTGGCTTGTCTCAGGGAGGGGGAGGGGAAGCTCGGAACAGGCAGCAACAGATATTATGATCAATAATAGTTTTTCCTGCTATCAACAGAGATGTACTTAAATTTAAAAAAAAAAGTGAAAAGGAGAAAGTAAAAGCAAAAATGTAATAGAGCTAAAGAATTTAGACTAGTGTCTGTATGCATCAATAACTTAATACTTGCAGCAGAAAGATCAATTTCTAAACTATTTGAGTTGCCCTAGGAACTCAGGATTCCCGTATTCATGAATTTGCTTCATTTGGTTTGCTGCCTTCTTAGGAGTTGATAACAATTTTATTTAATCAAGTTGAGCACCTCACAAAATCCAGCCCTTCAAACACTTTTGAACTTTAAGTTCAGCTCCAAATACTGTTGTCAGACCTTATCACAGATAATTTTTATTACTCATTATATTTAGTATAGGATTAACCCTCAGGATTACAGTGCACAAACATTGAGAAGAATATAATACCTCTCAGAAAAAAATTCAGGAAAGACTCATTTTGAAGATGGATCTATGGAAAATAAGAAGACAAAAAGAGGAGGTATGTGTTTTATCACTTAAATTTTTTATTATGGGTAAACTTGTATATGGGGGTTTTGTATTTCTCTTTGTATTTTCTTGTTCTCTTTTCTTTTCTCCTCTCCTCTTTTCTCTCTTTTTTTCTTTTCCTTTCAAAGCAAGAGCCTATGGTAAATTATTCTGTTCATGTCACCCTTTACCCTTTCTTTTAACCAAACAGGGCAACAGGTGTTGGACCTCAAACAACTTATTGACATTTAAATATTTCTGGTTTCAGACTGGTATTATAGAGGACCAGTTCTCTAAACATTGAAATGGAACGAAACAGTCCTATTTAATTTCTTTTTCTTTCCAGGTTTCCCCACACTCTGCCTCAAAAGAGTATATTCCAGATAGGCCAGACCAAACTAAGCAAGTGATGGATCTGTTAATTTTAGCACAAGTTTGTTGCTTAGAATCTGACTGCAAAGTTTGAAAGTGGATGGTCATACAGGATATGTTCCTACTAGCTCTTTGTCCTATTCTTCCAATCATTTAACCTCAATATCAAGCAATTACTCTTCATCTTACAAAAGCCCTTTCAGTATTGTCTCTCGTTTCATTTTTCTTTTCAGCAAGTATATTTCCTTCCTAGCAATTTCCACTTGGTTCCCATTAAAAAGTTCCCAAAAATAATCTATCTAATCTCTAATCTGCTTGAAATGGCATGAAACTTGTAAACTCCCTCTCTCTCTCTCTCTATCTCAAAGTATCCCTTGAAGAATTCTTGGGAATTAAAAAGCATTTCTTCTTTCGAAAAAAAAAAATCTAATTTAAATATCTATTCTTTTGAGATCAAATTCATCACTTGAGAGTGCTGTTTATAAGAAATGTGGCTGATACAACAGGTTGAATCCCAGACAAATCTTTCACATTTTCTTTTATATGAATCAGTGATAACTGAGTCCAAGTGTGGAGTTGTGACAAAGACTGTAGAAGGAACAATCTACAGTCTCACCATGAAGGCAACCTGGCATCATTCATGGCTGCTGAGTGATGAACCATGCTAACTGTATGCTCTCCTCTTTATTATCATTCTCTTGAGACTTCCCCAATGTTGAAAACATACACAAAAGTTTTGCCAGCAGGCTTAGAACCACTGAATTAATATGAATTGAGCAAATTGACTAGAATTGACTTCAGTATTGACCAGTGCTTCATGAATTTCTCTCTTTGATTATTTCTTGGAAAGGAACCAGAAAAAAAACAGTTGGCGTAGTGTACAAAGTAATTAAAATGGAATCATTATTCATTAAATAAATGAAACCTGCACTTGAGACAGAGATGGTGCCACAGACAGGATGCTTACCTAACGTGTCATATCCTGTGAGCTTAATTCTGCATTATGGTTGCACTTTGGTAATTCTGAAGTAGCCCCATTGAGTTTATGAGTTTATTTTGAGTTTCCTATAATGTATGTAGGGAGCAGATTTGTGTGTCGTGGTGTCCTGATGCAGTAGCACTCAATTTTACATTTCTTAGAGATGGCCAGAACAATGGGTGATCTCTTTGCCACTGCTTCATATACACATAATTCTTTTCTAATATGCATCATCTCCTTTCCTTTTATTATCCTGCCTCAAGTTCACCTAAATTGTGAAACATTTATGTCTATCATTCCTCACAGAACAAATGGAATAGTCTTAATCAGTTACAACACAAGATTGATTTTCTTCATAATGCCTATTGCAAATTTTAATCTCTCCTGTCCTAAGAATATAAGCCACAAAAGAAATTAAAATTTCTTAAGAGAAGCATCAGAATGTTGCAAGAGCATTTGCCTCTTCTACAGCTGCTGCACATAGCTAATTCCTTCTCTCAAAACAAAAGAAACATGGCATGGGATGTTAAGGGGATGCTTCCTCTGACAGACTTTGGGGCCAGGGATACCTCCTGGTCGCTGTAGCCTACCTGGAGTTCTCTGTCCCAAGATAATGGATGTGCTTTCCTCATCTGCCCCAGTACCGTCCGGCCAGCACGCTGTCCCGGGCACCGGGCGATCTTCTGCCCTCTGTGAGCAGGGGAGGACAGAAACCAAACGCGGCGTGGGAGGGCTGGCGAAACACCTGCTCGGGTTCGCCTTGCCCACCGATGGCAAGGGCGCACAAAAGAGGTAGGAAAGAAGTGGAGTGACTTCGTGGGGGGAGAGGATTTACTGGAAAGGAAAAACCCACGGAGAAAGCCGAAGAAACGTGGCTTGCAGGGTGGGCATATCCCACAGCAGGGGGTCTTGTACCTCCAAAATATGAGCATGGAAAACACACGGTAACCAATGGAACATCAGCCAGGGGGTGTTACCGAGGTGGGAAGAAGGGATTACAGCAAATGGGAGAAGGGGTAGGCAGGGATGAGTAACAAGGGCCAATTAGCTACCAATATACATAGAACTCTCTGGAAAGACAACCTGAGAAATAAGGAGAGGGGAGGGCTGCGGCCAATGGTAAGGCAGGGATTTATATATTTTTCACAGCCTTTTGAATGCTCAAGGCTTTTGGGCTGTAGAAGCATCAAACCAACGGACCTCTTGGTCCACTTGATTTGGCTGGTCATGGCTCACTGCAACACTCGTCGTGCGTGCGTTCAGACAGCAGCAAAGTTGAGCATGTAACCCAGACACACACACACAGAGGACGTGGACAGCTTCTCAGACTGCCAAAGGCAAGGTGCTGCCTTTAACAGCACCCACTTAAACATGACCAGGACTCATTAAACATAGGCATGTGGACATATATACACAGTCAAGTTCCCTTCCTCTTCTCTAGCTGTTTAGGACTGAAGGTCACTAATGCAGGCACACACTTTTAACTCTCTAGGCTCCCAAGCATCCACACATTTGCAGGGTCTCCATGTACTGGCAGGGCTTTTCTGTCTCTTTCTGCTGCCTGGATCCCCGGTGCTCTTACTCTCCACATGGCTCTATTACTCACTAGTTGGTCCAGCAAGAAGTTTGCTGGTGAATTACACACATATACTCCCACGCACATCAGGTTTGAGGAAGATGCAAAGATTCTGGTAACCTCTACCAGCCACCAACAAGTACACAGGCTGTGATGCTCAGTCCTGCTCCAGCTGCTGTGACTGAGCCTCTCCCTCACTTTGTTCACCTCAATTTCCCCAGAAGTTACACCAGTCCCACCCCAGTGGCTGGGGTTGAGACCTCCACTGGCTTCAGAAGCTGACACCACAGGCCACAGGGCACCTTGGTCTGACTCCTGTTGCTGGCATCAAATCCACTCACATAGGTCTCACCAGTAGCTGACAATGAGCCCTCACAGCCCTGATACAGGAAATAGAGAGTGAGATTACACAGAGGTATTTAAGAAATGATTTAATGAGAAAGTAGGGCAGACTGTGGTGATCTGACGCCAGGATTAGTCAGAGAAGTGTACTGACCAGCCCCAGTTTAGACACATCAAGCCCCTTTTATATGGCTTTCTACTAAATTTCCTCTTTGTTTTACCCCATCCCTTTCCCTTAAGTGTTCTTTCAGAAATTTTGCGTTGTCCCACAAGCTGCTCTTGGACATCCCAAATCCTCATGTTCCTCATGTTTCTCCCTTCAAATCAGTACAAGGTTCACATTGTGCCTCTTCAATGTGGTGCCTGCAGTTTCTTGGTGGCCCAACAATTACCCACTTACCAGTTCTCCCTTTACTTTTGATTCCCTTTTGCATTGAAAAGTTTCCTGACTGCATGACCTTAACAACACAGATGGTCTCAACCTACACGTATTCTTACCAAGTGGGGTGAGCCTAGTCAAGCAGCTAGACCCTATGGATAGCCCATGAAATTCCAAGGGCCAGCTGGTTATTCTAAAAGAAAGAATATCTATTCTGAAAGAAATAATTCTATGTCGAGAAAGCAATGTATTGAGAACACCAACTTTTCATTTTTCTTCATCCCAGCTGTCATGAAAAGGAAGAAAAATATTTATTACGTTGAAGAAGTAAGAGGTATTCTTATGACACAAAAAACTTCGGAGAATTCTTCAAGCACAGTTTCATTATCAACCCTGCAAAACTTTAGAACAAAGTATAGTGCTGAGATAAAACCATTATTCTGACATATTTGTTGCAGTTCTAAGTGTCTGTGGTGATGTTCTTGTTTTTAAGGTGGATAAATGCCCCATGGTATGCAGTAATGCATAATTGATAAGTACATGTAAATAGTTATCAGAAACAAGTGCGGTCTTCCCTACAGAGGATTTTTGTCTATATCCTATGAAGTAAAGAAATATTAAATCTCTCTGTGTGAATCAATTTCTAAAAACAGGTTCATACTTAAAGAACAACAACTGAAGCAGTACAAACTTTAACTTAAGAGACATTTCAAATATAATTTATGTCAGAGACCAAAATTCTCTTTTAAAAAAATCTTATTTTGTTACTTGCTTGTGCTACTTGTTATTTCACATATATAGATAAGGGACAACACAGGTAAAAAAAGGAAATGAAACAAAAATAAACACAGACAACATTCTTGAAAACAAGCAATTTGTTTATTAAATAACAAAAAAGGTTCAATTCTGTGTGGAGTCTAAAATCTTGCTTCTAATGTAAATGGAAATGAGATGTAAATGTGGTTGGGGTTTCCTTATATTTGTTCTTCAATTTTTATTTCATTATATACTAGCAATTCTTTTAAGAAGTGTTTATAAATCTCAGATAAGAGTCCATGGTTGCCCAAAATCAACCTCACGATGCGTCTTCATGTAAATGTGTGCAAGACTCAGTTTATCAGATATTAGTGTGCATCTCAGGCCTGTATTTACAGTTAATAACATTTTTTTTAAGTGAAAAAGAGGTTCAGATGCAGGTTGAGTTCCTCAGAAACAGCTATAAGGCAGGACAAGTGCAACAACGGCAGGCAGTCTGTTGTTTAATAAATGTTATAAAAATGCATGCTCTGATTAATCTCTCTACTTTTAGTAGTTTCTTTTATGATCCTTTGACTTCTACAACTTCCTCGGGCTTGATTAGGCTTAGAAGAACACACTGAAGCAGGCAGCTACTGCGAAGTGAAAAGGATTCTGCATTTAGAAGAGGGGAGATGCAGGACAGACTCAGCATTCTGTGCCCCTGGAACTCCGCAAGATTAAGATGGAGACCCTTTGTAGAGCAGAAAAAGGTTGATATCGTGATGACCTGGAAACCATGAGCCTGTCATCAAAAGTGAAACGAAATACATGAGCAAGGAGGAAATTAAAGTACAAGCTGGGGAGAGGTTACTAACATCTCTATTGAATTTTTATAGTCCACTCCCATAAATGAAAAACAGTTGAGTTGAGGACTATGGTTTGCAGCAGAATATATTCTTGCAGGGGCTTGAGTGAAAAGCAAAAAAAAAAAGTACTCACAGGCTGTTTTCAGGAGATGACATGTGTCTGAATGTTTTTTTCCAAAAAGAGAATTAAGTGGTGAGGGAAGGTGAGCAGAAAGGTCTGTCCAATGGAGTGCTGAGTGAGCCAGGAACACATGGCAATGGCTAACCCTGAAGGAGGGTATTTGGCCTTGCATCCCAAGTGTTATTGTCTGAATATTCTGAGACGTCTTGAAGGACAAAAGAACATCTCTATTGTGGGTAGCCAGAGTCAAGATAGAAAGAAAGAGCTACTCCTTGTCATAGGAAAAAGCTAAGTGAATCATTTAGAGTGGAAAATGAGAGAGAAACTTGCTACAGAAGTCTACACCAACCTCCTTATCATGAAGTAAAAGAAGTTATATATGGAGACAAGAAAAGAGGTGTAGACAAATGACCCAAAGTTTAATTTCACTAAAATCTAATAAAAACCTTTCACATTTATCTTATAATAATGATTTTTCATACTGGTGTAGTTTGTGTCAGCTGGAACTGAATTGCCAGGCTGCCCTGAAGTTATTTTCAGAAAAAACAGCATTAGCAGGAACAGTAGCACTGATAATTTCACAAAGAAGTAGGTTTGACTTGTTTTATAGCCCAGTTTGGCAGGTTTAAATGTGAAAGCAGTCATTCATGAGTTAGCATTTTGAGGGTATGTCTCTCTGATACAGTAGTGCTGAGCAAAACTGATAACCAGGGCATGTACAGTCATGAGAGGTAACAAACATCAGCTTGGGAAAAGTGCCATGTTAACATTTGTCCGCTGATGCAGCACTGGAGTTGGGCTCTTTCCAACAATTTTTACTGAACTGTGTCATAGACACGCAATGGACCATCTGTAACATAAAAATTCGGTGTAAACCCCATTTTTAAAGTTTTTTTTATATTTTGTTGCTGTTTTTTGGTGCTTTTCCTCAATTTCCCAATACTGGAGTTGGATAATTTCTTGACAATGCCAGTTTTCACTTCTTGATATAGCAATTAATGAACTCTCTGATTACTCAAGAGGTTACACTGTCAGATAAAGAGAAGTTAAACTTTTTTGTTTAAAAACAAATCTAATGATTTTAGGTTGATTTAATAATTTTCAAGAAGGTGTTTTGATTTAAGCGTCTAGCTAGATTTAGCAGTATTGTTCCTGTCCAGGTTATCAGACTAATTCTGTGTTTGAAAGTTTAATTCCTATGTTAATACGTAGTCATTTCTTGATGCTGTTATTTTTGCTGAAATGGGCTTAGTTTTTCTAAATCCTGGTGTCTTATTATTATTTATACAGTTAAATCTGTAGCAAAAACTGAAGAGCTAGTATTGACAAAGTTTGTAATGAACCTAATGCTATTGAAGGTCATTCTAGTCATTCTGATCATGAAGTTCAGAATTATGCCCTCAGAGGACCCCTAGAGAATATGGATAGTTAAGGGCAAAGTCACAAAGAATTAATCAGAGAAGCAAAAGTAAAAACCTGAAGTTAAGAAAGCACGGAAAGGCTAAGCCTAGAGACAAATGAAAAAGGAATGGGGGGGGAGGGAAGTCTACAGTAAAAAGAAAAACAAAATCACAACCAGAAAATAATGATGTAGAAAATGGCATATTGAGCATGTTGCTGGCATACTGCACAAACTGTAGTATTACTCTTGCAGAAGACGCTCTCATACTCTTTTGAAGCTTACAATGGAAACCTTTTAGGGCTTCTCAGTTATGAAAACACCACTTGTCCATTTACAGGTAAAGCTGAATCCTGTTTGCACTTCACTCAAGAAATCAGCCTTCTTGTTAAAGACAAAGGATTTATTGTACCCTATAAAATAACAGCATGTAGAAATGGAAATTATATGAATTTTCTTCTTTCTGAACCAGAAGTATTAAAAACAGGAATGAGAGAGAAATCAATACTTCAACAGTAATTTACCAGAAAAAAATACTGGGATTTTGAATGGGTAATCATGTTTTCCTTGATATTTCCTTTTTCTTTTAACTTTCATCTTTGCTCTAAATTTAACTATAATTTTCCTTTAAACTCTAAATTCTCTAGGGTTGTGACTATCCAATTGTCATTGGATACTCACATTTGTATTGGTGATGCCAGTGATAGTAATGGTAATAATAGTATCTAAATATTTTTACAACAGAGATTCAAATCCAAAACCAATTTTAACACCTTTAGCCTTCAGATATTTGAAAATACCCAAATTTAACAAAGTGAACATAATTAGCAGTCATTTCAAGAGCTGATACCACTGTATTGTCTTTCTTCAGAAGCTAGCACTGATTGTTTCTCCAGTTTTTAATCATGAAGAATAAAACATAAAATTTAATAACACGGCCAAACCTAAGCACTGGGAAAAGAAAACAAACCAAAAATAAAACCCAAAAGGCCTAACACTGGCTTAAAATGATGGTATACCTAGGTTTATTTTTGTATTTCTATTCTATTTTTATGTTTCTTATCAAGTGTTGTCACACTCACATGACACAGAAGGACTATGATGTCTTTTTTTTTTGTTACTGGAGAGAGATAAAATTGTCATCACAAAGTTCATGTGTATGGGAGGTTATAGAAAAACATAAAAATTACTGAGAAAATTGACAATATGGGATGTTGAACCAGTGAATCTGTTGGACAGCTAGAAACATTTAGCAGTTTGTAGTTATAATCTAAAATTGTTTGTCTGTGGGAGGACCACAAGGGAAGGACTCAGAGATATTACAGTGCTCTCACCTCACCCAGGAACCTGGTGCTGGCTGCAGCCTTTGCACCTACCGAGTGCTCTTCAAAGGCTGGCGGCCAAACCACAGCAACCTCCTGCCCTGCTTTCAGAGCTGTGGGAGTGAGTATTGCTCCTGGATTCAAGCACACTGTTTCTCTGGCATTTAGCACCAACTGAACCCTATTAGCCTGGGCAGAGGAAACCAGAGCAGCACAGCCTATTCTTGTCAGATAAACAGAGGCCTTTTCTCAAACTGCTCCATGTCCCGGAACACTGTCATACCGACCTGCTTCTGAAAATATTACTGTCTGAGTGATGACAGCTCTTCTGCTGAACTGTTAGAGCTGGAGTTTCTGCCCTTTTTTCCATCTTCCTTCTCCTGAGCCATCAGCCCAGCCACACCTTGCCTATGTACCATGCCATACACAGCTGTGATACTCTCATGCCATATCTTCTCTGATTTTTGTGCTGTATCTTATCTCATTCCAGAACTTCTTCTGTTCTCTTATTTCTATTCATTCACTAATTTCCCAGAAAGGTGACCCATATGATATCTTCCAGGTCTTTTACCTTGTTTAATCCATTCTATGTCAATATGCAGAACATGTATAATATTGGCAAACATACACAATACAGGTGAGACATGCCAGATTTAAAGGTAGCTGTTTGTAATACTCACAAATGATCTAAGTGATCCTTGTGATAAACGTGTGCTGCTCTGTACCGCTCTGTCTGGTAGATGCAGGAAGAAACAGTGCTCCCTATCACAGTGTGTCATATATAATCCCTTGATAGTAACAAGCTGTAAATTCAAAAAGGCAAATTTCCTTCCTTACTGGAAATATGCACCAAGTCTCATGGCTTTTGCTCTTCCATTTAATTTTTTTCTTATAGACTAGTGTTCAGGTATATTTGTATTCTTTAGAGGAAGATTAGTTTGAAAGCTGGGCTCATCAGCAGGACCAAAGAAGTAGTTTACATGCCCAGGGCCAGGAAGCCTGGAAGGCAGGTACATGAAGTCAGTGATGCATGGGAACCAGAGATCCTGGGTATGTCATTGCAAAGCCTAGCTGACAAGAAGATTCAAAAGATGAACTTTCAATGGATAGACAGTCACATTGATGAACATCACTGCATTGATATCTCATAATTAGATAAAGGTAAATCCTAGGAGGTCTCACATGATTGGAAACCCATGCTGACATTGCCTAAATAAAAATGTCTTGTAATGCCTTCAATTGCAGACTTAGGCACTGGACATAAAAAGTCTCTGTCATTGTAATGGTTGTTCCACAGGTGGAAAAGAATAATAGTAAAAAAAATATTAAGGGGTCATGATATTGTCCAAAAGAAATAAAGCGGAAAACTTGCACCTGAACAACTGAATAATATCAGTTTGAAAGGTTTCAATGTAGAACAAGTAAAAGGACTTGGAGCTGGAAATCTTTTTTATATCTGCTGTCATTTGGCTCAATTAATAGCTAGGATGGAAACTGGAGGCTCCAGGGACCACCGTGAATATGTGGATAAAATGTCTTATTGATCTGGCAATGCTTCTCACGAAGAAGAGTTTAATGCATTGATATACCCACAAGAAAAGGATATTGGTTTTTTTAAACCTGCACTGCACCTGACAGGATGACAATTTAAGAAACAGATAGCAGCAATGATTAACATCTCTCTAAGCCACTTTTCAATATGCATCCTCCATATGAAATCATGTGAATGAAATAGATTTTTATGAACTGTATAAAACCATTCAGAACTGTACAACTATGATCACACGCTCAATAGATGGCAATTCCTATCTCAAGCACTCTCTTCTATTTCTGGTTTTAATTATTTTTCAAGAACAGAGAGAATATAGGGGAATCAGTGAAGTTGGCATTTATACTTATACTCATACCCTTTTCTTTCTAAAAGAGAGACTAGACCAACAGAGACCTGAAAATCATATCTAAGTCAAGGGAGGATAAAATACCTCCTTTCTCATTATTTCTTCTGAAGCAAATTTCTTCTGAAGTAATGATGAGGCTGTTAGAATGAATTCTTTCAAGCTGGAGAACAGCAGATTTCCTATCAGCACTTATATCCTGCTTAATTTTACTTTAACTACTAAATCTGGAGTGGTGAGGTTTACTTCTGAAATGGTGTAAAAGATTAAATATCAAAGTCGTTTTTCTCTGATGAAAGTCAAGCAGCATTCAGTGGCAAATTGATTCCTGCACAGAGAGAAGGATGGTGTCAAAGCAAGGAAATCTTCACTTGGACCAAGCTGATACGATGTGGTGTTTCATACCACTTTTAGATGAACCCTGCTCACCTCCCATGATGCACATTTACCTGTATCTAAAGGCACAGAGTGTTCTTGAATATGCATTCGCTTTCATTTGCAATTAGATACAAAAATCACACTGAATCACAGTGATTAAACACTTTTTTTCACTGTGTCCTATTAGTGCACATTTAAACTAGTGAGCAGGGCTGCCCCAGGTCCCCAGAACTGCTCCTGCTCTCTCCATGAAGGATGGTCTCTTCATCTGTTTGGTTTTTGGCTGCAGAGATACTCCACTAATATTAGGATTCCTGAAGTGTAGATGCATGGCTTCAAAATGCAGATTGCAGTGCAGTAACCTTTGGTGGCTGTGCCTGCCAGAACAAGGAAGAGGGCAATAGGGAGAACCTAGGGAATCTTCCTGGTCCTTGTGTTTCCCATAGAATAGCAAGGACTTAAATGCAATACCTGTGCTAATGAAACCTTGAGGTTTCTAGTATCTATAGTGAGATAATGCATTTAATAAAAGCAAGTTGGGAGGTAAGGCTCTACCTTCCCAATACGTGGCAGGGTAGGGGTGTGCTGTATGTATCTATTAATACTGAGGTTTGTAGGTTTTTCAACAGAAAATTCCTCATTCAGTACTGGTTCTTTGAGCTGCCAATGCACAGTCCATCCCATAGTGTGACTGTTTCTGGTATACAGGAAGGCAAAAAAGAGTTTTCTGTGAGTTGTTATTAAGCTTAAAACTGTTGTTTAAAAAACAGTCTGAAGACACTTCTTAAAAAAAAAAAAAGCCAGTGCATTTGGAAAACTACTTCCAAGTGCTTCTCTATCCCAACACATTCTTATAAACAAAACTGCTCGCACAACACAGTTTTTAAAAGTTTCAGTGTCATTTTCATTTTATATAAGATGCTTCTCATGGGGACATCTTTAAAACCACTCTATCAATCTCTGTCAGTTTCTCAGAGCAGTCATTAGTGAAATGTCACCTTCTAAGTTCCTCATGCTGGGAGTTTAGACAGCTTCAGCTTTGAAAAATAAAAACTTAAGATAACATAATTGGTACACTTAGTTAAATTCACTTAAAGGTAGAATCATGACAGAAGAGGGACTAATAAGTATGTTAAATTACTGTAAGTGTGGGGGGTGAGGGTGGAATTGCTTTGGTTTCTTTGAACAACTTCAATATTTGACTATTTCATTTTCCCAGTGGCCACCTTTAAACTTCTGCTGAATTTTAAGTAAATAGTCCCACATTATGCAGTGTCTGAGGTCTCTGTTCTCCCTGTAAGGCATAGAGATGTAATTAGCCAAGAGATTCTAGTGTAAGGTTCTTTTGAAAAAGAGCAGGCCTCAGAATTAAATGTTTTCTAGTGGAAACATAATTAGGAGGTTTTGAGTGAGATGTCTGGGGGAGAACATCACCAACAGAGAGTTTGGATGTACAAAAAAAATCCCTGAGTAGTTCTGAGGTACAGAGAGAAACCACAGAAACCAGAATCAGATGGATATTCTGACCAATTAGAAATGTTTAACAGATTTCCACACTCCCTTATAGCCCTTGGATTCTCTAGTCAACCATGGAAAAGATGAAAATTATACCCAGATGATCTAGCATAGAGTCAGACAGATAAGGAATGCTTCTGACAGTGAAACCAGTGTGCTGTGAGTCTATGTAGTTAGAGCAGGGCCTGTAGCATCCTGAATTAGCTTTTGAGCATGTGTCTGACACATTCTCTATCCTACAAAAAACCAGAAATACTGCCTCACCTTCACTTGTGTCTGAAGAGAAAGAAAACCAACAGAAAATTATTTCTTCTTACGGCTGGGGAACCAAGTCCTGTATTAGTGTGTTACACAGGTATTACATGCATTGGTAGCTTGACATCACCGAAGCACCTGGCCCGAGCTCTCTTGTGTCTCTGGAGCACTAAACAGCGCAGCCTGGGGGCAAATGCTTGGGCATGAACAGCTATGTGAGTGTATGCAGCCATTCATGTATATGACAGATGTTTAGAGCAAAGGGTTGTGCTTGCCATGAGAAGTTGCTTCCAGGATTAACAGTCCAGGGGAACTGCCTGGTCTTTCATGTCCCAGCTTTATACTTAAGAAGGTAAAGCTCATTCTGGCTATGTGCCTGTGTGCTTTTGGGAATCTGACTGATGTAATAGTCAGTAATGGGAGGTATAGGAGGAGATGAAGATTAAAATAAGGCACCTCTGTATTCAACAGTAGCAAAATTAATGAAATAAGAGTTTTACTTTTAAATTTCCAAGTCTCTGATTTTATAGAATGTCTTATTTTCTGTGTAACTGAGCTTTTGGGAATTAATTTCTCACATTTCATTTTGTCTTATATTTTTGCCTCTTCTGTTTCTTTTTAAACCAAAATTTTGATGCAGCTGATTAAGTCATCAACTTTGTCTACTAGCTACTGGGAAAAGCTGTTGTGCAGGATTTAATAAAAGATAGGATGACACCTAGTGGTACTGGAAAATACTTATTCTTAAAGACAAAATGCAATGACGTTTAAATACCCCCATATAAAGCAACCAAAAAGATTGTCTGTGATTGTTCTTCACTCATTTTAATAGAAAAAAAAAGTGTGGTTGTGGTCTGAAATTGCATTTCTAGATTTTCATTTTATTGGAGAGAAAAAAATAAATAAAACATCATTCTCAATACAGAAAATAAAATGCTTTGATTGAGATTCCTGTTTGCTACCAGGTCAAAAAAGTCTCAAAAAAAGGTTCCAAAGAAAAAAAGTTATCACTATATGTAGCTTTATCTCACTGATGAGATATCAAGGCTTAACTGTCTTTCTTTCCTAAGGAAGTTAGTTCCATGGTGATAAATAAAGATTACAGAACTTCCTCCTCTCTGATAAACCTACATTACAGGAAAAAAAAAGACTTAGCAAGGGATTCCAAAGTTCTTTTTTATTTTTGTCACTTTGAATATGATCAGACTAGTAGTTGCTTACAGTGCCTGCATATACATGTACCCAATATTCAACAGCCCCAATTTTTCAAGGAAATAATTAATAGGAAGTAATTAATAGATTACCAGAAATAATCTAACATCACGTCTGTTATTCAGTGATTTTAGATGCAAAGCAATTACCAAATGGATCAACACTTAAACATATAGGATTCTCGAATATCTCTGCATCGGCTCTTAACATAAAACTCATATAATTCCATGTAGCAAGTAGCAGCTGGAACATGAAAGGAAATGTAAATTACCATGGCATTTCTAACTCTGTAGCCTTAGGACTCTGCTAGCTTTATATTCTTGGCTTCCCAAGTCTTTTGCAAATGAAAATGACCAAAAAGAAACCGTCCCTTTCTCACCCTTCTCCTATTTGATGGTGACAGCTCTATTCTCAGTAGGTATCTAAGATACCTTGCTTTGCCTGTTCTGACTTTCTCTTCCAAAATTCATACATTGTGCTTTAGCCTCAAAGGTGCCTGGCATTTGTTAAGAGTACAACAACAAAGACAAGGGAAAACCAAAGTATTCTGGCAGAAGGTGAGAGGTTATTAATCAAACAATGGAATAAAGAACAAGCTATAAAATAAATAAAGGAGCGATGCATAATTCCTATTTATGAAGTTTTGCTGTATTTTATGTGATCAGAAGGCAACCAAGCATACAGAAATAAACAATAAGCCCCCTCTTGCATGCTGTATTTTTCATTAGACAGTGGATAATAAATCTGAGTTCATCCTAAAACCTGTAGAAAATAAGTTTTTTAAAAAAATATGGAGGAAGAATATAGAGTACAAATCATTAGCTACAATTTTCTCCTGTACACAAAGATACTTTTAACTCTCCCAGTTTTTTCCATACATATCAATGTACCAAGGACAGAAACAAAGTCATAAAAAGACACGGGAATGACATAAAAATTTGCAGAGACAAAAAGTGACACTGTCAAAGTCAGAATTTGGCTCCTTTTCCCTCTAAGTTTATATAAAAGTTATCTTTTCAGCAAGAAGAAATATAACACTTTTAGACTTTAAGAAAAATATACACTGAAATGTTTTTGTTTTTAAAAAGCCACATATTTTCTCTTTAAAACTCCTGTTTATTTGAATTATAGAAACACTCTAGTATAGACACATTCATCAATGAAGTAATTTACTAATCGTTCCAGGGTAATGATTTTACCCAGTAGAAAAACTAAAGCCATATTCACTTTATCCAGTCTCTATTGCAGCTGAATCACATAGATAATATATTTATGGAAGAATGCCTTTATGTACCTTGAAAACTGCAAAGAAGCAAGAGTTGAAACACTAGTAACAAGAGTTAGGAGTCTAAAACACCAGCACCATATGGACTGCTATGAAGAAAATAATTCCGCCCCAGCCAGACTCAGAACAGTGCTAGTAGGAGAAATTTCTTCAGGAATACAGCAGAAGGCATTAGGAGCACCTTCCACCTAAACTTTGCAATGCCAGGGCACAATCACATTAATACCTTGCCTAGATTGTCATATGAGTTAAGTGTATGCAGCTACATTAAATTAAAGTCATTACAATGGCTAATTTTAAATTAAGGCACACAGATACACTGCACCAGTCCCTGTATTTTGAGATTAGAGAGGCCTCACAGTCTGCAAGGGTCACAAGGTAATATACTTTACAGAAGGCTTTGGAAAAAGGAAAGCACAAAGCCCTGAACAGAAACATTAATGCATGAAGCATGCTCTAGTTTCTGTGGCCAGCAAGCTGGGGAAAAGGAGGTTAAATCTTATCTGTATGCCTCTCTGTAGATATTGATAGAAATACGGATATGGATGTCGATAAATTTGGACAGATATGGGCATTGGTTATTTAATAATAAAAGAAACAAGTCATCTTTTTGGCCCTGTCACCCAATAACATCCACCCCCAACAACATCCACCCCCAAAAAGAGACAGAATCACTTCTAATTCTGTCACTGAACTACAGACAGTACTCACTGGCTGGCCTATCCTCACTGACACAGACAACAGACTGAACTGATAGGTTTTTTATATATTTAACTTCCATGACTCATCATGTGGAAGGACAGGATGCAAGAGAGTGCTGCAGTGTAAAATTTAAAGCCAAAACCTTGTGTTCATGAGAACTCCAGCAGAAATACTAGCTATCAAAGCTCCAGGTTACGAACATAAAGAGTATGTGTTTACTTATAAATATTTGGATCTCTCCATTGAATTAACTTAGCCATAAGCTTATTTTACTTAATCAAACCTGGTATGGTATAGTAAAATTGAAGCAGTCAGATATCTTAAAATTATTTTGTCACTGTATATACAAAACCAAAAGTATGATTTGTGTTTCTTATTTTCCTATTATCAGTAAATGAATGAAATGTAAACAGGGTACTCAGGCAAATTTCTTCATTATTATAATTAGTTTCCCAAAGTATCAATTAGGCAGACAGTTTCAAAGTTTCATGTTGCAAAGATTAATAAATAATACTGGTAAGACCACTGATGGTGCTGCAAGCAATAAGAAAAATAAAATCTTTCATACTTAATGAGAATAGTTTTCAATTAAAAAGATTAAACTAAAGAGGGATATACTGGTTTTAAATCTATTAATATTGATAACTATAATCTATGAATTATATTGTCCTTTGGATTGTTAACTGCATATTCCAAGTTCATTTATTTTATTGAAGGAAATGGAGGCAGGCGTTTTAATGGCATTAATTTAGGAATACAAAATGTTCAGTTGGAAACTCATTTGTTTACATTTTTGTTTGCCAGCTTTTTCCCATTAATGAGTTGAAATCTTTTCAGATTAGTTTTATTGGAAATTTCATTAGTCTTTATAAACAAATCATATTTACAAGGGAGCAGGATATGTGAAAGTGAGACTGTGCCCGTTCTGTATTTTCCATTTTTCCTTGTCCCTTCCCATCTACTTGTAGCACTGTCCATTGTCTTGCACTTAATCCCTTGTAAGAACATGTACTCCTCTCACAGAATGTCTCCCAGAGGTAATTTTAACACCCTGATTTATATTTCAGAGGTTTTCAGATCACATTTCTACAGAACAATACTACAGTATGATGGAAATCTTTGAGTAGGCCCCAGCCAAACAGAAATCCCAAAGATACAAAGATCAACTTAGAAACTACCATTTTTCACTCATCTGCATCTCGAAAGAGTCGTGTGCTTAAAAAAAGCAGTAATTCTTCAGTTGAAGATTGAAGTAGAAAGAAGGAAATTAAGAAGATTCCTCATAGGATATCACTAGAGTAAAATCAAAGTCAGGATCTTGAAAATAAGTATCTCAGGAAACAACTGGGGGTTTGTGGCAGAAGCAGTAAATTCAGTGAAGTACAAGGGAAATAATTCTAAGGACTCTTCCTCATCCATTGATAGGAAGAATGACATTCTTTCTCCTGTCACTGTCAGTAAGGTTACATTGTGGAAATTTAGAGTTGCATAAAAGATAGATTTGTGGTAATTATCATCTCTGCTGATATTTGAAAACAAAGATTTTTTATGTTTAATTGACATTTGCTGGAAAGATAGCAAAATCAGAACATATTTCCAGTACCACATATGTTTTAACAGATTATTAGGTTTTGTCTGTTTCATTTTTTTGTTATAACAGGGAGACATATGATGAATAACACTTCTCTGAAATGACGCAGGGAAACTCTTTTGTCCCCCTCTAAAGTATACATACTGTTTGAATATAAGTAAGTCTATTCAAATATCTTGTATAAAATCGAAATGCCACGTGGACTAAAGTGTTGCCTCAAAACTCATATGAGTTTCATTCTTACATTACATAAAATTGGTGTTTTATAGATATGTCACACTAGAAAGTCTGATTGTCTTCTTTAAGGAAAAATTTGTAATTGGACCACAAAAAATTCTGTCTCCAAGGTTCTCAGCCCATTGTTTTTGCGTTTCCAGTGCAAGCTGCACAGAAGTGAAACAACCAGCATCAAGTGAACACGAGGCCTTAATTTTCAATTTTCAATACAACAAGTGCAGTACATAAATGGCACCTACAGAAACTACCTAGTCTGTAGGGCTAGGAAGGCTACTTCCTACCCCACAAATAAAGAATGCCCGGAGTAGTGCACCATAGTGTGCCACACAAAATTCTCTGGTCTCCTTTTGCATACACCATTCCATCCATAGATGCCAATATCCTTTGCTACAGTTATGGCAACATAAGTGCACAGTAGACTGATCAAGCTTTTAGCAGGACTAGTGGCATACATATCTCACATATGACACACAACATATAATAAGTTGCTTTTATATCAGAACTTTGTTTTTACCTTCTAGTCCTCAGGCCTAAAGCATTGGCGGGCTGGTCTACAAGGAATTGAGAAAAACAAGCCTAAGCTTAAATTTGATAGACTTATATTCAAACTTCCACTGGGAAGTGTTTCTATGTCCACAGATTAAATGAAAGCTTCATAATGACTGGTCTGCTCAGGTAAAAACACAGCAAATAAAATCACTAGTGTGAAACAAAAACAGGGTTGCACAAAGGGATATAAAATCCTGTTCATATTACAAATGACAGATTCAAGGGTCTGATGTTTGATATTTACATGTACTTTCTGTATAGCACCAACTAGACTGCCTCATAATTAAAGACAACTCCCATGAGGTAGAAAGTAATTGCTCATTTGTAAATGAGGTACTTCTGGATCAAGAAGTGATTAAAATATTTATATTGCACAGCTTGTTCAATTCACTCATATAATCAGATTAATTTACTTTAATTCACTATGCATCAACATTTACATGCTTTTTCTCAAAAAAATGGTACTTGAAATAAAATAACTTTTTATTACCTATTTTGCAGCTTAATAATGTGAGTGTGTGGGGTGGATAGATGGCTACAGCCTCATTAGCATTTGTTATTTACTCTGTAAGTGTTGTGTACTGGACATGAAAAATTTATAGGTACTTATGATGAAATAAATTTCAATCTTCAGAGAATATGGTTTGAATTAAAGAAGATACACTAATAACAAGTATGTATTATTTTGTGAGTCCTGAGGAAAAAATGCTTTTTTTTTTCTTTCATCAAATCAAAGTGTTCACATAAGAAGGTTTTTTAAAATCTGATATTCTTCTCTGACCTTTATTTATAAACTAAAATCTCTGCACCGCTGTGATTTCTGTTGCTTTCTCTCTCAAAGTATTTAAGACAATAAATTAGCTGGAATACAAATCTAAAAACCTACTTTATGCCTGGAAGTCCTCTCAACCTACACCGTTATATATACATATACATATATATATAAAAACTTTATATATACATACATATATACATATATATATATGTGTATGTATATATATATATAAGTATAAACCCATGCAAATAGTGTGCACTGTATTTGTCAGTGTCAGGGCCTGTAAATACATTGTTTATGATACAAATTGCCAAGATTCCCAAGGTGGGACTTTCATGAGTGTCATTAAAGTGTCTGACAAAATCTGCAGTAGACACATTTCCTCTGCAGATTGAACAGATCTGCCTGAAGCGGAACTTGCTTGCGGTTCAGAGCAGCTTTTACAGCCTGCCCAAAGAAGATGGTTAAAGGCTCCGATTTTAACTAACTGGTTTAATATAAATCAGGATGTTTATCCAGCATTGCTGTAAGAGCAAGGTAGATATACCCCTCCTGCCACTGACAGTGACAGTACTAAGGAACCCTACCAGATCTGGGGGCTTTGCACCATTAGCTATCTTTCAACACTATGTTCCACATGGACATATATGGAAAGGCATTTTGGGCAAGCAGAAGGCAGTTTGTATTCTGATGTAGCCTATCCTTGTTACTGTGGAAGAAAGCGCTGTCAGTACGTGAATCATGGAAGAGCAGGGTCTCTTTAGTCTGTGGTTATAGGACAAACCAGCATATCGATGTTTAGACTTCCTGCAGACTCAATAAGCTGATTAAAAAAAAAAATTATAACGGTTCTGGCCTTATGACTGACAAGATAATATCCAAAAACCTTTATTGAGCATCAGATTATATTAAGACTAAATGCCTCCAGTTAGAAGAACTTATTTTTGCTAATCTCCAAGCTACTACTGTGAAGCTATTATAAGAAATAAAAAATACACTCAATAAAGATTAAAAAACACCTATTTCTAGAGTCAATAATGTTGCTCTCAAACAGGAAACTCTAGGGTTTTATCTTATTTATCATGTTTACCTTCAGTGTGATCCATAGAGATGTAATGGCTGACTAAAGTCACAACTCTGGAACAGATCAAAACATATCTTTTTTGTTTTATTGCATCTATTTTGCATGCCAATTTCTCAGAGATTTTATGACACATTTTTAGTTAAATTGTATTAAAACCTCATTTATATTTCCTATTAGCCAGATGTTCATCAATATTTTCACTGAAGTCACATCAGATGATTCCAATGATTGTATTATTACTGGAACCTAACTTCGCACAATGCCAATAGAACATCTAAATAGAAACTCAAATGGGCTAAGCTAACGAAAATGGTATGTCTCTTTTATATTTTTTTTTCAGCACAAAATCATTTTCAAGGTATGATTGTACTTGAAATTCAATACAGTTATGTCAACATACATTTTTGAGACAAATTTTTTGTGCTATACCCTTCTGAAAGATAAAGAAATCCTGAAGAAAGTGATCATACTAATAAATCATTATTAAATCAACTTTTGCTTTCAGAAAACTGCTTGCTCAGTTAGCAGTTTTGCAAGCATGTTGCCAAAATATCTGACTCACAAGTCAAAGATGGCAACCTGCACAAAACCCGTGGATATGTTTGTCCTTGATTTGCATATCAGGTGGTCCATAAACTAGCTAACCTGCAAACCAAGACTGAGAAAGAGAGCAAGTGTACTGGGGATTAATTAGAATGTGAGTGAACGAGAAGTATATCATTCTTTCCTTCAATCAATAGAAAATACGATACACAGGGATTTCAAGCTCTTGGTTTTACAGACCTTGCCTGCACTTTGGATACACAAACCTCAAAGCAACAATAGTTTTGTGAAATGATTTTAAAGTAAATGTTAAATGAAATCTCTCAGTTGTAGTGTTTATTTGCCTTCTCTTTCAATGCAGATGGACAATGTTCAGTGGACAGCTTAGGGCAGGGGATCTGCAGTGAGTCTTGTTGCCTTCAGGAAAGGAACAGAACTGCGTTCAGTTCTGTCAGACACAGGCTGCCTACAGTGTCTGCCTGCATAAAAGAAAATAAAACAGACACTTCACCAGTCTCAGACTAAATGATACTTCCTAGGAGATGTTGCTGGGGTTTGTTAGAGAAAAAAAAATTAGGTTACAGGAAGGTACTTGCCAAAACTTGCCTACAATGTCTCTTGGACCACCAAAGGGCCTTTATGGTCACTGTTAACATTTCCACCTCTAGGCATAGTTCTTAGACTTCTGGCATAAAAATTCTGAAAAAAGTCCACAAGCAAATGTTATGAGACCTCATTGAGGAACAGTCCCTCTCAGGAAAGAATTGGAAGGGAAACTACAAAACAGAAAAGAAAGTAAGTAAAGACATGGTTTTAGTATAAAGAAAGAAATAAAGTCTTTATTGCTATGGTATGCAATAATTAAGGCTGAAGTTAGTTCTCATAATGTTTAGCCATACTGACATTCTTTCCTGGGGATTTTTGCTTGTTATAGTTAACTGTACCTTTGATCATTAGTTTTTTTACCTCCTACTACTAATCCTTAACAAAAATAACAGCAGAAACTTGTCCAAAGAAGAGCAGCCACAAGCTGCTCTTTTTCATGTTTGCTCTTTTTCATGTTTCAGAAAGAAAAATAAACAAACTAAAAATCTCCTCATAAATGTGTCTGTGTAATATTCTATATAAGAGATAGATTTTTTCCTATAAAGCCACAACAGGGAGTCCTTCGAAGTCTGATTCTTAACCCTTTTGCAATTTCTTGGACAAAATCACACAAAAACATGGCTTTTACATTTATTTACAGCATGTGCATTGTTCTGGTCAGGAAACAGGACTTTCATAGAATCGTGGAACCAGAGGAAATTCAGGCTGGAAGGAAGTTCATGAGCTCCTACTCACAGCAGGGCCAGCTCTGAGTTCAGATCTGGCTGCTCAGGGCTTTGTCCCAGTGGGTGTTGAAAACCTCCAAAAGTGCAGCATTTCTGGGCCACCTGACCCACTGCTGACCTGTCGTTTAGGTGAAGAAATTTCACCTTGTAATCCAGCATGAACATCTCTTGGCCCAATTTGTGGCCAGTGTCCCTCTTCCTCCCACCACACAGTTGAGAAAGACCATCTCCTTGATAACATCCCTTGAAAGCATTTGGGAAGCTGCTCTTGAAGCCATCCTTGCTCCAGATCTTGTCTCTCCGCATGATCCTACAGGGCAAGTTCTCCCACTATCTCCACCCTGAGGACCCTCTCCTGAATACACTCTAATTTGTTGATGCCTTTCTTGTTATCAGGGGAGAAAAACTGAAGTAAGTATTGTGTATTTGTGTAGAGGATAAATTGCTGCCCATATCTCCTGGCCATGGTCCTGTTCATAGAGACCAGGAAGCTGTTGGCCCCCTTTGCTGCCTCAGCCTCATCTTGCTGCTCGCCATAGATTTCCCAGAGCTGTTCCCAGCCTGCCTCTTTGCAACCTGTTTCCAGTATAGGAGCTCTTCTGCCCCAGGACCAGCACTTCATGCTTGTCCTTGCTCAAATTCACAAGATTCCTATATGTCCCTTCCCCTAGCTTGTCCAGGCCTCTTTGGATGTTTGGCCGCTTTCCCTAACTGCAAGCACATCAACTTGTCTCCCCTGAGTTTGGTTTTATCTACGCACTTGAAGACTGTGTGCTCCACTGCCTCCTCTAACTCACGGATAATATCAGGCACAGCATCACCAGCTGAGCAAGGGAGGGGATTGTCCCTCTCTGCTCTGCACTGGGGCAGCCTCGCCTTGAGTCCTTTGTGCAGTTTTGGGTGCCACAACATTAAAAAGATATAAAGCTATTAGACAGCATCTAATGTAGAGCTACAAACATGGTGAGGGGTCTGGAGGGGAAGCCACATGAGGAGGGGCTGAGGTCACTTGGTGTGCTCAGCCTGGGGAAGAGGAGACTGAGGGAAGATCTCATTGCAGTTACAACTTCCTCGTGAGGGGAAGTGGAGGGGCAGACACTGATCTCTTCTCTCTGATGACCAGTGACAGGACCCAAGGGAGCATCATGAAGCTGTGTCAGGAGAGGTTTAGGTCGGATATTAGGACAAGTTTCTTCACCCAGAGGGTGGTTGGGCACTGGAACAGGCTCCCCAGGGAAATGGTCACAGCACCAAGCCTGACAGAGCTCAAGAAGTGTTTTGAAAGTACTCTTAGGCACAGGGCGTGACTCTTGGGGCTGTCCTGTGCAGGGGTTAGACTTTGATGATCCTTGAGGGTCCCTTCCTGCTCAGGATATTCTATGATTCTATGAGTGATTTTCATTACTTTTGTCACAAAGGGAGAGACTCCTGTTGTTACAATTAGATGCAGATTCAAATTAAGCTGCTAGAGTCCACATAACCTTCATGTTACAGTTGGGGTTTTTCAAATTATAGGCACAGACTTTCTTGTCTCAGTTTGATGTGAAGTTTATGTTTTGCATATTATTCTTGCTTAATAAGTACTAAATAGACTGCAGCTCCATTTTTTTTCCAGCAGCTTCTCTTTATGTAGAGATGGTTGTAAGTATATTAAGCATCTGTGCATTTATACATTTATTAGTTAATAACTTTTGATCAGATTTTTTTCTCAAATTTTCCACTGAGGCTATATGTTTAGTACATACCATATCAATGAAAATGGAATTCTTGTTGTAGAGACATTCCCATCCCTTTCTTTCTGGGGATGTGACAGAGCCAAGGAATTCTAAATTTTAGTACAGATTTCAGATGTCATTGATAAATACTTATTTCTAGCACCGCTTTAACAATATCTTTTTTCCTCAATGAAATTTCCTGTTTGGTGCCTTCTTTTTCTATCCATGGAATACTTAGCACAGGTCCAGATAAAACATATGGATGCACTTCTTTCCTTTATATTTCATTTTTCCCCCAAGACTGCATTCCCCACGTATATATGTGCATATCCCAACAGTAATAAAGACATAACTAGAAATAAGTCTTGCTCCTCAACTCTCCAAACTACTCCAGTTCATCGATGAGCTGGAAATAGTATAGTTCCTAATGTAGAGTAGCCCAGCTTTTATTAATTAATTCATTAATGAAAACTGAATACTTTGAGAGGAAACAGTTCCTATAGACATAGATTGTTGATCCCAGAAGGAAAAATTATATTTAAAACTGGATAAAGATAAGGATTTTTGGTTTCTATTTGAGGTACTGGTTTTGGTACATTCTTTATCACTGTTCTTAATGAAAAATATTCCAAACTTAATCTGGAGTTCAAAAAGAAAATCTCTGCACACACACACACAAACATGCAAAAGAAAAATAAAAATCTTACAGTAAATTAAAAATTAGAATTTTTTCCAGTAATAACAAGATGCTTCTGGAAAGAGATCTTCAGATTTCCCTAGGGGCTTCTAGTTGCCAAAGACCTTCAGATTTCCCTAGGGGCTTCTAGTTGCCAAAGACAGACACAATACTTCTTAGTATTAGCTCTTTAGTACAGAGGCAAGAAAGGATCATGTTCTTTGCAGTCACATAAAAAAGTGGTATTTTGAGCAAGTAATTTAGATCAGTAAAGTGGAGGAAAGAAGGATGCAAAGCTTACAGTGATGCCCAATTATCAGAGTGAAAGAGTTGGGCGGTGAACCCTTCTGTCAGGTTTCTTAAAAAAAAATGCCTGTGAAAACTGATTTAAGGAGGGAAGGAGGAATGAAGAGTAAGAAAAACAGAGTGCTTGAGCATATGTGTTCCTGCCTTACACCTGGTCATGCTTAAGCTGCGTTGTTTTACATTCATCAAAACAAGACAAGCAGGTGCAAACTGTGGAGTATTATTTGGGCATCTTGTTGATTCAGTCAAATCATCAGTTTTCCAAGCAGTAAACAAAACATTTTCTATAAAGCTCTACCATTTGCATAGCAGTATATTTTTCGTTTGAATTCCCAAATGTGAACAAGAGATGTCATCCCAGCTGTTCTTCCTCTACTTTATCTTTAAAAAATACAGACTTTTAATGCCATAAATGGAGGAGTAAATTTTTCAAAGCATTTTCTTAAAACACATTGCTGCCTTCTTCAATTATTATTACTGAGTGGGACTTTCAAAAGCCTCCAGAGAAGATAGAACAATAGCTCCACAGAGGTTTAATGAAAGCAGTCCTTTTAGTTTATATCTTCATATCTTTTAACCATTTCTACATTTAAGGGAGTTTATGATGAAATGTATGGTTATGGCAAGTCCCCTAAGTCACGTTGTTAAGAATGACTCACTCTTACTCATAGAAGAAAGCAATGTGACTGAATTCTGAGTTCTGTAAATCATATTTTGCTGTTTTGCAGGCATTTATTGTCTTCTGTCCTTCGATTTCTCCATCTGTAAAAGGAAGATAATGATAGGTAGCTGCTGTGTGTATCTTGCTGATATGCAGAGGAGACTTTTAATTTCATTTAGATTACTTAATCATTGACACTGGTGATGAAACTACTATTGGCATTAGTGACTGGACTATGCATAGAAACTGTATTTCATGGGATTTGAGAAGCCATTATGAAGCATTCCAGACAGTCCTCTGTTTTAGCCTATAAAAAATCTATCTCATCTACTCTTTGAAACCTCATAAAGCAGTCTGTTTTATTAATTAGCTGTCCTTGAAAGCAGGTATTTTCCCACAATTTCTTAAATTAATCATTTCTACAACAAGTCAAATTAATTATATCTTGATGATAAGAAAAATACTTTGTATTTCCAAATACTTTGTAAACACGGTAACAGTTTACCGTGTGAAGATTAGTATTGTGTTTCCTCTAATCTTCCCTATTTCTATCTCTCCTGTTTTGTCAACCCAGGAAGAGTCCCTTGTAAACATCTCTATTAAAAATGTTGACATGGTAATTCTAAGGCAGACAACTAATTAAAAAAATCATTATTTCTCTTTTCCTAAATATGGCCCTGGTGATATTTGTCATATCTGTACCTAAGTCATTTTGGCTCAAATACCGTATTTGAACAGGTAAAACACCCAGATCAGTCCTTTCCCGTCTTCTAGCAGGATTTTCCTGCCTGTTTTAAATTTGGTATTTGCTGGGGACAGGAGACCAGGTTGACTTAAAAAGATATACTTACCCTTATTGAATTTCATCATGTTACTTGGAGACCATATCTGTTACAGTGGGGAAACTGCAACACGTGTATCAGACAAGGAGGCCCATGGAAAAGAAATATATATGGACAGATTCTTGGTAGATGTTTCAGAGATGTTTATTTCTCCAGCTGCATGGCCGGAGCTCTGCCGAGGAACTGCTTCAATCACGGGACCAAGGGTCCTTCTGCCCGTGCAGGGGAACACAAAACAACCAATGGGGAACGAGGCTGAGCAGGGGCAGGGAAACACCGTGTCTCCCCCCAGGGCCCCTCTCCCAGGGCTACACGGCAGGGGAGGGACCCAACACATATCCTCACTTTTAAAACCCCGTTTTAATTCAAAACTTATCCTTCTCAAGCACTTGGATCTTCCCTACTACATAACAAAATTCTTTATTCGATTACCATAGCCTTTAATACAAATTGTGGTAGTAGTTTCTGTGTAGTTCCAGGTCCAAAATATATCTCCGAGGATTCACACAGTAAATCCTCTCAGTTTTAGAGGATGTTTTCACTGAATTACAGGGAAGTTTTGTTTGGAAAGCGGAGACTTGTTAAAGCCAAGGAAACACTGGATGGATACCCTTAATAGGCTCCGTATATGCAATATCCATGGATCTGCAGAAGATTTGTGAGAAAAGATTACTGCGATTTCAAATAAAAAAGCTGGAAAACAACTGAAGGCAAGGCTTTTGAGATACATCAGTACCCCTGTGCTGGTTTTGGCTCAGGTAATTTTCTTCACAGTATCTGGTATGGGGCTGTGTTTTCAATTTGTGCTAAGAACAGGGTTGATAACATAGGGGTGGTTTTAGTTACTCCTGAACAGCACCTACACAGAGTTAAGGCCTTTTCTGACTCTTGTACTGCCCTACCAGTGAGTGAGCTGGGGGTGCACAAGGAGCTGGGAGGGGACACAGTTGGGGTGGCTGACCCCAACTGACCAAAGGGACATTCCATAACATATGGCATCATGTTCAGCATATAGAGTTGGAGGAAGAAACAGGAAGAAAAAGGAAGGGGAGGACATTCAGGATGCTGTTTGTCTTCCCAAGTCACCATCACAGATGTTGGAGTCCTTCTTTCCTGGGAATGGTGAGCACTTGCCTGCGCATGGGAAGTGGTGAATGAATTCCTTGTTTGGCTTTGCTTGCATACACAGCTTTTTCTTTACCTATCAAATGGTCTTTATCAGAACACATGAATTTTCTCACTTTTTCTCTTCTGGTTCTCTCCTGCTTGCATACACAGCTTTTTCTTTACCTATCAAATTTTAATTGATAGGTAAATCAATTTAATTTTCTCACTTTTTCTCTTCTGGTTCCCTCCCCCATCTCACCAGGGGGGTAGAGAGTAAGTGGCTGTGTGGGACTTAGTTCCTGGCTGGGGTTAAAACACACTTATCACACCAGATGCATGCAATTCACTGATAAGACGAATCCTAAAATACAACAAGCATCTGAAGAGATCGAGTAAGGACAAGGAAAGGAAAGAAACCTCAGTGTCTCACTGATGTGAGAAAGAAGAGGGAACTCCTACAGTTTCAAGTATGTGTCAGATGATGTTTCTTTGAAAGAGACTCTGCTCTTTGGCCTGATAAACATCAACGGAATAAAAACCAGACTGGGCTGATCAGGGAAGGGCAATATAACAAATGATGGTTGTAGTCATCTAGCAATGTTATATCAGAAAACACAAGCAAAACATAATACAGAATGCAGCATATGAGAGCCACTATGGTCTACTCCAAAAAAATGAAAAATAGCTATAGATATCTTGAGCTGTACTTCTAATGTGTAAGGGCAACAGAAAAGTTGTGATTAGGAACAAAAAACCAATATGTTGTAGACCAATTTGAAAGGGCAATAATAACAATTTTCAGTGGGAAAAAAAACCAACAAAAAAAGAACTTGATACAATTTAATACATTTTTTTTATATCTCTAAATTCTATTACATGAGCAATTTTACTTGATTTTATTTGTCTTCGAAAATAATGGAATCACACATGATAAGTAGAAAATATTTGCAGGTTTGAGCTTTTTGTGACATAAAACACAGTAAAACTGTTCTCTCTTTTGAAGCAATAAAAGCTAATTAATCATATGATTTTTCTTTTACAATAAACTGCATCTTATAGAAAAAAAAGGGGTGAAGAGGGAAGGAAAATGCGCTTAAGGATACCCAGAAAGATGACCTTTAAGAATGTATTATGGGGAACAACATGTATTTTAGTATGAGGCATTGTTTAATTTTCTTGCAACTCCTCTAGTTTCTTACCTGATCAATCAGAGATATGTTTGGCAGGCCACTGACAAATTTAATACTTCATGTGTTTATGTCTCATGCCAAGTATCTGTTGGGGTCTCTCCCCTGCCGTGTAGCCCTGGGAGAGGGGCCCTGAGGGCACAGACACGGGATTTCCCTGACCCTGCTCAGCCTCGTTCCCATGGGTTGGTTTGTGTTCCCTGCGCGGGCAGAAGGACCCTTGGTCCGTGACTGGAACAGTTCCTGGGCAGAGCTCCGGCCATGCAGCTGGAGAAATAAACATCTCTGAAACATCTAGCAAGAAT
>NW_008237229.1:5587699-5648525 GCF_000691975.1 Corvus brachyrhynchos | reverse complement strand
CGCGACCCCGGGAAGAGCGCGCAGGCACCCGCAGCCCCGACAATTCCAACACGGGAGCGACCACAGGAGAGAGCAAAGACGCAGCGAGACAGAAAACAGCAGCCACTCGGAAAAAGGAGAAGATCATAGTAACTAAGACCTTAGGGATAGTAAAATGGTATAATGTTAAGCAAAATTATGGTTTTATAACAAGGTGTGACAACCAGCAAGATATATTCGTGCATAGAACTGCTATTAAAAAGAATAACCCTGAAAAATGCATCCCAAGCTTGGGAGATGGAGAAGTCGTGGAATTCAAAATTATACGAGGTAGAAAAGGGTTACAAGCATCGCAGGTCACTGGGCCTGATGGTGTTTCTGTAAAAGGCAGTATATATGCAAAAAATCGTAGTCATATTAGACAATATCTCCATTGTAAGCCCCCCCTACAGTTTCCCTTTCCTAATCCCACCTTTCCCTTTTACCCTATGTCCTATTACCCCCAGTGTATTCCCAATCCGTTTTTTCATCCATGGTTTCCCTCACAAAACCATGCTTTTGCCAATTGTTTCCCCAAAAATCCCTTTCCAATGCCGAGTGGGGGATGAAAAGGGGGAGGGAAGAAGTTAAACCCTCTCCTGCCTCAGTTTCCCCACAAAGCATGCTCAGAGAGTCCTGTCTCCCTTCTGTCAGCCCTAAGATGTTCCACAGAATCTGATTGGACATTTAAAGACTCAGGAGGGTGGCTTGTTTTGTTTTGAAACTGTTCTTGTTATGTTTATCCAGTTGTTTTCATTCTCCTTTTATTAAAATAAAACGGGTGAGGTGTTGGGGTCCCTCCCCTGCCGTGTAGCCCTGGGAGAGGGGCCCTGAGGGCACAGACACGGGGTTTCCCTGCCCCTGCTCAGCCTCGTTCCCATTGGTTGGTTTGTGTTCCCTGCGCGGGCAGAAGGACCCTTGGTCCCGTACTGGAACAGTTCCTGGGCAGAGCTCCGGCCATGCGGCTGGAGAAATAAACATCTCTGAAACAGCTAGCAAGAATCTGTCTGTCCATATATATTTCCTTTCCACGGGACTCCTGGTTTGGTATATGCGTGTTGCAGTATCCCCACTGCAACAAGTATCCTCAGTGAAACTGTAATTCGAAAACAAATTTAGGAGGTCAAGATCCATGTCCACAAAGATGGCATGTAACATCTTATTTAAAAGTCTAATTCCTCTTGAGAAACACTCAAACATGATTGCCATGAAAATGAGAATTGTGTCTTTTATTTTCAGTTGATATATGATACGGTCTCTGTAGTTCAATGACATTTAATATAAATATTTCTAGGAAAAGTCTAGCCATTTCAGCACAGCATAGCTACAGCAAATTAGTTCACATAAAACCTTTTCTCCAACATGGCATATCCCAAGATAGTTTGGTGTCTTCTAGGTAACATATTTCTGCGCCACACACCATTTATTAGAGAATCGTGATAGCACAAGCTAAGAAAATAAAGACAAACCAGAAAAAGTATAAATTGCATATTTCAAATATTCTGAATAGCTCAATGAAACCAATTATCTGTCATTTAATAGAAATAAAATACTGCTGCATTTTGAAAGACTACCCTTTTTCTTCTTTTCAATTAATTCCAAAAGCAGAAATATTTGTTTGAGAAACACAGCTGTGTGAAAGTTGTGATTTGGAATAAAAGTGGAAGATTAGGTGTTGAATGAATGAAGGAACTGGTACCTTTTCCCAAAAAGAGTAGCACTACCCTTTTTTTCTCTTTTGCTAATGTTTCATGTCCCAATTTCTTGCACAAAGTATCCACATACACACTTATTTTCATAAGTATAGATTGTATTTTACCCATGTTCTTAATTTTTTAAGCACTGAAAAAGGGAATTTACTTTGTTTTTCAGGCTTTGTTTTTTTCTGAAAATTAAGAGCAATGTTTATAATGCTTTTGAAATACAATTCTGCCATACATCAAAGTTTCATTGTTGTTTGGAAACTTGAAGTTGAAGGCTATTTTTCTGCCCAGTCTTTTAGATCTTTCATGACTTTCCTGTCCTTTGAGCCATCCATTGCACATATCTGTCTACATTACTTTCCTATTCAAATTACTTTGTAGATCTGTTTATAAAAATGGATTTTTGGAAAGTCCCTATGTGCAGCTGGACTTATTCTGATTTTCTTCTCTGCGTGGCCTATGCACAAAGATACTGAGAAAATGATATTTAGAACTTGATTAAGTTGACACAGGCTAGCCATATTAGTCTCATATTATTTTAGGGGATGTTAGGGATCCTAGTAGGAACACTTAAATGCAGAACAACTCAGAAAATAAATAAAAGTAGAAATAGAAGAAATAAAGACACAACTGTAAAAAAGTCTTCTGAAAAACAGTTATTCTGCAGAAAGGAACTATTCCACTTTTCAGCCCCCAACTGAAGTTACACTGACCTGGGAAGAGATAAAGAGTCTCCAAAATGGAGTTTTTAGGCAGTTTCAGAAGAATTATCTCACTGTCTCTCACAATGGCACACCTTTCTCTCTCCTGTGAATTTACTTCACTGCAAGTGGTAAAGGATGATAGTTTGAGTTAACACGGATCACTTCTAGCTTTGTTGGTTCCTTGAGTGCATGTCTTTTTCTCCTGTGGCATATCAGTTCCTCGCCATTGATTAGGCAATGTAGGCAGGGTGCTGAAAAGGAATGTGGGTATGTGATGTCTAACATCCCTTATATAACAGGGAAAAAAGCCAATGGAATCTTGAATGTATGCTTACATGCATCTCATAATGAAGAAACTGACTATTGCCCCCTGACAGCATAGTTAAATAGTTAAACTAGATATGTAGATAGACTTCACTTTAGAAAGATCTTGAGCAACTGGTTATTAGCATGCACCAAAAAGAAAGAGGAAGAGGTGAAAAACTTGATCTGAAATTCTTTTCTAACATTCTTAGCTCATAATATGAAATCCT
This sequence comes from Corvus brachyrhynchos, assembly GCF_000691975.1. Classification (NCBI taxonomy): domain Eukaryota; kingdom Metazoa; phylum Chordata; class Aves; order Passeriformes; family Corvidae; genus Corvus; species Corvus brachyrhynchos. The sequence goes on along the minus strand of NW_008237229.1, from coordinate 5,645,567 downwards.
AACACATCGTGTGTCTAGTTGACAAGGTGGCATTAGGTCAGAAGTTGGACTCAGTGATCTCAAAGGTCTTTTCTGACCTAGTTAGTTCTGTGATCCTGTGATCATGCACTCAAACATTTAATCCCAGTTATTAATATCTCTAGTGTGAAATGGCAAGTTGTCAACCTCTAACAAGTTTGGAAGAGACAGATATCCTGTTGATCCAGAATAATAAAATACAACAGAAACAGTAACATTTCCCACAGGAAGGAGAGTTTAGCTAAGTGTTCATTCACTGCTGCCTTTTAGTCAATGTTTATTTGCAAATATTTGAATCACCCTTCTAATATGCAATAATATATTCAAAAGCAAGTATAAAATTATATACCCATGTAAATTGTCTTGCTGCAACAAGATGGGACCATGTGTCATTATGCATAAAGCAGTTTTATGGTAGTTTAAACAGTAGGTATTTTTTCACTTGGGGAGACATTAGTTTTCAAAAACATAGATTAAATAATAATCATTAAAAATCTTAGCTGTTCTTTGATAAGAAGAATAGTATATTTCTTTGAAAAATAAATCCCTAAAAGAAGAAGGTATTGTAGGCTGAATATACACATTAGAACATTATGAAAGGTTTTCTAAGAGAAAATTAAATAGGTAGATAAACAAAAGTACAAATCTATCATGTGAAGACATCTGGAGTGACTATATCATGAAGTCTTATTACAGAGAGAACTGAGGATTTAGAAGAACCAGGATGGGATGATCAGGAAGGCAGTAGAATAGAAGACCATAAAGGAAAAACTCTGTATTACACTGGTACCAGAACACATAGTGCGAATTAGAAATTCAAAAATTAGAAAAATACCAGTAGTTGATTGTAAAATAATTATAAACATTTCTTTGTATTATGTGCTCCCTGAAACATGTTTCTGTTATAGTATTTGCATACTAGTATTAAAAGGCCGTGATGATTATCATCTGTCAATGATAATAATTTATTCAAACCATAGTAATAGTGGCATAAACTAAATAGCTATATAATGGCCATTTAAAAAATAAGCTAATTAGAACAAGTTTTGGCCAGAAGACTAAGGGAAGGTGAGGGGAGACACATTACTGACTTTCCAATGCATCCAAAACAATTGCCTTTTTTCCTCAGAACCAGAAGTGATAAAAGCAGAGCTGTTTTCCTTGGCATGTTTTCTCCATCTTCCTTACTGTCCAAATAACATGATGGTCAAAGTGTGTCTTACCCCTATTGAAGGCTACCTGCTCCTGGCAAGTTCTACTATTCCTTCACAGAATAAGAAAAGGAAGACCAGGGATTTTAGGGACACTGGGGAAAAAGGAAGCAGAAAACAACGTATCTTTAAATTTTTAACAATTAAGTAGGTAAAAGCTATTACTTTCTGTAAATAAATAAAAAATGTTGGAATGATCTAACATTACTTTTTGGAAAACAGGCCTCTACTTTCTGGAAAAAAGATTTTTGATTAAGGTAGATGTGTAAGGTCCATCAAATTCAGTACAGTATGGCTTATTAATGGCCTCTAAGCCAACCCTCAGATAGCCATAAGTCTACAGCATTATCCAAGATGTATTTAAGGAAAAAAAATGCTTGACACCAGAGAAAAGGTTAGGGCTACACTGCAGGGGTTCTAATTCTTGGTTTCATTAAGGAATTAAATTAGACCAGAACTTTTACCCTTTCCTCCTGTCCTCATCACAAAAAGGAATGTTAACCTCAAACAGACCTGCTGCTCATCTTCAGTATTTCGCAACCTTTTCTTCACAGCAAGGGCAAAGGCCTCTGCATTGATATTCTGAAGGGAATCTGCAGGACATTGTTAGGAATGGGAAAATGATCTGAAAGTCCCTACACAGCCAATATAATTCTGATTAAAGCTTGGCATTTGTTTTCTTGCCCCTTGGAGCAGATAGCATGCTGCCTGGAATTAGAAATATGAAAGGCAGAGGAACTTCCTACTGTGCACAAAGAGTATTTTTTCCTCCTCACTTTCAAAATGCAGCTAAGTTTGAATACTTCTTGTTGTTGTTGTTTTTCAGGCAAATCATTAAAATAAGGTCATCCTTGTTTTCCATTTCAGAATGAGATTTGCTGTGTCTCACACATATTCCTCCAGAATTACTGAGAAAGATCTTGCTCTACTAGCTTCTCACTGATACTTCACCTCTAGTATTTTAAAATGGAAAAATCATGATTTAGTTCTTCAAGCAAAGACATGTGTATAACTTTTGAGAGAGCCTTATGTGTGTGATAATACATTTATTTTAAATATATATAGTAAAATCCTAAAATTTTGAAGGAAAGCTCTTACTTTAGCACGTGCATATTCACTTACTAGCACCAAATATATTTGTAGCCACATTTAAAACATTGACTTAATGGATTTATTAATTCTCACTTAAATGCACCTGTCAAGAGCTGTGGGTGCAGACTAGTGTTGTCCAAAATGGTGCCTAAATTGTGCAGAGGAAATGTTCAAGTGCAATACTAATCCACTTGTAGTCAGTGATAAAACCATCAGTCTTCAGGAGTTCAGGATTTCAGTTTTTCTTTACATTATATGTGTATATTATTTAAAATCTACTGCAGTTGGCTTTTGCTTTGTGATGTACTTCAGTGAAAACATTTATGGTACAATTCCACAGTAAGCCATTGACAAAAATCATGCAATAAAACTTACAGAACTGTCATAAATATTTTTGTTGTGGTTTATGAAAGTTACAGACAGTTTTTCAGATAAGAAATGTTTGGTCAGCACAATTTTTGTTTATTTGTTTATTCAGAAATTATAGATTTTGGCTGCATCAGTTCCTATTCAACAATGAGGCAGAGTTATCAGTGGATAAAATGGCAATGCTTTGTTGATAGCAATAAAGCTGAACTGCTGCAGGATAATGAGCACAGTAGTAGCCAGTCTCCAGAAAAACTCATTAAAGGAGATTGAGATGTTCCCAGATGATCTAATATTTTCTTGAACAGTCCCAGTCAAATGGTTCAGGACCTGGACCAATAGGTTCTCCTGTTTCTCCTCCATAAAGGGGCCTGTATTCCTCTTATTTTGTCTCAAGTATTCAAGGGCATGCACAAAATTTTAAAAAAACTTAAACTGCCCTGAAATACAAGAAATAATTGTGGGAAATTATTGAGCCTTCCAACAAAAGAGTGTGAAAAATCTAGTTTCCATTAGAGCTGTGCACCAGGTTAACTATAAAAGGGAGGGGCCACATCTCTTTTTTCCTCTCTTTTTTCCACGGGCTCTCTTTCTTCTCTCTCTCTTTCTCTTGTCTTTCTCCTTTATTTTCTTTTTTTGCCCCAGCTCTGGACCATCCACGCGGCAGAACCAATGCGGGACTTCAAGACTGGTGATACTCAGTGTTTTCTTCCCTTGCTTTGTCTGGGCTAAGCACAGCTATCATATTCCATACTGAATTTGGCTGTGGGACTGGGAAGCTTTTGTAATGGTGTGTTATGTGCCAGCACCTTTGAGGAGTTTGTTGTGAGAGTGGAGAAGTGTATTGTACAAAATTAAGGGCTTGTTAGCCAACACTTTTTGAGGAAATGTAAGAACTTAAGGACATGTTAGCCAATGCTTTTTGAGTCAAAACAGTGGGCTGGTTGCCAAAATTATAGAAACTGTACAATAAAAGCATAAGAGTTCCCTGACACGTGTCTATGTTCTGCATGGTGAAAATTCGTAAAGGACATCACACCCCCTACCAGTGGGTCATGACATTCAGGCTCTCTTTTATTTGTAAACAAGTTTTATCATGTAGGAATTATGTCTCAGGAAACTTGTTTGACTATTTTCAACTGAACAAAGTTTAGATTTTAAGTTTTAGTATCATTATTACTGCATTTATGTCCTTATCATATATAAAAATACTTACTTTTACCTTGAGTTAAAGTGCTAAGTACAGTACTTTTTCTGTTCAGATAAGACTCCTCATAAAGAAGGTTGTTTTAGCTTATCTGCCTATACTTAGGAGCAACAATACCAAACTGCAAAACAGCTAAGACTCCCGAAATAATAAATGACATACTTCTTTCTGAGGTTTGTGCAATGCACAAAGTATCTCAGAGACTACTGTAATGATAGCTTTGATCAAGGTAATGTGAGCCAGAACATCTCAAGTAAGTGAGCAAGAGCTGCATTCTTATCTGTCATCTCCTTTATTTGCAGTTTTTAAGAGGAAGTGCATTATAGTGATCTAGGCCAAAATCTTACCTAATACAAACCTTAGCCATTTCTCTTTTATAGCTACATGCTAAGTGTACTGCCAATTTTTATGTTAAGAAAAGTTCCATCCCTAGGAACTAAATGGTCTTGTGCTTATCCACATTTTCATCTTTCTTGATAATTATATTTTTTTCAACAAGTTTAATCCCAGTCTGTTTAATTGTCTCTGACACCCATTAAAATTATCTTCATCTAAACTGGGATTTTTTTTTTTTTCCACAGCTTACTTGCATCTAGTGTCCATTGGACCACTGGAACAAAATTCTTGTGGAGATCAGTGACAAGTAGTGCTCCTTTGGGGTCGGTATTAGGACCAATGTTGTTTGACATTGTTGACACGGACACTGGGTTTCAAAGCAACCTCAGCAAGTTGGTGAAGGACAGCACACAGTGTGGTGCAGTTGGCATGCTGGGGGCAACAGATGTCATCCAAAGGGACCTAGACAGGCTTGAGACGTGGGCCTGTGTGAACCACATGAAGTTCACAAGGCCAAGTTCAACATCCTGCACCTGGGTCAGGGCGATCCCAGGCACAAATAAGCCTGAATGGAGAATGAATCAAGAGCAGCCCCACCAAGAAGTACTTGCTGGTGTTCATGGATGAGAGGCTGGACATGCCCCAGCAATGTGCACTCACCAGCTGTGTCCTGGGCTGCATCCAAAGCAGTGTGGGCAGCAGGGTGAGGGAGGGGATTCTGGCCCTCTGCTCTGCTCTGGTGAGACCCCACCTGGAGTGCTCTGAGGTCCCAGCACAGGGATGACACTGAACTGTTGGAGCAAATCCAGAGGATCGCCAAAGAGATGATCAGAGGACTGGAGCTCCTCTCCTATAAATACAGACTGAGAGAGCTGGGATTTTTCAAATAGAAGGCTCCAGAGAGACTTTATAGCAGCCTTCCAGTAACTAAAGAGAGCTGGAGAAGGACTTTTTTTAAGGCCATATAATGACAGGACAAAGAGGACTAGCTATCAGCTGAAAGAGGGTAGGTTCAGACTAAATATTAAGGAGAAATTCTTTACTGTGAGGGTTCTGAAGCACTGGAACAAGTTGCCCAGAGAAGCTGTGGATGTCCCATCCCTGGAAGTGTTCAAGGCCAGGTTGGATGGGGGTTTGAATGACCTGGTCTAGGGGAAGGTGTCCCTGTCCATGGCAGAGGGATTGGAATTAGATGATCGTTAATGTCCCTTGCAACCCAAACTGTTCTATAGTTCTGATTCTACAAAAGTGCTCAATGATCGAGGCCTTTGGAGAGCACTCAGACGTGTCTGGTATATATCTGGACATATGCCAAACTTTTTAATGAATGTAATTCTTACTCTGAATAAACATTAAACAAAAAAATGGATTTCTTTCCCAGTACACTATCTGCTTACTGTTTCATTTTTCCTGATAAGACACAGCTAAAAGGCAAAGAGGTTTATTGAAATAGACACGGAAGCTGAGAAGGAGAAGGTTCTGCTTGTGTGGCTGTTAATAGCCTTTGGCATGACAGCTGCAAAGTTAATTAATTCACTAACCTATGTCTTGCTTTCCTTATATGGGATATCTAAGTCCTGTGTAAAATGTTCTTATCATTATGTTGGAAGAAAGGATGGTGATGAAATCTGCAGTTAAGTGTTTCCTGTATTTTCCTGTTCTATTTTGTTCTGAAAATTTTCTTTTCTAGTTATTATTTGAAAAATTTCTTTAAATTTCACAAAACAACCTAATTACTATCACTCAGCTGTTATTTTTTACTAAGTGCTGAGAAAGCTGATTTGCTATTATAATATAAACACGATTTTAAAAGCCTTTGTCTTTACCGGCAGAAGTAAATTTTCTTTTCTGTCATTTAAAACAGATTTTAAAAAGTTACTCATATCACTTGGGTTTATTTTACACCACTGAAGTTTAAGCAAAACTTCCCAACTATTTTTTTGACATTTTCTTAATACTTCAATGACACTTTTTCCTGACAACATTAGCAAGCATGTAGTAATGATGACACTGTGTTTGCCAACTGAAGCCTTCAGCATCCTTTGTTATCACCATGTACACAAGTGATTTATAAGATATTCTTGTGCAATAAACCAAGCCATTGCCATCTGCTTGGGAGACTGACAGCTTGGAAGATATCTTTTATAGCAATTTTGTTTAATAGGGACTGTCTCCTGAAAAATCATGATTGAGGGAGGGTGAGTAAATGCAGAAAGCAGTAGGCTTTTTTCCCTGAGTATCTTGATTTATAAAAATCTGCTCATTTCACCTGTAATAAATTGCAAATAATCTTTGGAGTAAACTAGGGGGAACTCTTCTACAAAGAGAAAGATTTCTGATATGTACTTTAATAATAAATTTAACCCTAAAAAATCAACTGGTAAAAACTATACCCCTTATAGGATTGTCAAGATTGTATTGTTTCTTTTCTTCTTGGAAGAAAAATGAAGAAAACATGATAATAAGAGATTAGTAGAATTAGTATCCACATACTGAAATATATCGATATGTCCCACGTATTTTATTCCTTCACTGTTGCTGAGTTGGTCTAAAATACACACAGGTTTCTCCTAAACACTCTGTCTGATTTCCCATTTTTTCTCTGTGTGTTATGGACTAGTTACATCACCACAATTTAATAGAATTTAAAACAGGGAATTTTCAACTCGACACAAAGAAGAGGAAAAAAATCCCTTGAATTTTCTTGGCTTGAACAGTAAAAATATATTCCCCAAAATAGATAGATAAGCCAGAAAACTGAGATTAATCAAACTCCAGTAAACTATAGACAACTTTTAATGCATATAAGTAAAATGCCAGCTAATAGCTAGTTTTTACCACAGCGTCCTTTGCAATTTGTAGATCTTATGTTCTCATACGATGCCTTCATGCAAACGCCATGAAAGAAACTTCATATCATTCACAATAAAAAACGAAGGTAAAAAACCTTTTTTTTTTCTCAGTCATAGCCACCTAAGTTTTATTTGACTTTAGTCCCAATGGAAAGGAAAATATAAAAAAAAAAGGGAAAAAAATTGAAACACTGATATTTAAGGAAACATTAAGACTTTAAGATTTTAGTTAAAGATAAGTTTTGCTAAAATTAGTTAGAAGAGGTAGGTCCACCTGAGACTAATTAAGAGTTAATAAGAGTTAAGTTAGAAACAAGCTTTTAAGTTGCAGATAACTAATTAACTGTCGTTTTATATTTGCTTAGCTGTGTTTATAATAAGAACCTGAAGGCATTGATAGATAGATCTAAAGAAATTTAAAACAATTGCTAATTTTTCCCATCTGGGTACTATTCAGAAGTCATAAGGAAGAAACTGGATGTTCCCCAAGAGGCTATTTGTATTGTCAAAACCCACAGGGGTGGAAAGTTCAAGTGAGGAAGACTATTATTCCTTCATCTTCAAGACCACTCTTCAATTAATAATTTAAAATTTAACTACCCAATTTAAAAACTGTACTACGCATGCTTAATGACATTAAAGCTAATTTCCATATGAAGCGGAGAATAGGAGGGGTCACTGTTATAAATATGTATTTGTATTTTGGATATTCATAACTTTTGTGGATAAATAAACTCTGTAACTGTTCATACCTCGACACTGCATATTAGGAAGCTATTCCACGCAGCTGTCCGGCGCCAATAAAACATACACTTTCTAACTTTAAACTGTTAGAGTGTTTTTGCCCATCTCAGTTGGATATCGATACTAGATCAATATCCTAATTTTTATGAAATAACTTTCACAGTGGTCAAATGGTATTTCAATGCTTCAACTAAACCAACAGAATGACTGTGGCTGACATGCAGCATTGTCTGGCTTTCTTTCTGGAAGATGCACAATAGGTCTTGATGTGATTTTAGACAAGTATAAGTACATTGACTGAGACAATGTTCATTCATATTATTTGCACAAAGAAAACATGATCTAACAGCAAAAAAAAAGTCCTACATTATAGACATAGGGATCTATTCAATAACTGTGTAAATGCCATAGCAGCAGCAATAACCCACTGCTTTGAATGCTTTGTTCAAAATACATTTCTCATAAAAACTAAAATTTTGGATGGTTTTTTAGCATTCAAAATCATTCTGCCAAGATAACAGGATTTCAGCTGAGGATGGTTGGTTGTAGCTAGAAAAATAAAAGTAGCCCCTCCAGGAAAGAGGACCAATGTCTCCTCTAAAGTACAGCTGAATAGACAATAAAATTTGACATGAAATTCCAGGTTTTACAGTTGATGTACATTATGTTAATAGAGCCGAGAGTTGATCTTAAAAACTGATGTCCCAACACGACACCAGTACATCTCTTAGAGCAAATACTTCTCCGATGATAAGGGAATTCAAACTGGATTTTGGCCTCTGTAAAAGGACAAGCCCATGATGCAACAAGATCAAACAGTAGTTTCATACCATCATTATCCTGGATTGTTAGGGAAGAGAAGGTGGGATTTGTTCCTTTTGCATAACACCTCTAATTTTCTTCATGGTACTTGACATGAACCACATTAGTCTCACATTAATTCCATTACAGTTTACATTCTCTTCCTCTAACTCAATTTCTCAGAATTAACCCACCTCCAAAGAAAAGTCATTTTCCTATTTGCCTTCCTCTTATCTCACTGAAACCTTTATTAAATGAGCTTACTGAAATATAAGAGGCTATTTTTGTAATAGGTTTCATTATTTTTCCCTGAAGAACAACAAATTCAAGAGAAGTTTTTGACAAGGAAGGGCTTATATCGAAAACCTAAAACCAGTTTAGCATTGTCATTAAAACAATACAAATATTCCTTTAGTAATTTTTTCATGCACTGAAAAAAATTATTATGTTTTGCCAAATAATTTTTAACAGTGGAACTTCTAAGCCCCAGTATCACACTTTCTTTCACTCCTTTCAGGAAAATCTACATTCCTCTTGAATTAATTGAAAAGATTATTTCCACACTGTTCAAGAAGTACACACCCTTATTCAAGTGGAGTGGAACATATGTGGAGCCACAATGCATGAGACTGAGATCTGTGGAGTCTTTTCCTGAGTAGAGAGTCTTCAAGCAGATGGCTAAATGCGTTCTTCTGTTGGTGCCTGAAGAACCAAATCTCTGGTTCTGAGCACTATAAGTCTCAGTTAGACTTTCATTTTCCTCTGAAACACTGGAAAGGTGTTTGGTATCTCGAAAACACTTTTTAAAGCAGGAGGAAGATAGGTAAACTTTATACAAACCACCAGAAGATTAAATTAAAATAAGAGTATCAGATATTAATCCCCTACATTCTGTTCTCAGAGAAAAATTAGAAGAAAAGAAAAAGTAAGTTTGTGCAAACCCAGTCAATTGGAAGGAGCATGCATTTTGATCCTTATGGCAGAACTCTACTCCCTATTAGCACTGAAGCGTCCTGTCAAATGTCAAAGGGCAGTTATGACAAATGATATTTCACATAGCAATGTCTAACAGCTTATAAAATAATACTATAGCATGACACAGGGAGTATATTATTAAAGATGTTCCAGTCATTGACAGCTTGAAAATAAATTTTAGTGAGGTTTGTGATACTTTAATTTTATTTAAAAGAGCAGTAGAAAAAATAAGCACCCTGCCAGATGTTCATTGTCAAAGCAACTGAGCTCTGTTTTGGCTGAGCTTTGCAGTTCTGCAAGACAACATCAAGATGCCATCTCTTGCAGGGTAGTAGATGAAATCAGATGTTGAGCACAGAGGGAGCACAATTTACTCTAAATATTTTTATCAGCCTCAGCAAAACTTTGTTACATAAAGGATAAAAAAAAAAGTCTTCCTTTGCAAACAAAGATGTTAATAACTTTACAGGATAAATGCTTGCCTTCCTCTAGACATTAAGCCATTTTTTGTGCAGGCATTGCAGAAACTGTAAACTGAGTTCTAGAACAATTTTCTATGTCTTTGATATAGCAACTATCAAGGAACACTCAAAGAGTGCACAGAGCTGCAAGGGAGGAGCTAACACAGCCACTGTATATTTGGAAAACTGTGTAGGTGATCTGGATGGAAAGGGGAAGGAGGATAAACCTTTATGTCTATTTATTCTCCCTTACCACAGTGATAGGGTAGATGATTTGGTTTGTTTTCCTCATTCTTTTCTCCTGAGGTAAGAAGATGTGTGTGAAAAAATCACTGGAAAAGCAGTCAGAAATCTATTCTGAACTGGGTATAAGAAGTCCAAAAATATTACTAAAAGTAGTAGAAAGTAAAAAAATGTTTTCAGTTCACCTCTAATCTATTCTTCTGGGAACACACTTGAACAGACTTAGAAAGTAAACTACCTAGAAAGAAAAAAAAATAACCAGTAAGATAGCATACATTTTGATTCTTTCATTATTTTAAAACAATAAACAGCAGCTTTCATGTAATTTTATATTTATGGTAACTCCTGTTTAGATTCCAGAAATTATTATTTTATAAAAATGTTTTTAATTTGTGCATTTTGCTATTTGTCATATGTAAAGTGTTGTGTTCAAGCCTGTAAGTGTTTGTTCATGTATTAGAGCAATTTTATCTGCATTAATAAACTTGTTGACTGAAAATAGTAGATGGGAATTTTAGTGAAACTCCTCACACCAGAAAAGTTATTCATTTGCCCACATATTTAAGGATTCAACCTTCCAGCTATCTGAAAAATAAATTGAAAAAAGTAAATATCTAGAGTGAGAGAAGAAATACATTTCCTGAATCAAAAACCAAAAACCAATAAACAAACAAACCCATAGTTTATGTGAGAGGAGATTATGAAAAAACAGAAAAAATCCCAGTGCTTTCCTTCATACTGTTTTAAAACAGCATGTGCATTCTATCTTTTGAGATTTTACTTATGTAATCTTTTTTCTTGTAGAATTGGAAATAAATACCAATATTTATTATTTGTCATATCAAGTGATCATCAAACACAGTCAGGATCACACAAATCCTTGAAGTGTATTTTGATACTTAAATAGTCCAAAATTAAAATCTTTTTGAAGTAGCTGATATTATATACCATCCTAATCAAGATTTGTTCCAGATTCTCATAATTTAGTAAATTTTCGGTATATGCTGCAGCATTTCCTCTTAAACACTGTTAAGAACAAATTTCCACCCACAGAGAGATCAATGATAAACCGCATGTGTATAGTATTTCTGAAGAAAATAGGTTGAATTGAAATTAAAAAATATTTAGACATCCAAATGCTGAAGAGAATATACTGTACAGGGTTTGGTCAAGAAAGAGAGCATAGAGACAGGTTTTTTCACCTCCTATGTGCTGGTAGTGCTGCAATGACTTCACAGCCCACTAAAAGTGACGGAATGGCTCCCTTTGGAAGTCTCAACCTTACGGTTGCGTGCAGCTTCCTGCTTCAAATATCAGGTCAAATATGTATATGTATGGAAAAATAACTTTATTGTCAGGAAAATGCCTGACAGAAGTAGAAATTGCACTACCTTGAATCTGACAATAAGATTTTATAATTTTTTCCCATCTAGTGCAAGGTGGAATGGAGAGAGCAAACATATTCAGGGTGTTCCTGTTAGGGGGAAAAAAACACTATCAGGAAGAAAAAATGGGTAAAGCATGGGAGGTGTAATGGACAAGAAAGAATGAAAGGAAGAGACAAAGAGAAAAGAACTTCATGTTCTTCCTTGAGACTGACAATGACAAAGATGCTACAAAAAGCATGAGGGCATTACAGAGTGCTGCAGAGGTATTTGTTGTTCTGTCAGATTAGAAATAGAAAAAACTCACTAGTCTGAGCCTGAGGGACACTTACACAAGACTTCAGTCTAAAAGTTGACTCCTGTAAGATTTAAGAGCAAAGGGAGAAAATGAGTAATACAGAAATATGTTGAGCAGTGTCTGTTTTCTTCCATCCAAATATTTTTATAAATTTTGTTAATATCCCTTTTAAAAATCCATTTTAAAAATACAGAACTTGAAATATGTTTTGTATGGCGAACTGTTCGCTGCACTTGGGGCATGAGGAGGGGATTATAATGGGCTGTGGCTGTGCCAAAAAATGAACTGTGCCAAAAATCTTCTCCATGTGGTGACAGTACCTTTAGCCAGCTGGCAGAGCTTAGATCAGCTCCTGGCCTTAATTTCCCTGTCACAGAAACAGGGCAGAAATCCTTTCAGAAGAGGGAGCTTCTGTTGTTAAGACTGCAATTAACAGGCTGAACGTCTGTGTTTAAAGCCATCTACTGAAATAATTACTCAAAACCTTGCCATTTGCTTAGAAAGGAAACGATGGGGTAAAATAAAATCATCATGAGCTTCTTCCTCTCTCTTCCCCAGGTAATGTAAAAGCATTCCTCCCCACTAGTTATGTCTTTTGAACAGTTTTGACAGAATGACTGGAGAATTGGAAACATTTTCATGTTTCATTTCAGCATATTTAAGGTGTTTCTGTGTTTGTGATGTGTTCACATGCATTGACAGTGGAGCAGGTGGATCACATCAGTCCCTGACAGTTTGGTGACTGTGAATATTCCACTCCTTGGATTTATGGCACTTATTAGATCTGATTCTGCATGCATGTTTTAGGTCTAAAATAGTGCTGTGTTTTTAAATCTTGATTTTCTTGTTTGCCTACAAATGTGAAAATAACTCTACAATTTAGCCATTTTTCAGCTTTTACTGACATTTAGAATAGCCCAGTTTTTCTCTTTAGAGAAGTCCTTCACTCATTCAATCATCACTGGGGGTATTTTATATAATCAAATGCCATAATTATACAATAATTTTCCAATACAGCAAGATTGTATTTTTGGATGAAACCAAGCTGCAGCAGTTTGGGGGAAGCAATCTCATTCTGTCTTCATATAAGAGCTGGGTTCAACACTTCTCTTTGAGTACTGCTCTGGGACCTCAGAAGGAAGTGCTGTTTTTCACAGTGGAACTGGAAATTTACTTATACCGTCATCCTTACAATCCTTTTCTACAAGATGCTAGATAATAAACTGCCTTTTTCTTAGCTGCTTTGGGCTCAAAATCGGGAAGAATTTTTAATTTATTTTGCAGCTAAGTGACCTGGCCTTTACCTCAGAAAGTCAGGAAAGACATAGCAAAAAAAAGACGGTCAGATATTTTCATCTCTTATATCAGTGGAAATTTTCTTTGTCCTTCAGGTAACTCTCTAACCTTGAAGCTGGAGCAGTTCTGAGATTTATTTAGAAGTTCAGAGCAGTCATGTAATCAAGGTGCCTTGTTACCACCTCTGAAATGGAGCACTTGAGATCTGGGCTCCTGAGGGCAGCTGTACAGATATTAGCTCATACTGCTCAAGGGGCATCTATTTTTCCCTGCCTTAACTTGTATGCTGCAATTTTCTGTTCTTGGTTTCCAAGCTAATTCTTGTTGGTGTGCACTTCAGTTGAAAAGACACGCATTGTGCCTCAAACAGTTCTGCAACTCTGTTTAAATTGCAATTAAGACATGTTTCTCCTAATTAAACCTTTTGACCACTTAAATCAAAGGGTTGCTCAGGGATTTTAGTTTTCCATATTCCATTAATTCATCACAATGCAGTTTATAAATATTCTTAGAAACATGTGCAAAAAGCTGTGCCTTTTCAGACTTTGGCACTGTGGCCAATTTCTTTATGAACTTTGAAACAGACAACAGTTCATGTTTAAAACTTCATTTAAAAAAAAATGTTCTGTAGAATTAAGCCTTTTAAAGTTTATTGGTGTCTCTGTTTTATATTAATTGTGTTGCATGTCCCCAGGTAATTTCACAAAGGGCATTTTAGAAAAGCAAATTCAGCTGATGGATGAATTTCTCTGCAGAGGTTTATTAACATTTTTGTCAATTTATCCCATTAAATACAGCAACATCCCTAGGTGGTAATGAAGTGCAATAGCAGCAGAGGCTTCACACAATGATGGCAAACAGATTCCAATAATTTTCTCAGTAGTATCCTCATAGCACAAGTGAAATGCTGATCTTTACAAGTATGGCTGGGTAAGTAAAAAAAACCCATACAGATAAAACTCAAAATATATATTTATGAATGTTAATTTAAAGTGAGCATACCTCATTATGTCCTCAAACTTCAGCAGCAGCCTAGGGCATGGAATTAAGAGGAATTAGTAGTATTGGAAGCAATATTTCCCCCAGTAAAACAAACATGCCAGAAATTTGTGTAAATATATGTAAAGGCTGACAAATGAGGCATATGTACCAGAAACTTGACCCTGAAATCTCACTTTCTCCAAAAGAAGGGATAAAACACACAACCACCCCACACTCCTGTCCCCACAAATGCCAATGAAATGGTTCCTCTTGATTTCAGCAGGCAGTGCAACAGGATATCAAAAAAAGCTTGAAATTCAGATTTTGACTACTAAATATTTACAGCAATGAGCTTATGAATAAGTTACATTTCTTCACGGGGGTTTTTCAGCAAACAGCTCCAAATAATTAATTTGAGAAACTGCAATTTATCTTTTTTCAGAAATATGTCAAAAAAGGAAAAAAATCACTGAATGAATTATTAATTGCAAACTACTCCCTCCTGTTACGGTGACTCGCCATTTCTCACATCACAATGTATTTACTTTTACTGCATTACCATGGTTTTCTCCTATAACAAAAACATAAGTGTTCATAAGATTCTAAGAAATATTATGAATGTTACTTTAAAGAACATATATTAAAATTTTATAAAAACCTTTTTAAAGCTTAAGTAAAAGAAACTATAGTAAAATAAGGATAATGGAAAAAAAGTAAGTGCTAAAAGGGATTTGAAGAACTCTGCTAAAAAAGCTGATCATAATATAAAATATTACCATAAAAGAAATTACAGGTATTATTGAAGTTTAAATTATTAGGTTGTTCATAGTCAAAAAGTGGGAAATACATTTGAAGTCACATTGTAGGGGGGAAAAAAATTGCCTAGGACATGAAACAAAGCAAATTAAAAAGATTGTCTCCGCATTATCACCTCTAATTTGTGAATTAGTTTACTTATCTACCCATATGCAGTAAAAATTGTTTGGCTTTTGGTACTTATCATCCTAAGAAGGCTATAACTGCTCTCCTTCTCCTAACAGGCTTTGTGTATCATTATGATTTCCTGCAAACAGTGGGCAAAGTGACTCTTTCAGAAACTCTTTCATGTTTGCTTGTTTGTTTGCTTGCTTGCTTTAAACAATGACAGACGAAATAGAAATGAGGTGGCTGGTGATGAATAACATAAAATGCAGAAATGAGAAAATCTACCAAATACTGAAGCATCTTCAGTATTCACTTCTCCCTTTGAATATGTATATCCACCCCTTCTCAGAAATATTATTGCATCAAAGTGTGTCAATTGTCCTTGCTTGGGTGTTTTTCTAAGGCTGCCACAGAGAAACAGACAGCTGATTTTTCTAATTGCAATTTGTCTTCACCAGCAATGGAAAAAATCCACTCTCGGTTTCCAAACATAAAAAGTTCTGGTCCTTGGTTTTGCTTTTTTTTGTCTTGAGAATGAGTCATCAAATACGCGCCCTTTTCTTCTTTGTCAGAACGGAATGATTTCATCCCAGGCTGAATCGTAGCCAGAGATTTCTCAAATAAACCAGTGCTCATTTGTATATATCTTTGTTTTTCCTGGTTACAAAATAAATATTAGTTACTGAAAAGCAATTGCTAGTGCTTTTCATTATCAGTTCAGAACTATCTCCAACAGATAATAAGCAAATCCATGTGGCTGTTATTCAAAAGAATATTCATCTTTTGATGACTTTTCAAGGATTAATAGTTTATAGTTTCATTAACCTTTAATAGAATACCTTCTTATCCTGGGTATTAATACCAATCCACCAATCATAGAATTCCACCACTTAAAATCTCACTGAACAAGCTACCAAGAGCCCAAAAATATGACCAATTTAGATAATTTTTAAATATTTGAAGTAAAAAAATATTTCCATTCTTGGGTTTAGATAAAGAATTAGTTTTGTGCCCACCCATTTAGGACACCTTTTTTAGAGATTAGACCTGCAAAGAAGCCCTATTTCCCTTGGACACAATTGAAATAATGATGTTGCACTGTAGTGCATTAGGTTTTACCTTCTCTTTCGCTAGAAGGCCCTGGATTTCCAACTCAGGGCAAATACTTGTGTCTATTCACTCATAAAATACAGTAAACACTCCCACATTGGAAATCAGTTTTTTAAAATCAGTTGAACATTGAATGAAACCTCACAAATAGAGAACATTAATATATTCTGACTTGCTTATTTGTTTATTTATTTTTAATTTAGGACTGGATCCAAAGACCAAGACAGTCAATGTAAACAGACGCTGGATAAATTTCTGTAAGTTTCTGCCCTGGAAAACTCTTAATTAGCTAGCTGGGCAATAAATATGTCTTGATGTATTTTTTAGCAGTGAGGATGCTAAGTATTCATGAGATAAATAATATTTTACATTCAATATTGTAATTAAGAGGTCACTTTTTAGCAAGCTGATTCTCTTTTTATTTTTTTATGCTGAGAATTATCAGTGTCAGAATACAATCAATACAATACTTCTGCATGAGGGAAATGCATGTTCCTATAGAAAGCTAAGAAATTTTGGATATGGTCATTTAAAATGACAAGTTTTAAACCATTTTCCACAATCCACAATCTATTTTAATGCACAAAGAAATTTTTTATTATAATTTACATTCTTTTCCACTTTTCTACATATTCATTTAAAAATTATATACGTCAAATAATTTACTTGTACGAGTTTTATATAGATAACCTGCTCATAAAGTTCTCTGGTTAATCATGAAAGAGAACACAGTTCTTACAGCTGGTGTTGGAGAAGAAATTATTCATAAGGCTGTCTATGGACATATTTCTGACTATTGATTGTTTTGTACAAATCCAGTCAAGCTCCTCTGATACAGCTATCTTCTGTTTATCTTGGAAGAAGGGTCTCTTCGCACACATGGATCAAACATTAAAAATAAAATGATTGATTTTGAAGTGTGAAATGTAAGGGCAGCAAGTCCTAAATCCAAAACAGATTAAATGTCCAAGAAAACATTTAAGCTCAGAGGAACACACTGTAAACCCTCTTTAGGCAACTAACTTCCTAATGCATTGACTCAAAGAAAAATCTATCTGTTCCAAGTGAGATAAACAGTCTGAACAAAAGTATTTAGAAAAGGGGAGCCAAGTTAACCTTGCGTCCATTAACATCAGCATCAATCAAAAAATTTATTGGAGTTTGTCACAAAATAAAATTGCTTTGGCTTGCTTAAAAATAATTGTGCTCTTTATTTCTTTCCCTGTAAAAGCTTTCTTATTTCTTCCATCCTGACTATTTACATGTAACCATTAATTAAAATGTAAGTTTCAAGAAGAATTGTTTTATCTCCCTTGTATTCTACCTGGTGGCACAAGAATTCATTTCCAGATTGCACTTGTGCAGAGTTAATTTTCTTCACAGTGGCTGGTATGGGTCTGTGTTTTGGATTTGTGCTGGAAACAGTGTGATATCGCAGAGAACTTTGTTATTGATGAGCAGCACTTGCACATAGACAAGGCCTTTTCTGCTTCTCTACTGTCCCACCAGCAAGGGGGCTGGGGGTGCACAAGGACCTGGGAGGGGACACAGCCAGGACAGATGACTCTAATCAACCAAAGCAACATTCCATACTGTGTAGTGTCATGCTTAGCATATAGTCCTGGGGAAAGGAGGAGAAGGGGGTTGTTCAGAGTGATGGCTTTGTCTTCCCAAGCCATCATTACGTGTGGTGGAGCCCTGCTTTCCTGGGAATGGCTGAACACACCCTACTTGCCCATGGGAAGTGATGAATGAATTCTTTGGGTTGTTTTGCTTGCACACACAGCTTTGGCTTTACCTATTAAACTGTTCTCATTTCAACCCAGCAGTCTTTTCTCTTTTACACTTCCAGTTCTGTTCCCATCCCATGAGGGATGAGTAACTGGCTGTGTGGGGCTGAGCTGACAGCTGGGGTTAAACCATGACAAATTCTCCGAAACATTGCACTTCAGAGACACCATGAACTACTTCACCCCATGTGAAGATGGATATTTAAATAGTTCATATGAATCAGCCAGAAATTACTATTCCTTATTCATCTCTGATAAATGGTCTTTGGTGGTATTAGGAGAATCCAGACATCCAAAGACATCCTTTGTGAAGTCCCTTCACTTTCTGCTCCACATAGGAGAGAGAGAATAAAAAGAATATTTATCATAAACAGCTGATAGCTAATAGAACTAAGAAAATACTTGACATGTAGAAAAATTTCAGTGTCTGGAATTTTTCACAGTTAGAAAATGGGAAATACTGAAGTTGTTCAAGGAAAATATAGTAGGAGCTGGTGGTGATAAGAGGTCTGATTTTCTTTGACAAATCACACTTTCTACATTTGTCCAATTTATTGATGTCAACAGAATCATGTATCTGCTTCAAGCACAGCAATGCATTCAGAAAATACACTTGTCGTGATGACATAGAAGCTGGGACAAACATTCCCAGGTTTGTAGGTCAGTCAGATGAGAGTATTAACATCAAAAAAATGACACATTTTAGTCTCATTCATCCAGTAGAAAATTCCACCAAAATTAATATCTTCCTAGATAATAGTACCACTCTAACAGTCTACTGGTCCCAGAAAAAGGGAATCCTTTCCCATTTTTCTTTAGTCCTAGATAAATATTCTCTTATCTCATTAACTTATCTCTAGCGTGTCTGGACACCATGGAAGCAAACACGAATTTTACAGAAACAAACTTCTTACCTCATGACTTTAAGGGCCCAACAAGCACCACAAGAAAGGTTTCTAGACCCCTAAACCAAGAGTAGTAGAGAAGAGGGACAAAAGTGAGGAAAAAGAGGCATGGAAAGGCTCAGAGGCAGAGGCAGGGAGCTGATAAATCACATTGACTCTCCATTGCACAGACAGCTTTAAGACTAGCTAGTTCCATGTAGAAGCATGCTTTGGTTATCAAAGTTTTTTCCACATCTCAACTCCTTGCTACTTCAGAGAAAATAAAATGACAAGCTAAATAAGCAAAGCACCCCAAAACCACAAAGTCTTTATTTTTAAAGTTTAGCAGGTATCTGGAAATAAGCAGTGGGGTAGCTACCCTTCATAAACAAAAGATAATGAATGTTAAAACTTTGCTGACAGCCAAGATCACAGTGATTCCATCACTATTTGCAGGTTTAATCTAGTACTTTTATTTGCCACCTGCTCCCAAAATACCCTGGCCACTTGCTTCTGCCCTCACATTGCCAATTGGCCCAAGCATCATGTAGCAGTACAAACAGATTATCAGATAAGAGAAATCAGTCCAGTCAAAAAGTTACCCAGAAAAGTACTTTCAGCTGGATCTGTTCCCTGATACTGTTTACTTCCTGGCTGCATAAGCACTTGCATTAGTCACATTTGCATGGGGTGAAAACAACCAGAATGGCTAAAGCCTTTAGACATAATTTCCTCAGAAAGGCAATTTCCCTTTCAGGCTGTCTGGGCTTACTTGCTTAGGGTGAATTTCTTCTCACTCTGCACAATGTGTAGTTCCTTCACGTGGTTCCTCAGGACTCTAAAAGCCCATAATCAGTACTCTTTGCACATGCTGTTGCAAACTCTGAGCAAGGATGTGGGGAACAAAATTTGCAAAGAGGGAAAGACGTAGGCTGTAAGGGAACTTGCCATCCTGTAGTTATGGAAAGTAGTTTCAATGTTTATGGTGCTGATCATGAAAATAACAGAAATAACCTAGACAAACAACTATAACTTGTTTTTTCAGATACTCCAGATGTCATATTAAAGCTCATTTTGAGTTTCTTCAGTAGCTGTTTGATACTTGAGTGGAGATTGTGTTAGAAATTGTGTATTGAATTAAGAATCAAATAAAGTTCTTAAGTTTTATATCAGTTGCACTCTGAATTATTTAAGAAAATAAAAATCCCTCCTTCATAATCTCTTTGATACTTGCAAACAAAACACATACTTGGAATAAAAACCAGCCATTTTTCAGTTATCTAGTGATAATATTACTGTTGGAATATTTTGACATATAATTTTTATTCCAGTCAGAATAAAAGCCTTGAAATATACAAATTTTAACAGCATTAGAGTTTATTTGGTACAGTTAGATTCTTCTTTTTTTTTCTGAGCAAATGGATTTCAACAAATATTTCATAAAATTACAGATCATGGAAGTATCGTAAGTGCTTTCCTGAACAAGGTGAGAGCTCTTATGCATCAGATTCATGATGACTCAACTTGACCTTTCTTTGTAATATAGGATTGGACTTCTGCCACGTTATGGATGCTCTTCTTGTAAATATCCAGATGCCCCCATTAGTATCTAAAGGTTTTTCACCAGATAGAAAACAGTGGAAGCTGTTACAGCAGCATATGCTCTCGTACCACAAAACTAAATCAAGCCAATGATGTTATGAGTGTTCTGCAAGTTCTTGACAGAGGTTTTGATAAGTATTTGTGCAATATGTATCATACATATGCATGTGTGTGTGTGCATTTGTGTAGCAAAATTTTAGCTGAAAATTTTCATTTGGTTTTACATAAAGAAATCCATACAAAAATTGTAATTTGATCAACATGTTACAGTGTGCCAGACAAGCAGAGTTTGAAAAAGTTTCCTTATGCTAGTACTGTAGATTCCTGTCTTAATTCCAGCGGGTTTAGAGCACCTGGTTATACATTTTATGAAGACAGAAAAAAGCATGTTTAAGGTGACTGGGTTAGATCATTAAACCATCAACCTTTGCTTCAAATTTTTCATGGTTGTCACGCCAGCTGACAACTAAGCCACACACAGATGCTTCTCATTCCCCTACCAGAACTCCCCAGTGTGGTGGAGCAGAGAATCAGGAATGTAAAAGCTAAGAAAAAGCCACGAGCACAAGGAAATCTAGGCAAGGAATTCATTTGCCACTTTCTATGGGCAGGCAGGTGTGTTCAGCTATTCCCAGGAAAGCAGGGTTCCATCCTGCATAATGGTGACTTGAAAAGACAAATACCATCACTCTAAATGTCCTTTCCTTCCTTCTTCACCCAGCTTTGTACACTGAGCATGACGACATATGATGTAGAATATCTTTTTAGTCAGTTGGGATCAGCTGTCCTGGCTGTGTCCACTCCCAACTCCTTGTGCACCCCCAGCCTCCTCACTGGGGGGTGTGTGAGAAGCAGAGAAGGCCTTGGCTCTGTGCAAGCTCTGCTCAGCAGTAACTAAAACATCTCTGGGTTATCAAGACTGTTTCCATCAAAAATCCGAAACATAACCCCATACCAGCTACTGTGGCAAACATTAACTCTGTCATGGCCAAAGTCAGCACAATATTGCATCCAGGAAATAATCTGGTTTAGAGTCTTCTAAAGTTCAGAAGAAAAAAAGCAAGCCACTAACATAAACCTACCAGAAAATTAGCACACCAAGATAGGGTGTTTAGTATGGACACATATATACAATAAGTACGTACTAAATGGAAAGATGACTTGTGGCTTATGGTGTGAAACCACAGTACTAGTCTGTGATATCCAGAACTGTGGTTAAATCCAAGTAAGCTTATTGTTTGGAATACAATTACAGTGATCTTTATTGCTGTAATTGGCAATTTTTAAATTTAAAAAGGAATATGATTATATTTACAAATATTTCTGACTCCTCTAAATGTTTATTCACTGATAAGGGAAAAATCAGTATCACAATTTTCTCTGCTACTGTTAAGGATCCACCTGCAAAACAGAAGAGTTGTGTCTGCTACCTAATTTTCAAATAATGAAGACTTAGAACAGTTTAAAAAATATAAAAATAAATAGGTTCAAAGTACATACAGGGCCTATGCTTTTGACCTTACTAAATCTGTAGAATGTTAGTTTGCCAAGTTCCTAGTACCTTCTGTAATGAAAAGAATTAATTATGATGTCAGCAGACCTCTTCCCCAAACTCTTTCCTTCCAACAGAAGCTCCAAACTCAGTTACAACTGGGAAGGAAATTAAAAAAAAAAAAAAAATTCATGCAGCAGCATGAAGATATGACCTTTGAAATTCCTTGTAGAATTCTGCCAGAGAGCTGCAAGAGAAACAAGAAAATGTCCTCAGCATGGTGCAGCTCACGTTTCACAAACACTTCAGAAAACAGGATATAGTTTTCTCATGGGCGTACCTTCAGCTCGTTACAGACAGCAAACTGAGGACTGCTCACAAAGCAAAATGAGTAAATTAATTATATGACAAGTGTTAATATCTTATTTGAAAAGAGGAATCCCTAAATATCAATTAAAAGTTTTCCTTAGTGTTGGAGATTGCTTAAATCTTAAAGGACAAAAAAAACATCAAAAACTTAATGTGAGAGAAAACTCATCCTTGTTTTTTCCATTTACAACACTTTGTAGTATTAAAATGAGTAAACATTTTTTCAAGCAGAGAGCTTCAGTGCTGAAAATCATGCCTTATATGATTAAGAAGCTTCCATGGGAGTTTTTGTTCCCATGGATAAACAGTTCTGTCACTGTGATGAAAAAAATAAAGCAATTTCTAGTGGGATATTTTAATATATTGCTTAATCTAGAAACTCAATTTTGAATTTAGGAATAATATGGAGTTGAAAAAATTTAAAGCCATATAATTTTCTTTAGCCTGTTCAAAAATCAGATCAACCTTAGTTCAATCTCAGTGAATGCTGAAACTGTAAAATAGTACCAAACTGGAAACTCTCCTATATCTTAATATTTCATATAAATATTGGTGCCAATCAACAAAATCCAAGATCTCTCTTACTGGTTATTTCACCTTAGCAGACACCTGAATATCCAGAAAAGGCACTTGTTGCCATTTGCAACAAAATAAAAATGTCTCTAGCTTGCTCAGTATTACTCTTTCATTTCCAGCATTCCCACTAGTGTAATCAAAACGAAATGTTGCTGCCATAGTAAGGGTGAGTGGGATTGAGCTCTTCCTGCTACAGGAGATGAAGTAGGAGGAGGAGGGAAAAGAGAGATGCTAGAGAGAGAAACCAACATTATCTGGTTTTTGCCTGTGTTGGTGCTCTTGCAGGTCACTTCCTTCCTCAACTTCCAATCACCAGTTCTACACTGCAATCTCTGCCTCAAAGACATCAACAAAAGTTGGCTTTTTAGGAGGTGGATGGCAAGTCTCTTGTTGAAGGCTAAAGGCTGTTGAGATCTGGAAGAATCTAGCAAAATTTTGATAGCCATTCAATGTAGGAAGGAAATGGACATGTGCCAAAATATTAAATAAAAATAAAATCTGGATATTCTTTGCAAGAACTTTGCCCCAAAATAAAATTTGCACATTTTGAATATATTTTAATACTAATCAAAAAATCCTGTCATTAGATAGAAATCATAAATATTTTCATTCATAGGATAACTTCTTATGCTGAGCTTGGATGACAAATCGTTAATAAAATATTTGCTACTTTTCACAGTTATAATACTCTGTTCTTATCTTTATATAAAAGCTATGCTTGCCATCTTTATGCCTTTGACCTTTTAAAATTAAATAATCCGAATAATATTAAAAGCTCTCTTCTTATAAAAACCTGATTTTTTTAATGCTCATTATTATATCAGACTTATTGCCTGTCCCTAAACTTGTCTAATTTATCAATTTCTTTTTCAAAGCAAGGCAACTCATATTGCAAGCAGGATTTCAAATTAGTCTGCATCACTGATTTATATAGAGACCTTTATAGAGTGCTTATTCACATCAGAAAGCACACCAAAAATTAGTTTAAAGAGAATGAAAATAAATCCATTTTCCAAATCAATCTCATAATTTTTTTGCAGCATTAGCACAGGTCTCTGGCTGAGAGCTTCCACTTCTATTGTCATTCTATAATTATCTGAAAAAAGGGCATTATTTCACAGTACAAGTGGAGCAGCAATCTCTCTTATTGAACAACATTGCATGTCAAGTGGTGTGCAGTACTCAGCTGATGCACTGATAAAAATCTGAATACAAAGTTTGAAACAAACATTAGTAGGAAAGCATACATCTTGTTTCTACTGAAATCCTAAGTGCACAAATTTTGTTTAATTTAACATTTTGAGATTATAACCACTCAGTTAAGATATCTTTATATACATTTTACTGGGTGAAAAAACTGCTTGCTAAAATATTTATAAAAACAAAATGTCAAAAAAAAGAAATAAATAAAGCTCTCATAGTGACTTCAGTGGTGACTTCTCATATAATATTAACCGGATATCAAATATCCACTTTTTCATTTATCAAGCAGGAGGTTTTGTCTCTAATTCACTTTTCCCTCTTTCTAGCTGTAGGAATTGATACATCTATGTTTTCAAGAAACTCTTTCAGTCTATCTCTCCATTTGAAGACACAGTGTTACTAAATTCACAGCATCCCATTTCCCTGAGAATATTAACATACGCTACTAGTCTAATCTGATAAAAACCCTAAACCTGTGATATTTGTGAGTGTTAAATATTTCATTTTTTCACTGATGGTTCAGTTTCATTTTATGCCAACTAAATACAGCAGAGGAAAAGAACTCTTTTTCCATTGCCTAAGAATTGTTAGTGGTTATGGGCTCCATATGCATTTCTGTATCAACTTCAGAAGAAACTGTTGAAGAAACTGCCTGAGAGAGTTCCCATCAGTCTTGCAGCCCATCCAGGGAGTGCCAGAAAGTGATAGCACTGTCTTTTTTCCTGTCAAGTTGGTGGCATACAACGGCTAAAGGACTGAGCAAAACATCTCTTCTTTCATCAGACTATAGCCTGCTTTGTCTTTGTGTGTGTGTATGTTCATCTCTATGTACACAGGTCATATATATCACATATAAGCATATAAATTTTTGAATATATAATACATATATACACATACATATTACATCTAAGTATTTTCTGAGGAAAATGTTCTGGGAAAAGCATGCTGCACCAGGTGGTTTTGCAGTGCTAACTCCATCATTTTCTTGGTTGGAGTCTGTAGAAAGTGTAATGATTGATATATTTATTGCATGTAATATATTGAGCACATAATTATATACATGTTATTACTACTATAGAGATTTATTCAGTTCATATTGGATGTACCTTTATATTATTCCTAGCCAATGAATCTGACACAGGTCACTTTCTTCATCTCAGACCAAATTGTTCAGTCCAACTCAGTTTCTGCATCACTACTCTCAGTTCCACTACAGAGAGTAGCAGAGGGAGCACCAGGCAGTCACTGTGCTCCTCCAGTACTTGGCTTGTTTTTAGGGGTCTGAAAAAAGGTAAAACTGGCAGAGTTTTGGTCGATTAAATCAATTTGTGAAGAAATTTAGGCTTATAACAGAAATATTTTTAGATTAAAAACTGCTAAAATTGGTATATCACACTATATACTATCAATCTATAAATTAGAACAAATCTGCAATGGAAGTCAATCAGTTCTTAGGACTTCTATAACAAAAAGAGACAGATAAGGCACTTCATTAGGAGAGAGACCTCTGAAAACAAACAATTATGTGAAGACTAAAGGAATTGTTCATTTTTTGTTCTGAATATACTCACAATTTTCTGGAAAGTGACATGATATGTTTGTCTTTAATTAGTGAGTCAGCAAGGTACAATGGGCAAGCTAGTCACAAGTTTCTTTGCAGGGAAACCTCAAATGTCTTCATAAGCAAACAGGAAAGAAAATAAGAAAAGAAAATAATAAGAAAATAAATAAGAAAATAGGAAAATAAGAAAATAATAAGAAAATAAATAAGAAAATATAAGAAAATAAGAAAATAAGAAAATAAGACCTAGTCCTGTGAAGAGAATCAGAAATCGAATATATTTTCAGTTTGTTAAGTAACACACCAAAGTTTTAGAAGCTATGTCATAATTGTTTCTTCAAACTTCCTATCAGTGGACTCAGAACTGAATTGTTTTCTCCTGTAAGATAAATTAGAGGATATAGGCCCAGAATATTTTTGTCTTAATCTAATGTACTGATAAATGCAATCATCTAAATTACCAAGTAATTTAATTTATTAATGTGCATGTTGAACAGTTATTAGACGGCAAAAACCCTTCAGTATCTGATTCACAATTATCCAACACAAGGACTGAAGAGAATGATTCATTTGCCTTCAGATAGATAGGAGTTTTTCCCTTTCTCTACTAAAGGGTATGTCTCCACCTCATTGATTTACGTGATTTAACCAAGATTAAGTGATCAGCCTACAACTATAAAAAACATTTCTGGAGGACAGCCCAGGCCTTGCAACTCCATGGTTCCTGTTTTTATCAGAAACAAGCCTTCTGTTCCTTATCTAGATTTAGTCCAATCTCCTGAGGAGTTCAGTCTGGTTTGATGAAGTGTGTGGATAGAAGCCTCATTTTGGTGGTGCTTTCATTCAGACCACACTCACTTTCAGCTGCACATTCAGCTGAAGATTTTTTCATGAAACAAAAATTCAACTTCAATGACAAACTCAGATCTGTCTTTTAATAGTTAATCTACCGTCCAGCAGATAACACATGTTCCTTCTATAATTGCTCATTTCATACATTAATAGTGAGGCAAATTCCTCTTTGTCTCTTAGTCCATCTACTACTTTTTGTCAAGAATTCTGCTTGCAAGTAAAACAGATTATTTGCATGATTGTAGTAGACCAATATTACTGAACTGTGGTAAAATACTGATTCAGACAAAGTCTGGAAAAAGGCTAACAAACACAAAGTGAAAGCTTTCTGACAAATAGACAAAGCAATAATTACCTGTCTCTCTCCAAGCAGCGATAATTAACAGGAGTAGAGCTAATAATTTTAAGTCATGCTGGTGATCTTTTGTTTCAGCATTTAAAAACACACACAAAGGCTTTCTCATCAGACAATATGTTAAAAGAACCCCTTCTCTTGACCCTTATTACCACAAAATGTCATAGGTTATCATCTCTCAAAAGAATAGCTGCATGACAGCTACACCACACTTTTAAATAAATCAGCAAAACAGGCTTTGTCATTTACAACCATTATTGGGCTTCTGAGTGGATGGGTTGTACCTCTATTTTCTAATTATTTTAAGATTCCAATGGCCATTTAGGTAGCAAGGAAAGCAAGAGAAGGGAGCTGCGAAAGGAAAGTTGTTTCATGTAAAGAATTGTTAGGGTACAAAATACAGAGCATGACTAAAGTACTGCTGTGGAATCTGCAGATAGAAAGACTCTTATTACCTGCAGAAAGTGTTACTGATGTCTTACCTGTCTGCATAAAAAATGCAATGTTCAGGGAACGCAAATTCATCAGTTGTTTTCATTTTGTGATTTCATGGCGTGAGGAGTGTGCAATATAGCATCAAATAAGCAAAGAAAATAGAAGATCATCCACAGAAACTTTAGTCATGGCTTGTCAAAGGCAAATATGTTTCCACAAATAATTCCAAGAATATATTAAAAAAAAGAAGTAGCCATTAATTTTGAGCAGATTTTCCAAATATGAAATACACTAACAAGATCATGGGATAATCCTTGCCTCCAATTCATTTTCAAGCTCATGTTGAAAGCTAATAAATAGTTAATATTTGTGGAAAAAAACCACAGTATTTTTATTCCATTGGAGACAAATACTCTTAAACAAGCTTTTATTACTGACACTGGGCATAGATCCTCCCAACAGATGGAATTCTCAAAGGTAGTAATCATCAGGAACACAATACTGTCTCATTTTCAAAAGCACCCCAGTGGCTCAGAAACTTATAAATATATCCTTCATCAGTAAGAGAAAAACATGAAAAAAATATTTAAAAGTAAGTGTTTGAGTATTTTTAACTTTTTGCTTTAAATACTTTCTTAAGGAGGACGTTTTTATTTCCTGAAACCAATATATTTTTTCTTCCTTTCAGATGCACAATGGAGACTTAAGAAGTCAGGAATAGACACAGGCTGGATATAACGGGGCTCAAGAAGCGTTATTCTGGCCTTTCTTGAGAAGAGGATATGAGACACCAAGACACTCCTTAGGCCATTGCTTGGATACCTACACTGCAGGCAGAGGGGATATGGATGAGGAAAACATCCAACAAGAAAGTCTCAAAGAAGCAGAAGATGAAACACATGGGAAATTCCAGGAAATGTCAGTTTTCAGATGAGCTGGTAAAGAAAATATGGTAAGACAATAATTATATGGCATTAGCAAAAGGGTCACAAAGCTTGGAAATATTCTGGAAGTTACTGATAGCTCCTTCTCTATGGGACACAGCAGCCTGTGATCACAGATTAATATATTCCACTGCCATTCATAACCACTCTTTCAAATGTCTCTGAAGACAAGTGGCTGAAAGATACCCACCCAAGAGAACGAGAGAGAGAGATGGGGTGAGGTAGACAGAAGAGAGAGGAAAAGGAAGAAGGAGAGGGGGTTTGATTTTGGGGGTTTGTGCCACCATGACCCAATATAAACCTATACAGAAAAAAACATAATAGACACTTTGTGATTTTTCAGACATGAAAGAGTCAAAAGAAGATTGTAGATCACTATGGGCATTTTATGATGCGTGCATTATTAGATGTAGCTCAGGTAGTAGTCCTGAGGCCACCTGTGTGCTGCAACTTGACTAGTGTGAAACCAAATTTAGGGCAGTGTTCTGAAAGTGTGACTTCAATTTTAAAGTTCAACAGGGACAGCAGGGTGTTATTGGTTACTGTCCTGCCTACATGACATGAAGTCAACTGTTCAAAATTAAAATATTTCCAGGAACCATCAGAAGACCACTGAGCACACTAGAAATCTCTTGGACCTCACAGAGCTTCAAAATATAAAACCTGTAGAAAGAGTTTGTTGTTTAACAATGGCATATAAAGGAAAAGAGAAATCAAATAAGAAAAGAGAAAAAAGAGAAGTCACTCATATAGTTATGTATTTGAATTCTATTTTTAGAGCAGGTAGATATATTTGATGACATTACCACTTTGAAATTTGTAGAGTGCAAGGAGTGCAAAATCTTAATAATTATTCACGGTACGTCTTCTTGAACTTACAATGTTTACACGAATAGTTATTTCCATCTTTATTGTACCTCCATCAATCTTACAGTCATTTGTATTTCTCTGTTTTATAAATTAAAATTCTTCAGAACACAGTTTCTGATGCATTCATATTTCTTGATTGCAAGGTGACATTTGTATAGGTGTTTGTAGAAAAACCTTTTAAAAAATGAGGTGCTGATTAAAAACTGCAAACCCACTTTAGTTTCAAATACTTTTTAGGTGTGTTAAACTTTCCATATAGTGTAGTGGGTTGACCCTGTCTGGATGCCAGGAACCAACCAAAGATATTCTGTCACTTCCCTCTGCAACTGGGCAGGGGAGAGAAAATATAAAAAGGGGTTCATGGGTTGACATAAGGACCGGGAGAGAGCACTCACCAAATACTGTCACAGGAAAAACATTTGAATTAGCGACATTAATTGAATTTATTACTAACAAAAGTAGAGCAGGATAATAAGAAGTTAAGCAAGACCTTAAAAACACCTTTCCTCTACCCCTCCCTCCTTCCCAGCTCTACCTCCTCCCCCAGGCAGTGCAGGGACATGGGAATGGGAGTTATGGTCAGTGACCACACATTGTTCCAGCCACTGCTCAGAGATGAGTCCTTCCCCTGCTCCAACATGGGGTCTCTGCCACGGGAGACAGCTCTCCATTAACTCCTCCAGCATGAGTCCATCCTATTGGTGATATTCCTCCCCAAATTGCTGCAATGTGGGTCACCCTTCCACGATGTGCACTCCTTCAGGCACAGCCTGCTCCAGTGTGGGTCCCCCACAGGGTCCTGCCAGGAAATCTGATCCAGTGTGGGCTCCTCTCTCCACTGGTCCACAGGAAACTTCCCAGGAGCCTGATCCAGAGAGGAGCCCCCACAGAGTCACAGCCTCATCTCAGGCGTCCACCTGCTCCGGCATGAGGCTCCACCAGTGGCTCCTCCAGTGGGTGGATATCTGAATCCCCATGGTCCTCCATGGGCTGCAGGGGCACAGCTTCACCATGGGATGCACCACAGGCTGCAGGGAATCTCAGCTACAGCATCTGGAGCACCTCCTGCCCCTCCTTCCTCACTGACCTTGGTGTCTGCAGGGCTGCTCCTCTCACATTTTCTCATCCCACTTTTCCCTGGACACAATTACAACTACACAATAACTTTTTTAATATATGTAATCACAGAGGCATTATCACAATTTCTAATTGGTCCAGCCTTGGCTAGTGGCACATCCATCTTCAAGCCACCAGGGATTGGCTCTGTTGAGATGGAGGAAGCTTTTGGAAGCTTGTCACAGAATCCACCCCTCTGAACCCCACATTATCAACACCTGCCCATACAAACCCAATACAGATTCAAAGTATTTTTGCTGCAACAACCAGATTGCATTTGTGTGGGAAAAAAGAAAAGAGATGTTTCCTGGTAGAGTTCATTAAGAAATCAAAGATAAGAAAATAAATCTTGTAGATTTATTTAATAACTGCCTATGTAAACACTGGAATAAAATGTAATGTTTTGTTTGAGAGACTGAAGATTCTCTTTCACTGTGCTGCAAGTGAACCACTTTCCTGAAATACAATGATGTGGACTAGTGACATTCTTGGTATGTGAATTTAGCCCCTTATTTTGTTGAAATACAAGGAATTTAGAAAAAGTGATATTGCAGATCACAATACTTCTGTATGAAAATCAGAGCAGTATAAGCACAGAAAGGCAGAACCTGGAAAAAAAAAAAAGAAAATTATTATATATATATATCATTAAAGAGAAAAAAATTAACAGTAGACACAGTAATTGCTGAAGGATGAAGACAATACTGTTAAACAGAAAATCAATAGCAACATTTGTACACAAAGTGACATATTACATCCTGTCACTAAACCTTAATCCTAATTGACACTCAATAGGTCTGTCCTTTCCAGTTCTGTTTTCCAGTTTATTTCTGTGTTAAAAAATGACAAGTCCTCGACAGCACATTATCTGATATTTTAAAAAGCTTTTATTGCATAGGTCAATTTTCTAGTGTTCCAAAGGGCTCTGTGCCCATTTGAAAGAAAGTGTTGTACCTTGCTTAAGTTAATATGAAATAAAATTTCGGTGACGAAAACACAGACAGTGAATTGACAAGCTACAGCCAATTCAGTGAAGGCTTAAATTCATTCATTCATCATCACTGAAAGCAGTTTTTAAATGAGCTGTTCTTGTAGCAGCTGAGTCTGGTACCTAAACTCCCCATATGTTACTCAGAGAGAAATGAGTGTCAGAAAATAAGGTTCATGACTGTTATAATACCCCAAGCATGGAAGAACTAATAAGGAGAGGTTGTATCTTGACTCCCTCACACCCTGAGTCTTCAGGCTATGCATTTCCATAAGACCAGTGGCAGGTCACAATTGAATCTGGAATTCCTCTTAAATGAAGCAGTAGATCATTGTTCTAAAATTTAACAAGGAAAAGGGAGATGTAGAATCAGTTACATCTGCAGCTGGGAGAGACTCAAGGCTACAGAAACAGACCCACTGTTAGTTTAATTGTACTGGGGAAAACAATCAG
Source organism: Corvus brachyrhynchos (assembly GCF_000691975.1). Taxonomy (NCBI): domain Eukaryota; kingdom Metazoa; phylum Chordata; class Aves; order Passeriformes; family Corvidae; genus Corvus; species Corvus brachyrhynchos. The sequence continues at coordinate 5,613,777 of NW_008237229.1, read as the reverse complement.
ACACAGTTTACACATTCTGAATAAAATAATAACTAAGAATCTGTTATCTAGCAAATGTCCTGTATAGATAGATCCTCATGGGAGCAGAGGCGTGAGACAATTCTGAGTGTTTGCTTACTGGTGAATCTGTAAACAGACAGAAAATTTAAAGAGATTTTTTTTTTTAAATATTTGTCCTTTCTCCCCAGAAGGAAAATTAAAATAGTTAAAACACAGTCAAGCTAGGCCTTGACTGGATGAATTTAAAATATCTGGTTTAAATATAACACAGCTCATCTAATTTAGTTTATCCTTCCACCTGTATTCTGCACCACCAGATAGAAAACTTTTACTCTTCCACCTGTATCTCTTATGACTCGCCCCAGAAGGTGAGGGTAATCCAGGTTCTTGTTAATAGATCCCTTGGGGCAGATTAGAGTGAAACAACACTGAATGATGCATGTTTGTAAACATAAATATATGTAAGTCTTATTTTAGAACAATTTGGTTGCAAAGGAAGGCAGGTAAGCAGCCATTTTGGTTATTGTATATTTAATACAGCAATATGAAAGCATAAAAATATCACTTAAAATGTATAAGGAAAAGAAAGAAATTGTAAGAGTATAAAGATACATAATCACCACCCATGATACAGCAATAAGAACTAATTGTTCCAATTTCAATATCTGTTGACATTGTCTGTTGTACTGTATCACAACATCCTAAGCACATTAGCCAAGAAAGATTGCTTAAAGGTGCAAACTTCTTAAATGTAACTTTCCATTTAAGAATAAGCAGAAGGGAAAGGTCTGGGGTTATCATACTGCTTGATGGGAAATATACTTTTCAACATGTGGGCTTCTGTCTTAATTTAACACTATCTCCAAGTTTACTGAATTAAGTACCTTAAATCTAAAATATTGCTTGGAAATGATTCAGAAAAGCTTCTGGGAAAGTTTACTTCTGCATCCATAATTATATTTCTATATATCGCACAGGGTCATAGTAGCCATTTACCTCATCTAAGAAGTATCAGTATACATTTAATTCTAAATTACTCTAAAATTGAATAATGCAGGGAATATCTCACTCAGATAACCATATCAGTCTGTATTACTATTAGAGCACTACACTTGCATTTTGTATATATCAGGTACGTTCATTTAGGTCTATTATTAAAGCAGATATAATGAATGATTTACTGAATTCAAGGACAGAAATCTATACTCAGGTTAATTGATATTGATTTGTAACTAGCACCACATTCAACAACACTGAGATCACAAGAGGTGATAGTATAAATTAGTGAAATTATTCTGTCAGGTCTAATGGCAACAGAAAATGTAGCATTCAATTCTCCCAGAGAACTTTTTCTACAATACATGAATCTACTCCTAGCAGCATTTTACAGTCTAGTCCATCATGAATCACATGATTTTAGAGAAGAAAATATATCAGTATGGGTTGCTAGAGGAGTTTTCAATCTGTACAATGGATTAAAAATAAGAGCCAAAACATGGCTTCATAGGAGTGTATACATACACATTCAGAAGGATAAACTCTGGGTCCTAAACATCTATCAGAGTAGCATGATCAAGGAACTTGATACATTTAAGCCAGAAATAATGTGCTTATCTTTCTGGGAAGTGGTCTTAATTAAAACAAAAGACTATTCCTGGCAGTCTGTGCTCAGTATGCCAACTTTATTTTAAGAGTTTGTGCTTACTGTTTGTTCTGGTGTATAACATTTTTACTTCAAAAGAATGAACAAAACCATCCAGTTTGGAAATACTTTCTGGACAAAAAGGACCTGAAGTTTATGACAAATGGCATTCGAAAAACAGTTTGCCAATACCTAAATATATGTGCATCCAAAATACCAGCTTTATTTTCAATGTATCACTTTCAGCTTAGCAGAAAATAAACACCTTTCCATAAATAATTTTTTAGAATTTTTTTTATATAAAACATAGAAACAAAAATGTAAATGAAATATATGAGCAGGGGCACCTTCAACTACATTAGATTGCTCAGAGCCTTGCCCAATCTGACCTTGAGTGTTTCCAGGGATGGGGCATCCACCACCTGTCTGGGAAACCTGTGCCAGTATTTTGTCACTCTCACTGCAAATATTTCTTTCTCACATCTTTTTTATAGGCCCCCTTTAGATACTGAAAGGCTGCTATAAGGTCTCCCCGGAGCCTTCTCAAAGCTGAACAGCACCAACCCTCAGCCTTTCCTCCAGCCCTCTGATCTTCTCCAAGGACCTCCTCTGGAATGGCTCAAGCAGGTCCATGCCCTTCTTGTAGCAGGGAGCCCAGAGCTGGATGCAGCACGCCAGGTTGAGGTCTCACCAGAGCAGAGCAGAGGGGCAGAATCCCCTCCCTCATCCTACTGGCTACATTGCTTTGGATGCAGCCCAGGCACAGTCAGCTTTCTGGGCAGTGAGAGCACATTCCTGGGTCACATCCAGCTTTTCACCTGATGCTCCCCCCACGTCCTTCTCAGCAGGGCTGCTCTCAATCTTCATCCACTGAACAGCCCATCCATCAAACCCATATGTCTCCAATTTAGAGTGAAGGATGTTATGGGGGGACCATGTCAAAGGCCCTTCAGAATTCCACAGAGACGACTTTTTGGTGAGGTAAATGATACTTTATTCATTTCACCGCATTACAAGCTTTCAGGATGCCACAGGAATTCTTGGTGTTTAAAGGGGTATCTATTACGTACCAGTGTTTAAATACCTGCCAGAGGACACTGTGTTGTGGTGGGCACTCCCTCATTTAGATCCTAACACCCCCACCAAATACTGGATTTATCCATTAGGCAGTTGTCTTGATCAGATATCATCTGAATAAAGAAGACAGAAAACAGGAAAAGAAACTTCAGTGGAATAGAAACAAAAAGGGGAAAATATGGGAAATAACATTTGGAATGCATACAAATTTAGGTCCCTTTTAATAGTAATTTTTTCCTACAGAATTTAGCATTCCAATTAACACTAAAAATAAAAAAGATAAAACGAAACAGAAGTTCACTACTACTGCAGTTCATTCCAGTATGAGAGAAGAATGGACAGCTATCCTATAATAAATTGAAATATTTAAATTGTATCCTCTGGTATCTTTCACCTTGCAGTGAATATATATTCAACTGCCCTCTAGTAACCTGAATAACTTAACATTATTAGGATATTCTAATTCACCACTATTGGACTTTGAAATTGCTTTAGGTAATCAGTAAATAGTTACATGTACAAAAGAAATCTACAAGCATTCCCTATCTCTTATAAGGAAAATATTTAATTTTTAATACTGTACAAATTTAGCTTGTTTTAGAAAAAGTGCTACTATGGTTTAAGCATTTGTTAGTTGCTCTTCAGACACACTCACTGCATTTCTTAAACAGAAGTTACACTGAAATACAAGATAAACTCAAAAAACAAGTTAAGCTCAAGAGGAAACTGAATTTTATTTTTAAATCAAATATATTTTATAATTGTTGATTTCATTTTCCTCAAATATTTCTTCAAACACAGAACAATCATAATAAATTTCTCCAAATCGTAAAGAAAGAAAGAAGGACCAAGAGGCATATGGAAATACATACCAAGACAGATTAATATTTAATTTTGTATTCCTTTGCCATTCAGACACAATGATCATAACATTATTTTAATATAAATCAGATCACACCTTAGAGAAAAATCTCTGAGATTCATTATCTGTTTACAGTAAAGAAAACTATGCAATAATAATAAATAATTTGCAGCAGCTTACAATAGGACCTTGCCTAACTGAGATTGTTCTCCCTACAGCTCTCAAAGGGAATAATTAGTTTTAAGTCTATCAGGATATTTCAGATTTATTTTAGCATTAAAAAAGAAAAAATATTCATGACTGAAATTTCTTCTTTAGTAATAATGAAGAAAGACGGATTTCTTGCATACTTGAGTGCTTCTGAAAGTCTGTATAGAATGTATTTCTTTCCTGCAGGAATGTACCAAACTTAAAGTCCCAGATGTGTCATCAGTGTGATCCACATTCCTGAAATGCCTGTAGAACGGATGGAAAATCTTATAATCTTTTAGCTACTGTAAATTCCTTCATATTATATTTTATATTCAAGCTATTTCTAGCATAGAATTAATTTATTTGGTCTTCCAGATAGATTGATTAATTAGAAGATGTTTGAGTTTCAAACTATTCACACTTCCTCAGCATGAAGAAAATTGCCTACATGTTTACAATTAGACAGTCAGAAAGGGGAAGAGAAACCATGGGAAAAGAAGGCAGAACATAAGGCTGTCACCAACTACTCAAAAGATTGGGTCGCTCCAGAAAAATAAGATCATTTGAAATGATCAGCCTATGTTAAAATTACGATATGTCCAGTGAGATTTGGTCTAGGAAAAAGAAGAAATTATGTGTTTAATTCCTCTTCTTTTGAAAACATCTTAGATTGACTAGAAAGAAAACAGGGTACATCATACTGCTTTGTTAGTTAAAAACTGAAATGGACTCTTGGGAACCATAGCATCTAACTGGATCTCATGTTGCTGGAATGTCTTTAGGTCAAAACTTTTCCAGGTCCTGGCAAATGTAGAGGACATGGGTCTGCAAGAGTGTGGACAGACCATCCTTATTTTACTAAATGAAGCAGAGAGGATGGACTGCAAAATAATTCTCAAACGTACCCTGCAGCACTGAAATACCCATCTCACAATCTGTTTGAAGTTGCCTGTATTACTTGTATTTCTTATTGAAAGGACTGAGGAGCAAAAAAACTGGATGCCATGCTTTTATCTGTCACAGCCATGAAAGACAGCCTACTCTGTAACACACTGTCAGTGTGTTTGAGACAGGAGGAGATCAGTTGTCTCTCTTTGAGGCTTGGGTATGTCCAAAAAATGGAAAATGTTGGAAGCAGACAGGCATAGATAGCTTCAGATAAAAACAGAAATATGTTTCCACAAGTTATTTTACTGGTAGAGAGGAAGACTAAGACATGTAGAGGCAGATATGACTGGATATAACAAAGGTACCTAGAATAGAAACACTTGGGGTGTTACCAGCAGTGGAAGGGACTGTTTTACAAAGATTTTCTGTCTCAGGATATTTATCGGGGTTATGATGGAAAACTGGAAAAAATATTGTGAAGTAGGCATAGATAGCTGATAATCTGCTGGACAAATATCAATAGGATTTCCTCAGCATGCTGAGAAATTTCAAATACATGAACTTTCCAGACTTTAGGAAAGCTTTAAATTTTTCTGAAGCTGTTTGCAAAGGACAACCTAAAAAGTCAGTTGAGGATTTTAAAGGATATGGAGGAGTTGTTGCACCACTTGATCTGTGAGTCATTAAAATTAGCTACAATGCTGCAAAATTCTGTAAAATTAAGCACTGTAATGAACAACACAAGGTCATCATGAGGAGAATGCTTATAAAATAAAACACTGATGGTTTCTTCCCATATGGGACAGACACAAAGAGTGTAGTAGACATGAATCAGTATACTAAGGACTGACACAATAAACTAGTTAAATAAAAGACATTTGAAACAACTTCATTAGTATTTAATGCTTTCATAATATCTGTTCATCACGGAGATGGTTTTTAAAGGAAAAATTATTTACAAAGTAAACATTTTTCTAGATGTGTTTGTTTTAGTGACTGTTGCCTATCCAGCACTGCACAAAGCTTCCAAAACTGTCTTGAACCCACAGCTACTCCCCAGATCTCCTCCTTTCAGATACAACCTGCACGATAAATATCCATGTGGCAATATTTGTATATCTATTTATATCCAAATCTTAGGTGATATTGAATAAATTTTCCTGTGTAGATAAATCTAAATCTATATTCTCTGTAAATATTTTTAACAATGAAATTTTTATCTTACTTGTTGAATAGAATGAAGGAATAAAAAGAAAAAGTAGACTTGTAACTGGAAATGACAGTAATCCATAATACAGTGTTGATAATTATCAGACTAATGCAAAGATAAAGGGCTGAAGCGTTAGTCTTAGAAAAGAATAGAAAATTCTGTATGTGTCTGTAATCTTACCTTTGAGAAGCACTACATCTTAGTCTTCATTAATGCACAGTTTTAAAAATTAAATTTTGCACTTCATTCAGTTTGCATCCTAAAGTCATCCAACAAAAAGTACTAAAAATAGTGCTTAAAACTGTTCCTGATAAAGAGTTAACATCAGGAGTGGGGGGAAGTTTCTTTTTCTACCAGAAATTTAAGCTCTGACTAGGAAAATGGTTCTGAGCATTCAAAATTTGCAAATATTTTGATGACAAAAATTCCACTGAGAAAAAATATTTTTAGGCCAACAAGAATCAACTCTTTAAAATTTTGTACCATTTTTAATTTGATTAATATATGGTACATTGTTATAAGGAAACCAAAGTTATTATTTGTACCTATAAAAAACATAAATGGTACTGGTAATAATCAGATTGTTCAACTGCAAAGAATTCCACATGCAAATGAAGCCCCCTCTGCACTCAGATAAGATAAACTATGCCCTGCACTAATGGGACTTGTTTAGTGCACTTGCTTGCCAAACACCTGCTGGTCGAGCAAGATTGCTGACAGGTTAAATTGATTAAACTCCCATGTGGGGATATTGTGTTGTGTCTTTAACTCACTGAAATGCAACACCTCACTTGTTGAGTGACAAAATGTTTTTGAGTAGATTATGTGTTTAATAAACAGCTATGTGGTGCCCTAGGAAAAAAATTACATGTGTAGGAAGGAAAAATACATTTATAGAATTTTCTATACTGATTATAGCAAAAATAGGATATCAAAATTTTCTACTGTGATATACAATAATATTTCACAGTTTTGTCATTTTAATTTCTGTGCAATTTAAGTTGCACATGTGCCATGAGGATGTTCGTATTCATGTGACAGAGAAAAGAATTTTTATAGTTACAACATCTTCTTAATCCATCAAAAAAGAAAGCTAATACTTCAGGAATAGAAGTGAGATGTAGATGCGAGAGAAGTAACACTAATTCATGGAAACCATCAGCTAGTTTAAAAATTTAGAAAAAAAGTGTTGACATATGTTCAACAAATTATGCAACAAAACAGTCATAGATCCATAAGGAAAAATGCAGAAAAACAACTAAAAGAATTTTTATTGATCTGAATTACTAATGAATAATAGATGAAAAAACATTCATGATGTGCAGGATACCGAAGTACCTTTTTAGTATTTGCATTACATACCTAAGTAGCATTTATCCATAGTAGGTTCAATGCTGACTGTTAGGAGTATGATATTCAAAGGACAGATAAACTTCTTGTACTAGAATTGAAGGGAAAGTGTTTTGCACCACACAGACCTCAGCCCTGGTTTATCAATTACGTAGATTGTGAACCTGACATAGCACCCTATTTTTCCTTTCTCTCCATGAAACTAGGGTTCCTTTTTATTTAAACAGAAGTAGATTCAAGTACTTTTATGGCACAAAGTAAAATGGCAGGAGGAGGGATGGTTCACATTTCAGTTTCATTTTGACAGGAAGTTAAAGAATGACAAAAGCTGAAAAGCTTTCAGAAATACCACAGTTAAGACACAAACACTTCATCTTTAAAAGTCTCAGTAATGTTTTTACACATCTGACTTTTTTTTTTCCAAAAAAACTATTAGTCTATTTTAGAGGAAATTTCTAAAAATTTTTACAAAAATTATAAAATAAAAGCCTTTAGTCTCGTTCTGATCTTGCTCATAACTAAGCTAATAGAACTAACAGAGGAAATATGCAGCCTGCTCTGTGGGTTCTTAGTACCAGTGGTTGCATGCTTCATTCCATAAATATAATTTGTATCATAATTGAAATAAAGAAAATATCAAGAAAAGTAAATTCCTTGTTGAAATATTTCTTCTTCTCTATTTGTATCTTCAGAGAGGCCTTGAAGTGTACTGCTAACAATAAAAGAGGAAAACCCTAGGTGTTATACTCCTTGAAAGCTGTCTCTTCCCTTCACAACAGAATGTTAAATCCAGGTTATTGTTCTTTAGCAGCCTTTTCGATTTTTGGTGTAGTCAAAGAGTTCAGAAAGTGTTTTAAGTGTGCTTCAGAAACATGAAGGTGTATGAGGTCTGAGGAGACCATATATTAAATAGGCAAAAGGACCCATGTGCGTCAGAGCTCTTCTGAAGAGCTCTTTGGAAGAATTTCTTGTGCTGATATTTATCTTATCAAAGCCACAATGTATCCTCAAACTAATAAGCCAGAAAAAACATGTATTACTTTTTTAAGTGGAAGTGGGTATAGTATGGAAAGCAGCCTTGCTGAGAAAGACATGGAGGTGCTGGTGGATGAAAGACTGCACATGACCCAGCAATGTGCACTTGCAGTCCAGAAAGCCAAATGTGTCCTGGGCTACATCCAGGTTGGGGGTCCTCAGTACAAGGAAGAAATGGACCCGCTGGAGTGAGCCAGACAAGGGCCACCAAGATGATTAGAGGGATGGAGCACCTCTTCCAAGAGGAAAGGAGAACAGAATTGGAATTGTTCAGCCTGGAAAAGAGAAAGCTTAAGGATGACCTAATTGCACCCCTCTAGTACCTGAAAGGGGCCTACAAGAGAGATGGGGACTATTTACCAGAGCATCTAGTAACAGGGCAAGGGGGAATGGCTTCAAACTGAAAGAGCATAAGTTGAGATTAGATATTGGGAAGAAATTCTCCTCTGTGAGGGTGGTGAGGCACTGGAGCAGGTTGCCCAGAGTAGGTGAGGATGCCCCATCTCTGGAAGTGTTTAAGGCCAGGATGGATGGAGCTCTGAGTAATCTGGTCTAATTGAAGGTGTCTCTGCCCATCCCATGGCAATGGGGTGGGAACTAGAGGATCTCTCGGGTTCCCTTACAATGCAAAGCATTCCATGCTTCTATGATACCCTGCCCTGGGTTACCATACACAGTCAAAGCTAATGTCCAGGCCACAGCTAATAAAGCTCAATGGCCCTATTCTCTAAGTATAGTAGACTATGTAATACAGAATTAATCCTCATCTTCTTAAATCATCTCTTGAATTTTTTTTCTCTTTAAAGCCTCTCCTTTGGTCATGAAGTTGTTGACGGGTCTGCATTTTAGAGAGCCTTATACACACCTCTGAAAGAGCTTTACAAGATTCTGTGAAAGGCTTACTTGACAAATCGCTATTTGGCAGAAGGTCATTGGCAGCAAACTGCAGACTGATAGATATATAGATATAGCAAGGCATTGAAATATTAAAGGAATCTGTGCGACCCATGATTTGAAGGCTGGCATTTAAAACAAAGTTCACGAATGTCTTTTCCTTTCCATGTGCAATTTCAACCTGTGACTGAGTTCAGTGTTTATTAAAGCTATCACTCAGTTAAATGGGAGGTAACAAAGACAGCGAGAACAAAGAGGGGAAAAGGTAGAGCTGGGGATCTCCAGAGAATTAAAGCAATTTAGGAAAACTGCTGATTTCTAAATTCTTTAAAGTTAAGGCTAGGTTTTTGATAACATTATTTTAAATACCTGAGGAAAAAAACTCCTCTGTACATAAGCTGTGTGGAAGCCAAGAAGGTAAGACAAAAACAGGTGTAAGAAATTTAAAGGTGAAGAATTATTTGTCTGCATTCTCATTCTCTTTAAAATAGCGTTTCTCTCCATAGACAACTTTCATCACGACTCTATAAGTTCACAGCCATGAAAAAGAAATATATGCATATCTACCCAGCTAGCTAGATGGCTATTTGTATATGCACACAATGTGTTCATGCAAACATGCACACTAATGAAGGTTTTCTAATTTCCAGTTTTGTCTGGATCACAATAAATGGCAGCATCACATTGAGCATTTTCAGGAGCTGGCAGTGACATGATCAGATTGTTTTTTAAATTGTGGTTAGTGCCAACTTTACTAATAAAGTTTTTTCATGTTTAATAAGCAGGAAATAATGCTCATACTGGGAAGAAATAGGAGGAAAAGAGGAAAAGGAAAGAGGAAAACTAGGAGAGGAACTCTAGTAGAGACTAACTCTACTGCTGCAGAGAAAATGCAGTAGAATTAAGGTTTTTATTGTTCACTTAACTGAAAGCCTGGTAGTGAGCATTGTAGATTTTTTTTTCAGCCCCCATCTTCTGGGAAAGGCACTGGTCTGTAACTTGGAAAATCATGACGATGATGATGATGATGACGATGATGATGATGTGGCTAGCCAGGACAAAACGCTTTCCCACAGTGCAGAATCTTTCCATGTAGAAAACTATAATCAAAGTGCTGGCAAAAGCTTGTTCGTCTTATGGGGTGATGTTAAAGAATCAGGCTTCTTAGAGTGAATTCACAGAGCAGCTTCTGGCCCTGCAGTTGCCCTGTCCCTGCAGCCTCTCATGGAAATGAGTAGAGGAAGGGAACCCCACCTACCTCCATCCACATTTCCTGTGAGTACGCTTTAGACACACCAAGCAAATTTGTAGCCAAGCAGGAACAGCTAAAGAGAAACATAGACCAGGTCACAGAGATGGAAATAATCTAAAAAACATTTGTCAGTATATCAGTGATTTTGGCCCTTTGGTGTTCACCTGATCTGATCTCTCTCATTCAAAGATACTTCAAATAGGTTATATAGCAATGTTTTGATATCAGGAGAGGACCTGTCTATGAAACAATAGCGACATATGACTTGTGGTGGAATGACTTCACATACCTGCCTGAAGACATACTCATTTAAAGTGCTGCAGAAAGGCCATGGAATATGAATTTCCTCTGAATTATTGTATCTCATTGATTACTGAGTAATACTTGGGAATTTCTTTACTCCAGATCTATATCATACAAGGAATATATGATGTAGAGAGTAAATCAAAGGGCCGAAAGCACCTGGATCCCCTGAGAGCAGAATACAGATATCTGGTTCACCCTTAATAGTAATTTTTTTAGTATTATTTTTTATTCTAGACTGCCTAAAAAAGACTGCACGTTCTTTCTTTTTGGCAATGACAAAGAGCAGTGAAGTTGGAGAGATGCCTCCAAGACATGTTGTCTATTTTGCCTAGAAACTCAACTCAGAGATGTTAAAAGGAAACCAAAATGAACTAATCAACATTTTGTTTCCAAGACCCATGAAGTCTGAGCTTGGTGAATAACAAATTCATATTTCATAGCACAAAACATAGAAATTATAAGAGCAGGTCAGACCAAAGGTGTATGCTCATGTCTTGTCCCTTCTGTGCTTCCTCTTTTACTTTTCCTAAGCAAGACAATAAAATCCACAGCTGCAGTGTTTCACAGTAGAGATTATTCAGGCAGGGAGACAGGGCTGCTTATGATTAACAACATATTTTTCTCTTTGAACAAGGTATAGAGAGGTGCTGCATTTTGATAGAATTAACATAGATTAACTTTCCAACAGAATCCTTTTCCCTGCTCTCTGACTAAGGATAAGTAGAGTCTACTAGTCAAAACAGCTTTCTTTTTCCAGAATACAGACGTAAGACACACAGTTTATCATTTTCTAATTTTCCCAATTCTAAGTCTGTGCTGTGATCACCAACATGCATTCCTTTTACATATACATCACATAAAATAAAGTAGAGACAACTAAGTTGGAAAGTGCAATGGGAAATAACTTGCTTTGCCTGGACTCTAAGATGTGTGACCATATCACCTGAGTAGGAGCACTTCTGTGCAGTCTGTTCACATTTGAAAATGTCACCACTTTTAAAGAACAATGAATTTTCGGGGACTGGATGTTTTTGAACACTGAGAAGCTTCTCTTTTCTTGGTGTGGCAAAATATCTAGCAAAAAGTTTGTACATGGATCAATGTATTTAAAAATGGAATTGAATATATATATCATCAGGTGCATATTTATACTGAGAATGAAACTGCATTAAAACCAGCTATCATGTTACATACTGCCATGCAACATGTTCACTTATGTATATTTTCATACCCACTCTTTCATCCATTTACTGGCCTCTAATTTAACAGAAAGTGAGAAAGAGGGCAGTATGGTGGAGAGGGTATTGATATTATAAAACAGTGAAGTCTGTCTTAATGTGTAAGTTTTAAATGCTCTTTTCGGACTGAGATATGTTATAACTTCCCAACAATATCTGACAAAGTTTGCACACTTGATAACACTGATTGCAAGCCATGTCATATCTGGAAATTTCTGTGTATTCAGGTGAATAAACAAGATCATAGTCTTTGGGATTACCACAATATCATATTTCCTCATAGTACCTGTACTTCATTTTATTTGTGTCATTCAAATAATTAAGATTTACTACCTAAATATTCACATCAGGCATATCTGTGATGACAAGACATTTTCAAAAGCAGATCATTTTCAAGTGGTAAAGAGAGAAATTCCAAGTAGAAATTGCCCCGGGTCACAAAACATACCCATCCTGGAATACAAAGTTAGAAGTTGATTAAATAAAGCAAGGCTAGTATGATTCCAAATTAAAAAATAATTCCTAGATATTTCAGGAGGAAGAGGAGGGAGAGGGGGTGTGTATAATAATTTCTTCACATATATATACACATATGTAAATGTACCTAGGCATACACACACTGAACAAACAAAGGCATAAAACTGAAAGGCTGGAAAAGATATAAGCAAGTGCAATGGAAGACTTTCATCATCTCCACAGTTATGGGAACTCATTTTCTAACTGCACAAACAAAAAAGTGTTGACTTCACTTGTTGATTTATTTGATAATTTTAATAATGTAACTAGTCTTCATGAATCAAGAATGTTAACATAGATATATAGTCATAGTCATAAATTTCTTAATGCACTTTTTGAGAATAGCTGATAAATCTTCAATTCAATTCAAAATTAAAAATGAAGTCTTTTTCAGCCTGACAATTTCAAGATGTTTCTGAAATGTACAAATATTTCTCTTCATCTCTTCAGTTATAAACTTTAAAAATAGAATATTACCCAGTGGTGGGATCGGATTTTACTTCTGGAAATAGGAAAATATTGCAGGAAATAATAACATCCTTCATTATGGTGATTGTGAAGATTGCTGGATACTATTTTGACTCTGTTGCAATGAAGTTGAAACACAGGTTTATCTTTAATCTAGCCTTGCATAGCAGCTTCCTAAAATCTAGAATGGTCATGGCATTTTGCATGTGCTACACCGTATCACTTCTCTCCATTATCAAGAGTAATATAAAACTTGTCAGTGTTAAATAAATAGAAAAATTTCTTACCATATCAAAAGTCTTGTTGTTTTAATCTCTTGGTGAGCTACTAGCATGTTCCAGTACACCTATTACAAAGATTGCAGGCCATAAATACATTTATCTATTCTCTGCAATATTTCAAAAGGAAATATGTAAAAAAGTGGGATTTCTGAGCTCCTGCAGAGCAAGTTATTCTGAAACATTCAAAGAATCATGGATTTCAGTTTTACTACCCTCAACCCTCAGAATTTATTCTATTTCAGAAAAGGTGAAATAAGGATGTAGTTACTAATGTTATTTCACTGAAACTATTTGTTACAATCAGTTTATTTCCAGCTTTTGTCAAACAGATATAATAGCAATGCAATGTAATTATACAACAAAACAACTTCTGTATGACTATTTCTGATTTATACACTAAGTTACATAGGTTCTGTGAAAGAAGCAACATTTTTTCCTCTGAGTCTTATTCGCCTTTTGATGTGACTGTAATCAACATGCCACATCAAATCACTGGAGTCACTTGAATCTAGTGCAACTACAAAGTCAGATAAAGTTGGAAGTTCATTTCCCTTCCTGGCTGCTATTGCAAGATGTAAAGCAAAATGGGGGCAGGAGGAAATTTTGAGTGACATGAAGAAAGGTGCCTACAGACTGCTGTAAATTACACCTCTTTTACAGTGCAATCTTGGCCGTTTCTGAAGAACTGTGTAAATCAGCTGATTTTTTTGCAACTGACCTTGTTAACAATGGCATTCTTTTCCCTGTTTCTAAGACTGTCTTTAAAAATACTAAAACCTGAAAGTCTTTTGGGCATTGAAGAAATTTCATATTTACAAATCCTTATGGGTCTTTTTTTTAAAGCTCTAGTGTGACACATAAAATCAAGATTTCATCTCTGGAAATGTCACAGGTTTCACTTCTGACATTGAACAAGGCTTTCTTTCTACACAGATAGATACTTCAGCTACCTATAAATAAAAGGAGAAAACTAATTTTAAATTTACTCTCTTTTTTTTTTTCTTTACAGCTGTATTTACTGACTATCATCTGGGATCTCTACACTCATCAGTGATAAATCCTCCAAGCAATATAAATGATTTGGGTTTTTTCTCAAATACATCCTTTTTCAAGCTGGCTTCCACTCGCTTGATTGATATGACTAAGATATGCAGTTACCTGATTGGGAACGCTGACCTCCTGTCTATGAACGCTCTCTGTGCTGTACTTGCATAAAAAACACACAGATAATACTACATAGGAGGAAATACAAATATTTTGTTTGACAGTGACTATTTTAGGTTATTTTTTGAGCAGATATTCATAATGATATTTCTGTAGTTCATTTTCTTCTAAAGCTTGACTACCAGAACCAATATCCATTAAAAAGAAAAAAAAAATTAAATCTCTCTTCTTATGTTTTTCTTGTCATTTGACATCTTCATTTTGAGTTCTACAAGCTTCATCTGCCATCCAGCCTCCATGGCAATGTATCAGATACCTGTACAGTTTGTTAATGAACACAGAGTCTTCTTTTCTTATTTTTAGAGCTACCACTGCTACCTCTCTGCTAGACCACAGTTGGTAAATTGTTTCTGTTGCAAGGAAGCAAGGTATGACAAAAGTTTTAATTTTTTCTAAGTACTTGTTGAAATTTTGCCGGTTCTTTGCCATCTCCCAAGGTGCTGAATTTTATACTCTAATTATTTTTCATATTATAACTCCAACCCCAATAGCAGCAACACATATTGGATTTTTTATTTTTCCCCCTCCTGGGAGTAGCAATTAATTCCCTTCTTTTTAAGAGGAAAGAACCTTGACTGTGACCCTAAAAACTGTGGTCTGACCTTCAGAAATAAGTCCAAAAGCACAGTAAGTTGAGACAGCAGGTTTCTCTTGAGCAACAGCAGCAGCTGTGGGAGCTCTGACAGTTCTGAAGAACTGATTCCTTTCTAGGTTGCCATGGTGAGGCTTCTAATTTATAAACCATTAATGTTATGCTTTTGTTCCTCAAAGTCAAAATTAATTGTTTAGCAAATGCTTTCCTCAGGTGAGTTAACGAAATAAATCAGTGTACAAATCCTACAAAGTAAATTAGTAATCTGTCCATTCAGAATCTCTTCCTTTGAAAATCTTACTTTTAAAATTCATCATTAAATTGTGCATGAGTTGTCAGTTTTCCATACATTATTATTTTAGCTAAAATACATTTTTTTAAAGCCTCCTCAATGCCATCTCAGTTCTCATTGCAATGTATGTATCCTGCAGCCTGTCTTGGTAACAACTTTATAATTAATATATGCTGACCAAAGAAACTCTTCTGATTATAAACAGATCACTTATTGAAGTTACACATTTCAAAGCAACAACTTTATATCAAAAATATGCAAAATTGGTGATTACATCCCATGCCTCTCAGTTCTATTCTTTATGCGTCCTCTTTGCTTTTCTTTAATTTTTACCTTAATTTCTTTAATTTTAATTACCTGCCCTAATTATTTTGTTATAGAGAAATCCTGCCTTCAGTAAACTGATTGTTGCACTAAATTTCAAACATACACCACCCTTGTTTCAAATAAATATCACAAAGGGAAAACCATCATACAAGCTGTATTAAAATGGACCAAAAAACGAACCACAGTGACAAGTGCACTAATTTGAGCCATTAGTACCATAGGAATATATTCTTTTATATTTGGGGCTACTAAGAACTATAAATTATTCTAAAAGCAGAATTCAATCACTTTGTTCTCAGCTCCTGAATCTAAAGTGTCTGGCCACTTTGATTTATATCTGGTGGCTGAATCATATATGCACCACTACAGCTTCATTTCAAATGATGCAGAAAAGATTGGTCCCCAGGTATTAATCCTCCAGAAACCGAACATTTAGCTTTTCAGGAGCACCTATTTGTTAAAAACACAAGCATGGCATAGGAATTAGTTAGTGGCTTATGGTGCTAAAGGCTAACCAGTGCTATCTGTAATACGAGAGAGCATTAACTCAATGTTTTTCTTGATGTCAGCATCTGAAGGGTTCATCTGGGATGGTACAAGTGAAGACAGCAAAATAAATGGAATGAAGTGTCATGTGAAAAAGAGACATTTAAAAAGGAAAAAAAAGAAAACATGCAAAACCAGCTTACATGAAAATGAAATAAAAATATACTCATCAAATTGAAATCTTATGAAGTAGCAGTACATGGAGAAGTGATAGGCAGGGAATAGTCAAACAGCCCGCTGAGGAATCATAGCCAGAACACAGATGCTGCAGATGGCCAAGCCTTCAGCCTTCAAGAGTATTATTCTGATAATAGAGCGTGCAACTTTTCTGTTGAAATGAACGATGAAGAAACACACTGGGACACAACTCAGCTGCTGGCCTAAGCTTATGGACCACTGCTGTCATTTAACTTTACCTAATGTACTAAAAACCTAAAGTTTCCAAAGAAAATTAATTCATGTGTAAAAATTATGCTTTTAAGACCTGAATTGCTGAGGAAAATGTAGAGTAGACAA
Organism: Corvus brachyrhynchos; assembly: GCF_000691975.1. Lineage (NCBI taxonomy): Eukaryota > Metazoa > Chordata > Aves > Passeriformes > Corvidae > Corvus > Corvus brachyrhynchos. The sequence continues at coordinate 5,597,069 of NW_008237229.1, read as the reverse complement.
CAGTTCCTGTCTAAATCCCATTGAAACTAACTTCTAGTTTAAGCATCTTTCTCTGACAGAATTTACAGGTTCCCATGATAATGGTGTTATGCTTGCCATAACACAAAACCTCAAGGAAACACGTCTAAATTATGTGGCAATATTTATGTCTCTGAGAATATCTTCCATCTCTCTCATATATGCATTATTGTGTCTTATGTTGAAAATGCACATTGCTGAACAGTTTTAGCACAATTACATCTTTCCATGAACTGTTTTATCTTGAGTTCAACAGTTACAGTAGTGACTCCAATCAGACAACTCAGAATCTCCTTACATCTCTTCATGAGTGTTTGAGAACTGGAGCACTGGAGTCCCATCACCTGTCCACTTTCTCATACCCTTTGCTGCTGCTCTCTTCAGATGCAGTCCTTATTTTCTTGAATTATCTGCCTGCGAGAAAAATCCTTCCTCTTTTTCTTCTCTCATGCTTGTTTCCATAAATACTGAAGACATCTCAAAGTAGTCCAAGAAAATCCCTCCTTGAAGAAAAACTGAGAGCAATGGACAGGTTCAGGTAAATTCTCTGAAAATGGAGTGATAGAGGCTTACACTCATGAACCTGAACACCCTACGGCAACCTGATAGATAGCACCCATGGAGTAGGAAGGCTCTCCAAAGGTACCAACTTACTCCTATAGATGTGATGGCAAAAGTGTGTTCTAATGACAGACTTTGAAGAGGATGAAGCTGTAGCATTGTGAACACCTACTGGGACCCCTTCAAAGGCATGAGTGACAAAGTTGAAGTACACATCCAAGTATTTGCTTGAAAATCTTGTCAGTGTACAATGCAAACTGGCAGTACAGATTTCACTCTATCTGAAGGAACTCTCCACTTCTCCTAAAGGGCATAAAGACGGAATCAGTGTCTCCTGCAGCTTTTTTTTTTTCATCCCTTGAAATACTGAGAAATATCTAATTCCCTGACAAATCCATCAATATCTATGAATGAAATAGTCTGAGGCAGTTTATGTCTCATGGGCTCCCTGCAAACAGCTGAGCTTCTAATACACATTTTTAATCTCTTACATCAATAAGGATTGGAAATGTTTTATTCCCCCCGGATGAGAGCTCTGTTTCTCCAGTGTAATGGGGTAATAAGTTTGTAATTTGTAAAGCAATTTGATGATTGCAAAATGCACATTATACTGTGATTATATTATTTTAAAAGCATCAATGTTTTTAAACAAAAACACTAATATTCCTGTATTCATTTAACATTTTCATTACTCACAGACTTTTTATACTTTCTGTCTAGTATCAGATCACTAACATTAATGTAAAATGGAGTTTACGCTTTGACAAAGATACCAAAGCTCATTGTGCTAGACCGAGTCATGTTAATCCATGTTCATTGTACTTTATTGTGTTTCATGGTTTCATAGAACCATAGAATGGTTTGTGTTGGAAGCAACCTTAAAGATCTTCTGGTTCCAACCTCATTGCCATGGGCAGGGACACCTTCCACTAGACCAGATTGCTCAGAGGTCCATCTATCCTGGCCTTGAACACTTCCAGAGATGGGGCATCCACAGCTTATCTGGGCAACCTGTTTCAGTTGACCTTCACAGTCAAGAATTTCCTCCTAATATTTAATCTATCTAAACTGATGTTCTTTCAGCTTGAAGCCATTCCCCCTTGTCCTGTCGTTACATGCTCTTGTAAAAAGTTCCTCTCCATCATTTTTGTAGGCTCCCTTCAAATACTGGAAGGCTGCAAGTAGGTCACCCTAAAGCCTTCTCCTTTCCAGGCTGAACAATTCCAATTCTGTTTGCCATTCCTCTTGGAAGAGGTGCTCCATCCCTCTAACCATCTTGGTGGCTTCCTCTGTACTCACTCCAATAAATCCATGTCCTTCCTGTGCCGGGGACCCCAGAGCTGGATACAACATTCCAGGTGGGGTCTCATGAGAGCAGAGTAGAGGAGCAGGTTTTATACATTACTGTTTACTTTGGTCTTTTTTGAAACAAACTCAAAAATAAAGGCAACTGAAAACAGTAGCAAATGAATATTTTAAAATATTACTGCTTTATTTTTTATGTAAAATGCTCCAGTTAGACAACCTCATGGAAAATAGGAGTAACATCTCCTCCCACATATCTCTTGAAAAATCAAGGGATTTTTTTCTTCCATTCTGACATGGATTTGGGTCCTGAAACATCCATTGCCATTGATTCAACAGATGTTTTAAATATTTCGATGTTTTGGGCAATCATATTGGAATAGTTTGCCATGTACTTTCTGTCTCCCTTAAATACCAATGAATATATCCAAGAGCATCCTGAATTTAAACAAGCACTTTCAGATGTTCATACTAATTCTTGAGTCATGGTAGTTGTTTCATTATTAATAATGTAATATTTATAATGTAATATTAATGTATATGTAATAATGTTGATTACAGGAAGCCCAAGCAGTCAGCTTTTACTTTATTTCCCATAAATCTTTCATAAAGCACAACTGTAGTTCATCATTTGCTTTGCATCCATACAAAATAAACACTTCATAAAATAAAGCACAATAGTAGCTGTTATAGCAAGATCTTTCCGTAATTATCTTTTCCTTGGTATCAAAACCTGTGTTTTTTAAATCATAATCAGAACTAGATAAAGTTCTCCAGGAGCGAGTTTTCTTCTAGGGTCAGCTAGGAAAGCAGGGATCCTACCCTTATTGCATGGTTACAACATGAATAAAGACTATGCTGCAGGGAACAGGTAGCAGCTGTAATTCTGAAACATTATTCTGTAAGAGCAGCACAAGGCCGTGACTGCAGTTCTTTGAATGTCTGGGTAAGCACTCTTCTCCATGTATTATTAATGTTCATGGGAAGTTCCGGTTCATGCTTAGCACTCATTGTGCCTTTCTTTCCTGCTGCATGCAATACATAGTACAGTGGCATTCATATCAATACCAAAGAAGGCATTTAGGTTTACCCAATTTTTACTTTTATAATGTTATAATTTTTATTAAAGAGTTGCACTTTTTTTTGAGTGAATCAAAGTCAGGCACTGGATACCTTTTTTACAAAAATCCCTTGCTGAAAATATTTACATGAAGAATTTAAATTAAATTGTAGCTTATATGTTGAATATATTAAATACCAGTCTTTCTATTTTATCAAATTTTTTCTTTCAAAGTCTTGGGTTTGGCACCTTGGGTAATCTTAATATCATGTCAAGCTGGAAACAAATCAAAAAACATAAGAATTTCTGCTCTCAAAAATTAAAATTAAAATTATCATATCTATATCTCTCTCTACCTTGCGTTACAAAGCCTACCCACTGTAGATTATACAAATTTTATGTGTTAAAACCTACAAATAATGTGATGTTATATGATACAAACTGAACCAGGAAAAGTTGTTTCAGCATGATTTTGTGCGGTACTCACTTTTGCTATATCATTGTGATAAGACTTGCCTACTAATATATAAAACAGAATATTTTTTTCACGTCAAAATATTATAAGAGTGTAAGAGGTCTCAGCAGTAATAGAGCACAACGTTTTAAAATCAGTGAATATATTTAAAGTGTATCCAGCATTATAAAACTATGTTTAATACATAAAAGTATGAAATATATAAATAAACAAACAAAATTTTGAGCTATTTTGGGGGTTGCGCAACATATTTACATTTTTAAAAGCCAGGAATGTTATATGAGATAATCAAAACTCAGAAAACATAAAAATAAATACCACATTTCCTTGCAAGATTACTATCTACTTCTGTTTCACTCAAGGACCAGTTTCCCAAGGGATTTTTTTAATATATGGCATATAGGTATTACATAAAAATTATATTATATTCACTCTCCATAAAAGCTTCTTTTAAAGTTCAGAGTCATCTTAGTCGTAAAAATATTTCAATCAGACTTTATCAATCAATCAATCAAGATTTTACCAAAAGCTTTAGGCAAAGAGGAGTTATAAATTATCTGTATTCTTTGCACCTCATCTTAGCTTGTGTAATAAACCTCTTCTAAGTAAATGTACTTGAGTGGGGCATTAAAAACTTCTGGACAATTGAATGAAAAAAATTTGTAACAGCTAAATACTTTGTTCATGTAGTACAATCATAATCAAAATGTTTCTTCTCATGATTAGTTGGAACTTCACTAGATCCTCTGGATTCTATTTGACTTCTTAGCTGAAAATGAACATTAAAAAGTGTACATACAAAAAGCCATAGGGCACATTGTTTGTGCAAAGATGTTTTTTGTATTTCAGCATAAAAATATGAATATAAAATAATAAATATATTCAAATAAATTCATTTTTTTTCAGAAGCAGTTGAGATTTTGCAAAACTTGTCCTTCTTATATCTATGTCTGTTTCTCCTAAAATAGAGTGGGGATAATATTTTAGGCACCTGTTCCACAATACTGATGTTTAAGACCAATCAACATAGTGGCAATTGCCACAAAGAAGGGTTGAAAATATTTGATGTTTTAAGATCTTCTGCACAGTTTTTCTATATTGAAGTAAAAGGGCCTGTGCTAATTAATTTGCTAAACCACATTCCCTCCTGACTCTGAAGCAGCAAGAATAGTATCAAAACCCCCAAAATACTGTAATATTGTACAAATAAGATGTCAAAATTAAATTAAATTTCATATTTCAAAATATGAAAACCCTAATAAGCTACCTTAATTCTAGCCTATAAAGGTATTTAAGATATGCTTTATAAATATTGTATTTTATCTATAATTTTTGATAGAAAATATGTTTAAATACTAAGGTTTTCATAGATAGTTTCATCATAGACTAATTTCAACAAGAACAGTACTCAGAAATTCTCTTCTCTGCTTCTTCATCCATTGAACCCTATTCAAACACATTAACTGGAAGACAATATTAATTATCCACTGTATGCCAAAACAGATAAAACTAAACTTAATCTTTTTTAAAATCAAAAGGTAGCATCTCAGGATTGTATTTAGATTAATGGGAGTAGAGCAGCCACTGTCCATGCAATAATAGAGTACTTTTTGAAGGTGTCCTGCGCTGATTTTCTCTGAGTGTGAGACATCGAGCAAATTAACAAAGCTACTAAACAAGAGCCTTTCCACTTTAAAGGTCCACCACAGCAGAAAGTTGAGGGAAAACAAAGGAGAAAAGAATGTAGAGATTAGCTGTCAGGTGTATTAAAACAGTTATTTACTGGAACAAATCAGGAATTCTGCTTCCATGGTCATTAAATGTTAGTTTAATGTGAAAATACGCCTGCAGACAGTGTGTGAGTTATAAAAAGACATAAAATATATTGAATACACCATTTTTCTAAAGCACTTCAGCCCAGTTTTTATGATTCATCAAACACCAGTCTCAACATATCATCCAGAGTCTTCCCAGTATGATATGCCCAAAAGCAGCACAGTAAAAAAGAAGTATTTTTCTGCAATATACATCAGGGTTCAGACACTCCTTTTGAAACAGGTTTTTAACTAGATTAACTAGTCAGCCTGAGGGCACACCTAACATTCATCCTGGCTGCATCTGTACAACCTGGTCTACAGCACATCCTAAATATGAGAAATTATACAATCAGAATGTTTAAGGATCTGGCATTCATTTTCAAAAGCTGAAAAAGAATAAAGCCATATTATTGCTCTATCTCTAAAAGAGCCAAGCACCTAGCATGAGAACCAGGCCCATATAAATAGACGCCCCAAAAATAGGTATTGGGAAAGGCATTCTCACTGCAATATTAAGGTAATGAGTTTGTGAATTCACGTCAAAGGAAAAGCCTCTGCATGAGAAACACAGACTTAAAGTCTTATGGATCAATATTAACTTTTCTCCATACAGGCATAAAATATTTAAAATTGTATTTGCAGTATGTCCCTTTTTAAAGACAAGGAGATTAAGCTGATAGTAAGGTTCAACATTCAAACTAATCACTGTGAAATTCTTAGCGATATATTGAATAAGCTTCTCTTTTTAGACTTAGGTCCAGCTCAAAATTTGCGTTTGTTCAATGGTTGATTTATGTTTAAATATTCCATTTGCAGTGAGACAATATTAACACTGCAGGCCAGATTCTATTGTTGGTTTCATATGGAATAGATGGATTTATTGTATATTCATGTATAATTATAGTAAATTAAACAAGAATTTGGCTTTGTAATAAATATTCTTTAAAACTATACTCTGATGTCTCTGAAGCTATTTTGCATGAAGTTTACATCACATTTTCACAAAGATGACTTGTGTTTGGCTTTGGAAAAGGCTGTCAAGGGAAGTGGTGAAATCATCCTTTGACATGTTAAAAAAACATGTGAATATGACACGTGGGGACATGGTTTAGTGGTAAACTCGGTGGTGCTGAGTTAATAATTGGATTTGATGATCTCAGAGGTCTTTTCCAGCCTTAATGATACTATGATCCAAGTTCTGTCATGAGGTTTATTTAGAAATATCTTTTTTGTGCCAGGATAACCTAAAATATTCTACCACTTACACTTGTGTTGCATCATTTCTAAAGAACAGACTTGATTAGAAGTTGAATTTTGAGGAATTTTTGTTGTGGTTGTCGTTGTTTGGTGAAATATTGATCCTTTTTGAAGAACATATCTATCTGGATGCATTTTCAATATAAACCAAAGGAAAAAAATGCAGCAAAACATAACATTTCAGAAGGAGCAAATAGCTTTTTATGTGCTTAGGGAACTGCTCCTTTCTTTACAATGAGCGAAGCCAACCTAGAAAAATAAAAATACTTGATTAGGTGAAAGAAACGTTCGTATGTGAAATAAAGGCTCTGTAATTCTTTAAAACTATGTATGTTAATTGAAATGTGTGTGTCTATGGGTGAGAGTGAATATGTGAATATTTATACATGCTCACATACAGTTGTGTAAGTACCCCCCACTGGAAATTAGGAGTTGTTATTATTGATACTATTATTTATATTATTAAAGCAGCAGTTCATGTCCTGATTCTCAATTATTCAGCATTTTTAAGTGACTGAGTCACATACAGTGTATCGTTAACTTGACAAGGACAACTTCATCTATATTTGACATCTTCCTGCTTTTCATATGTTCCTCATTCCAGTATGTCCTCTTTCATATGCTGAAGATTTCTATTGTAAATTCTCATTTGGGAACAACGAATGTCAAAACATAGTCAAATTATAAAATAAATACATTCTCCAGAATCTACATTTTGCATAGAAATGTGAGTAGATGCTGGATGCTGAAGTAAGTGAGTAAGGTCAACAGAGATAAGTATATCTTCATTTTAGAAGTATAATTGTCATCTTAAATAAAGATTATGTAATAAACCAAGAGGTGTGGGGTAACTGTGACAGCTTATCCTATCTTGTGTTTAGTATACATTTTTATACATACTCACATGTGATTTCTGTTAGGTGTGTTTTCTTCTGATTATTACGTATTTTTTACTATATTGCTCTATCACATATGTCCCTTATATTACTTTAATTTTCTTTGTTTTGAAGGCAATTCAGTTTTATGGGCTCGGTTTTGTTCATTGTTTCTTTCACTTGTCCTTCTTTTCATGATTATTTTAGTAGGATTCTGCCATACTTTGGTTCTGTTCATTCTAGACACCAAACCACATTTAATCTCCCCAAATTTTTGCCCTTGCCTCACCTAATATTTCCCAGGGATGACTAGGCAGTCTTTGCACAGTTTATCTGCTTTGCAGTCTGTCTGCTGCTCTTCTGTGCTGTTTGTCATGTGCTGTTTGCTCACACTTCTCTGGATAAGAAGTGAAAATATCCTTGATCAAGTGATCCTCCAAGACTGGTAAAGGGCAGCAGACCTTCTTCAGCTGAAAAGAATCCAAGAAGCACAAAATGCAGTTGCACCAAGATACCCGGAACTTTGTGAGTCTGAAAAAAACTACAGAAGTAACTATCTCTATTTGTGTAGTCTGAGGACTTCCACACTAACATTAACTAGTGAGTTCACTAACACTGTCCAGGTTTTGCCTTCTATTATGACAGAGAAGGCCTTAGAACTATGACACAATAAAAGTAAAAATGGCAGCTCATTTTTATGTTTGAACCTTCAGGGTTTCCTTTTCTCTGCATGAACATCTTACCAAATTCCACCACAGATTTTCATATAATTAAAGTATTTGAACACTTTTAAGAAAAGCTAAAAACAAATCGGTTAAAAACTCCTTCTTCTTTTACCTATTCCTCCACTATTGAATCATCTTTCTGCTCATCCATCCATCAGAAACATATTATTTCCACTGCAGTTCATATCCTTTCACCACTTGAATCTGCCTCGCCTTCCAAAATTTTTTTTAATTGATTCCTTTCTTTTACCAGAATAGGAATCCAAAAGACAGTTTGTCTTTTCCAGGACTCCAGGGAATAAGAAGAATTCTTTGGTGGGCTAATCTAACTGCATTGTTTCTAACATGTAGTTCAGTGGTACACAAATATCTGGGGGCTTTTTCAAGGGACTCTTCTAGATATTTCTAAATCTAAAAGAACCTGCCACTATCAGACACTGTAAGTGCAATAATTTGTTGGTTTATGATCCTCTGTCCCATGTAACAGGGCCCACAACCACAAAAGTCTGAATACCGCAGTTTAGGAAGGGAAAATATTTTCTACATGTGCAGAGACTCTCTCTCAAAAACAGAATTCAGAATCCTGAATCAGAGAGAAGAAGGGAACTGAGTGGTGATAATAACAACAAAAAACAAAGCAACGCAAAAAAAAAAAAAACCCTAACGTGGAAAAACAAATCAATTTATGTAGTTAAAGCACTATTACTGACACATTGGGTGTGAGATGGATGCACAAGCTCTAACATGACCCCTCACAGAAAGAGAAGTAAATGAATCAACCAGTAATCCCAGGCTAAGTGGCAAGAATATAATCAAACCCACGTAAATTATTTACTCAAGGGAGGAATACTGACAGTCCTTATATATGGTAACATTAATAATCACTTCTATCAGGGATGTGGAAGCCTGTGCAATACCATTCACCTTTACCTCGTCTTCTGCAAAATTCTTGTTCTTTTAAATTTTAGCTTTCATAACACAATGCAATATAGAAAATATAGAGAAAATTTACATCAAGTCATGTAATCTTAATTGATAATGCTTACTAAGAGAAAAAAAGCATTTAGAGAATAATACACATCTGGGAAGAAGTGGAAGACTACAGGTTACCTGTACTAAAATAAGACTAGGACAAAATGGCTTTTAAAGCTTCATTAAATGGTTTCTATCCCCTAAAAAAAACCACACAATCTTGTTCCAATTTGAGTAAGTTTGGTAGTCTACAAAAAAAAAAAAAAAAAAAAAAAGAGAGAGAAAAAGAAAAAGAAAAAGACACA
>NW_008237229.1:5508894-5587469 GCF_000691975.1 Corvus brachyrhynchos | reverse complement strand
AAAAAAAAAAAAAAAAAGAGAGAGAAATAGAAATAGAAATAGAGACAAATAGAGACATCAGGCTAAATTACCAGGCTAAGATTGAAGTACATTAGGAAAGCTGAAGGAAAGTCAGACAAGAACATTTAAATAGAGAAGGTTTTCACCACCAATGCTAAATCTGCAGAATTTGGCTGCTTCATCGCTGCCATCTCTCTTGACAAACAGGAGAATCTTGTCTGGGCTAATGTCAGTTTTTGTGCCATCTTATGTAGTGTCTGGCTTCACAAGGTCTGCTGGTCTGAGCTTGGCCCTGCATGTACACTGCCTTGGGGACAGGGACCTGGTGCTTTTGGAAACCGCTGCTCTGGAAAGAGCTGCCAGGTGGACAGATTGGGGTCACAGCCATGAAAGCTTCCAGATTTCCAGAACAGCTGGTGCTCTGCACTAACTGACATCCACAGTTATGGAAAACATCTGAGCAGACCGGGGAGAACACAATTGCACGGTTTCCTTGCTACGATGTCATCTATTCTGTAAAATCCACATTAAAAAGTTACAATTTGAGTCAGACAGGTAAAAGAACTTTTGACCCTTTAAGAATGTGACAGCTAAAACGTTCCAGTAGGAGACTGGGAAATGGCTTTCCAGTCCTATACTGTAGCCACACTCTGTTTTCCCTATAGGTAGTCCCTCCTTGTTGGCTATTCAAGGTATTGCTGCATTCTTTTCTGGATAGGAACCTCTACTACAGAGAGATATTTTCTTAAATTTCATGCACATAACACAAATATGGACATAAATGCCAGTACTGAATCAAATGAAATATGCCAAAGGTAAAATTTCCCAAGTGATAGTGCTCCCTTACATAGAAATTTATGAAGTGTTTTTAAATTTTGTTAGAGGTCAAAGGTCAAATCATTAAATCTGAATCCTTTTAACCATTAAGCAATGATACATGTATTAGCATTTTTAGAAAGCCATTCACAGAACAGTTTATAATTTTACTTTATAGCTCAAAAATTTTTGCACTCTCACTTACAACCTTTCACCTGCAAAACAGTTGAAATTGGAAGAAAGTTTCCAAATTCTTTAATTTGTATTGTAGTTCCATGTCAATAAAACTAATCAGGACCTCATTTATCAACAAGAATCTCTTTGCTCATGATACAGCCCTCAGACAAAACAACAAGAATATATAATACAATTGTAAAAATGGGGGTTTTTAGAATTTTCACTGATGTCAACTCCTGTGCGTGTTTGGGAACAAGGGGGGAGCTAAAAACATGTAACAAGATAAAGAAGGCTACATTTGTGAAGATACCTATTTAATTTGATACAGAAAGACTTTAAAGTTCTCACACAACAGAAACCCTGTTCTCCATTTCTGGAACCATAGCAAGCGAACTTGCTTTATATCTATAACAAGCCATAATATCTGAAAGTCAAGGTCTGTAATGAAAAGGTTCCTGCCTGTGTGTGGAAACTCCTTGCCTTCCAAAAGTTCTGACAAATTGTGATCTACCATTTTAAAAATGTGTATCCAAAACTGTAACCTTCTTTTATTTGGCTGTCCATGACCATACACAGATCTCAGAGTCTTCAGATGTATTTTCAGTAATTCAGCATAGGAACCTGTAGGAACATGGTGAGTCTCCAATTTGGCCTGTGCGCACATATCCCAGCATACAAGTATAAAGTTAACAAACTCAGTGGACTTTAGATCCCATTTCAAATGAAAAAGCTTAAAGATATCAGAAACTTTCTTAAAACTGAAGCATCCAATGCGTCAAAAATATCTTAAAGGAGAAGATGAACCCTTTTTCATGTTCTGTAGGAGAAAAATACTGATAATAGGAATGTTTAGGTTTTCAGTTAAAACTCTCTGTACATCACAGCACTAGAAAAATTTGGAATTCTATTTGATGCTAGCAAGTACAACTTTCTGAGAAAAATAGTAGGAAAATGAGAAACACAATTTGACAGCACACAAAAAAAATCTTCAAAGAAAACACAACAATATGTACTGCAACACATTTCTCTTTTAAATCAACACATAATTCTACAAGCATCTTAACAAAAGGAAGTACTTAGTTATCAAAATACATATGATATTGCACAAGGTTGTACAAATGGAGTAACTTTGTTTTTTACATGCATATAGTCAAGGAAAAAAATTGAGGTCTTTTCCTTCAGTCCAAAGCATAATACCTGTATTTTTTTATTTTAAAAATAATTAACCTAAAAAATATACTTAAATAAAACCCAAAATTGTGATTTCCCTGTACAAATTCAGCTATTTTTGATAGCTGCCTTTAGATGCAAAGAATCTGCACATGGTTCTTACGTTACCTTATTTTATTTTATATCTTATGCTATGTTGTTATGTTATACTATGCTATGTTTGTTATGTTATGCAATGCTATGCTATGCTATGCTATGTTACATCTTAGAAGCTGGTCTTTTACAAAATTCTGAATACAGTATTTTTAAAAAATCAGTCTAAAAAACTTGAGATTTTGATTATGCTGCCCTATCTCTTACCACCTTACTTCTGCAATATTCCACCAGAAGGAAGACTTCTGAAGATTTTTTTTGAAAAGGTTAATTTATTAAAAGTAAAGTTGTTTTAAAGATAATTCTAAAGAACTTTTAGAAAGAAGAGAGGGAAATTTCTGGGTAGAAGGAAAAAATATTCTTGCGAATGCAGCTCTTTGGTTAGCAGTGTGTGTATTTGGAAACATTGAAAAAGAAGGGTGAGGGTGTTGGGTTTTTCGTTTGTTTTGTTGTTTGGATTATTTTTTGAGGGGGATGGTTTCTGGCTATTATGAGGGATATACTCATATTCATGCTCAGATCCTTATGTTTTCTCTGCCAGTGTCAAAGTACTTTCTATCAACTTCCTTTTCCACCACCTAGGTTTCAGTACGTATGTGTTTTCAGACTAGTATTTCCCACTGAATAGCTACTCAGTATATTTAATAAGTGATACAGGGTCCCTTGTTTCATTCATCCTTTTTTAGTCTGCATGTAATCCTAAATCCTAGTTATTAATCAGATCATGCCTTATTTCCCTATAAGACTTTTACATTATGGTCATCAATACTTACTCTTTGAAATCCTTCCTGACAGGAAAAATTACGTTCCACGGGGTTAATGTAGATTAAAATGTCCATGGCAGAACATCTGTGTGAGACTGAGAGATAAACTTTTCTTGCTCAGTAAACAACGCTTGGGAGCACATTCTGTAACAATGCAAATAATTAGAGAATTGCATGAAGAGCTTTTATTCTCCTCCAGAAGAGAAATTAAAAGAAACTACTAGCTCTGGGAAAGGAGTTCAATTCTTTGTAACATGACAAGACACAAAGCTACTCAAGAAAACATAATGATCCCATTTTTAAAACAGCAGAGTGACTTCTAAATATAAAAGTAGTTCATCCCTAAGCATTAAACTATCTAAAAGTGTGAACCAGATTCTGAACATGCTAAATGTTAATGGCAAAGTAGGAGTTTAAGGGAAACTAAAAACCATGGAATACAAAATATCAATAATTGGAGTTGCCTCAGTATCAACCCAAACATCTTTAGCTCTGACAGCAATGAATTCTCTGGTATCAAATAGATTTTTTGTACTTGTCAGTATTAGAGAAAATAATTTTTATGGCAAAATCCTTTAAGAATGTAAAACGTAAAGAATTTAATCTTTCAAATATAAATTGGAACTTGGTATAGAAACAGAAAGAAGAGCTTTATTTGGTACAATAAAATATCAGCTTAATTCTTTGAACTAGAAAAAATAAAAGAAAAAAGAAAAGGAAACCTATACATGCAATAACCTAAAGGAAACAACAAAGGGCAGTGAGCCACATGATTGTATTGTGATCCATGACACCCATAACATTAGTCTAGACAGCAGACAATAAATGACTAAATATTTTATTCTATGCATCTAACAACAGCAGGCCTGAAAACCTCCAGAGACTTGAATTTGCAGTAAAAGGGAAATATTTCCCATGAATTTTTTTTTATTTTCTTGGGTAGCTTCAATATGATCCACCCAGGAAGTCTTTCCTGGAAAATATCTACATTCTGTTTGCTTCCACCAGCTTGGTGAGATGTATTATGTTCTTAGTGTCAATCTTATGACATGGTTCCTTGAGAAATCCAGTCCGTGACAGCGTGACGCGGATTATGAGGATATCAGGAAGTAAATGTAAAGGTATTATAGAGAATTACCAATGCTAAAGGGTGCTATAAAGGTGATTACTTTGAAGCTCAGGATAAGCTACATTTCTAGCTATCTTTCTTACTGTCCTAGACTTCTAATTTGAAAGAAATGTTTCAGTCACTCTTTGCAAAAGCAGATTTTGAAGCAGCCTCGGGAGAGAGAAGAAGTGCTGGAGCATTTATTACAGTCTGTCCAAGAAATAACAGGGTTAATAATGTTTGATAAGCCTACGCAATGTAAAGAGTGAAAAGAACTGATGCATTTTTAAAGGGATTGTCAGTCCCACTTGAGGCAGGCACAATAGTCACCCAGAGAACTCTGTCAGTAAGCAATGTCATTAATAATGATTCATGGATATGGATAATCACAACAGCTGTGTCCTCACCTTTAAGTACCTCATACAATATTTAGAAAGTGCTGGGAGATATTGCAGCAGGGAAGCAACTAAATTGCTAGGAGGCAATACTGGTTTAAATTGTTTAATATTCCTCCTTGAAACTGGTATACCGATTTTTCAGAGTGAATCTCTCTTCTTCCATCTCTCTCCAATAAGCCTGTGGCAAGCAAAATGAGCAACATGCTAATCATCTAGTCAGTGAAATCTTACAATGGTGTGATATGTTGGCATCAACACAAATATATATCATCAGCTTATGAATAAGTTGCCACCAATCGTCCTTCCTCCATTAACATAGAATAGAAACATACGGAGCAGTTTCCCAGGAACATCTTGAATTTTAAAATTCATAAGTATTTAATGTTCCTTTTTTTTTCACTCTGAACTGTTTTAGTTCAAAAACACGAATTCATTGTTTTCATGAAATAAGATGTATTTCATCATCAGACTCAGCAAAAATAACCTATCTGCATTCTCATTATTCTTGAAAACAGGACAAATGTCTAGTAAAATATTCCTCTTGTCCTCTTTAAGGACTATAAAAAATGAGCTCTAAAATTACAAAGTAAAACTCCTTAAATGTTAACAGTATTGCCAATATTGCAATGATCAAAAGAACATAGTGAATATTTTGTAGGAGACAATCACCATAAGGTGGGTCCATGCACAGCTCCTGGACCCTTCCCATCCTAATTTACTGAATGACTGAACTTTGGCCCCAGAGCTCACTCGTGGATGGCATGCAAGCAAATACAAACACAAAAATGTTACAATTTCCTAGTTTTTGTAGCAATTCAGGACCATCTTCACGCCAAGGTCTGATTCAATTTACCAGTATATATCTCAGAAAGTATCCTAAGCGCACTACTGGTGCTTCAAGTCATGGGCCACAGGCTCTACACCTTCTCAAATTGTGTTCTTCTTCTGCTGGTCCTCAGTGCAGTAAAACTGACAAACTTTTGCATTGTCACTGTTGGCTTTGCATTAACAATGCATGGCTGTCACAGGCAGAGTGGGAGCTTCAGACAAAGTTGATTAGAGAAATCCTTCCATTGAGTCACAAGGTACAGGAAGGACCCCCTTGCTTTCTAAACTCTTTCACAGAGAGTCGCCTGGGTGTGGATCCAATCCTAGACCCAGACTTAGTCAACAGTTTATGTCTAAAGAATTATACAGGCATAACTGAACCTTTATACAATATACAGGATTAAGCATGGCAAACAAATATATTTATGTAAATATAATAAATAATTTATTTAAATTGATTTAAATAATTAAAATTATCAGCCAAAAATACCTTAATCAGAATTATTCACTATGCAGTACAAATATTTGTAACTACTAGGAGAGCATAATGTGTTTTGAAGGAATTTTGAAGCAATTAGATAAAAGCAATTATAGTGACACTGTTATATTTAAGCTAGCAAAAGAATTATTAAGTAGAGACTGATGGTATTTACCTGACTGATGATACCAATGCCTGTGGGCAAATCTCTTTCTCTCAGCCTCAAGGAGTAACACTGAGGGGCATCCCCACTCAAGGGCAGGACCTTCACACACCTTAGGGAGGCATGCTAGAAGTCCTCACAGTGTAAAAGTGGGACTGGCCTTTTATAGTACAAAGTGATTGTCAGTCATATGTATTTTTTAGATTATGTGTTGTCAGCTTTACACAGCAATATATGCTTTGTGCTGAAAAAGGTGTGAGCAGCTCTTTGCTTCATTCTGACTCTCCCCTCTCTATCAGGGCCTGCACACTCTTGCTGCTTCCTGAGTCAGTCAGGAAGCACCTGTCTTGCATGTCCTCATGGTGGGTCTGATAGTTGGTCAAGCTTGTCTCAGCATTCTTCGACACTAAAAGCAGCAGAAAGACCTTCCTTGCTTGACCTTATCCCTGATCGGATCCTGCTTGCTCCACCAAGCAGCAGACCCTCCTTGTTCAAGCCATCACTGAAAACTTGCAAAAAGTGTGCCGACCCACTCTTAAGGTTAAGGAACATGATCAATTTCAAGCTGTTGCCAAGCTGTTGCATCCCTGCTTAGGCAGAGTATCCTGCTACAATAGCATGGCATTAATGGTGTGCAGCAACAGCAGGGTGACTGCTATGAAGAAGGATTCTTTCACCCTGGCACAGGCCTCCCGCACCAGAGCCAATCCAGCAGCAAAAGCTGAGTGACTCTCAAAGTGATGATTGGTAACGCTGCTTTGTGGATCAGAAAAATCACAGAACTAACTCTGCCAACTATCCTACCTCTAACTACTTCATGCCTTTAAGTAATATTCTGCACCAGTAGCTGGAACACCGATTCTGTCAGTGCTGGTTAACACCAGGGGCATTATTGCCAAGTGATTCCACTCTCCCTAGCATCTAGTTGTGTAAGAGCTTGGAATGACACACCTAATCAGAGCATGCTGTTTAACAGTTGGAGCTCATAGATGTACATATCTGGCGATGCCACTTAGTCTCTCCGTAACTATTATTCATGTCTACCGAGCACTCACTGTCTTCCCACCTCATTCTTTTGCCATTTTCATACAGGCATAAACAATTCTTTCAGTCAGTATGAAAACTTTGATACAGAGAAAACACAAATAGAAGTGGCTGTTATTAAGAAACAAAACAATCTTCTGGGGAACCCAATTAGACTGCTTTTCATGGGCCAGTCTTCTACACTATGCTTTGTTTATGGAATCCATGGAAACCTCTATACTAAGTGGTATAAAGAATAATAGTTGTTAAAGCATCTATTTCATTTTGATCCATAAAATATTATAAAACATTGCAACCTGTATTTTATTTTCCTAGCAAATTCAATTTTCTACAAAACATCTATTGGGAGTCTAAAAGGTAGTACTCGTAAAGATACAAACCCTAGTAAAAACACAAACCTGTGCAGCTCAGATTTCAGCTACCAGCATTTTCTGAGAGAGGAAACCCAAAAATTACCGAAAAAATAGTTCAATCACCAAATAAAATTAATAACTCTGCCATTCTCTTTCTTGAAATCTTGTTCAGTATCACAGAACCACAGAACCACAGAATAGTTAAGTTTTGAAAAGACCTCTGGAGATTGTTCAGTTCAAGAGCTCTTCTCAAGCAAGGTCAAATACATCAGGTTGCTCAGTGTTATGTCCAGGCAGGTTTTGAGTATTTGCAAAGATGGAGACCCCACAACCTCTCTAGAAACCTATTCCAGTATTTTAACACCCTCACACACAAAGAGAAAAGTGTTTTATTTTCTTATGTTTATGTGCAATTTCCTATATTTCAGTCTTATTATTAAATAAATAGTTGTGGGTTCAAATTATGGTACTCATTTTCATCTGTGACTTACATGGACATTCAAACTCCCACTTGCAGAAATGAAAGTCAAATTCATTGCCACCAAAACTTTGAATATTTTTCATTATTGAGTTTTTAATTGGATTGATAAGCTAGAGGGTAACCAAGGGCAGAAATTTATCCATTGGCATAGGATTTTTGTCTGCTTTTGAGGCAAAGATCAGTGAAATAAAGTAGCTCTTTAATCACACTTCTTATTAGTTTTGCCTCAAAAGAGGACAACAGACAGTTGGCTAATTCAATGTCATGAGACAAAATGCACACATGCCCTATGCTGAAGATGAGCCAGCTGTCACAATCAGCTGCACCAGGCAGGTTTCCAATTTATGAAGTGGAACATTTAACATATTGGTTCACAACACCTACCCTCTTGCCAATCATGTGAAAACGAAATTAGCTATGGTCAATTTAGCTATGAGCAGAACATAGAAGGATAATCAGCCACCTTATTTAGCATTATTTCTTTGTCCCCAAGAGTGTACACATCCCATGCCTGTTGAATTATCAAAGGGAAAACACATTTCATTACTAATTTTTGGAAGGCGGAAAATAATCTACACAATTTTAAATTGGACCACCTCAAAGTCAGGGTAGAAAAACTGTAAGGTCTTGAAATGTAAATATAGCATTTAAAATTCAGAAGGAAATGTTAAAGCTCATTGCCATCAGGATTTAAATTTTCTTTGCTGGTCTGCTTTTAATATTTTTTCTCTTGAAGATACCTTGTTTAATAGTGCAGAAATTAGCTTCACAGAAATAAATGGTCAAAAGCATTAAGACTAGTTAGTCATCTAAATTCTGTTCTATTCTATTCTATTCTATTCTATTCTATTCATCTACTTCATTTATGAGAATTTACTTGAGTAAAATGGTTTCACAGAATCACTGAATGGTTGTGGTTGGAAGAAACCTCTGGAGACCACAGAGACACCCTGCTAAATCACATTCTCCTGGAGTTGGTTGCACAGGACTACATCCAGGCAGGTTTTATATCCAGAGAAAAAGACTCCACAACCTCTCTGAGCAGCCTCTTCCAGTGCTCTGGCATGCTCAAAGTAAATAATTTTCTCATAGTCATCGGAACATCCTGTGTTTCATTTTTTGCTTATTGTCCTGTCACTGGATACCACTAAAAAGAGTCTTCACTGGACACCACCAAAAAGAGTCCCATCTTTAAGATGTTTCACAGAATCATAGAATATTCTGAGTTGGAAGAGACCTCCAAGGATCATCAAGTCCAACTCTTAAGTGAATGTTCCCTACAGAGATAAAACCCACAAACTGTTGAAATTATTAGCACCATGATCCAACCACCTGATCTTATCTCAGGGTCAGTTGTATGCATACAGATAAGATCACCTCTCAGTCATCCCTTCTTCAGGATCAACAGTCCCAGCTACCTCAGTATTTCCTCACAGTAGAGGTGCTCCAGGTCCCTCATCATCTCTGCAGCCTTCCTCTGAGCCCTCTCCAGAAGCTCCACAGCTCTCTTGTACAGAGGAGCCCAGACCTGCACACAGAACCCCACATGTGGCCTCATCAGAGCAGAGTAGAGGGGCAGGATGACCTTCCTTGACCTGCTGGCCACAGTCTTCCTGATGCAGCCCAGGATGCTATTGGCCTTGGCCAACCCACCTTCCTTTCCACTCATGTAACCCACACTTCCTGAGCTTACCTGTTGGAACCCTGGGTTCAGAGAATTTAGATTTCTGGGATATAGTAATATACATGTAACAAGATGGAGGATTTTGGGTGTAGGTTAATTCTTCCTTTTTCTTCTCAAGTCTGGGTGATCTGGTATTGGTTCAAAAAACCCTCAGTGTAGAACATGAATGATTAGTTATTGGATTGTAAGCAAAAATAAATTAGTTGGCATTCCATAATTGGGTTGTTTGGGCTTTAAAAGGCCTTGGAAGATCGGACTCGGGGGCCATTTCCACCTTGTTAACTTAGAGGCACATTCCGTGCAGCTGTGCCATAGATAAGAAATAATAAACATTGAGTCTGAAGAAAAGCTCAGCGTCTCCTGCATTTCAATCCAAACTCTGAGTCAAAGAACCAAGAAACAGAGGCAGAGAAAGAAAGGAACAAAACTGAGAGTTTTAATACTTACCTATGAGGATGTTATGGGAGACAGTGTCAGCAGCCTTGACATCCACACATCCACTGCTCTCCCCTCATCAGTCATGTCATTCCGTCACAGAAGTCTATCAGAATGGTCAGGCATGATTCCCCCTTAGTGAATCCATTTGACTACTCCTGATAACCTTACTTTCTTTCGCGTGTTTAGAGAAGACATTCAGGAGATATTTTCAACATCTTTTGGGGATGAAGGGGACAATGGAGAGACAAGTTTTGTTTGTTCATTTGTGGGGAAGTTTGCCCCTGTGGTTCTTTTCCTCTTCATCAGCACAAGGTGACACAATAATTCTATTTCATAATAATTGAAATTCAGGCAACTAGATGAATTGACATAATTTTACAAAATAATGTAATTTTGTAAAATTAAGATTAAGTACTAAGACTAAAATGCCAGATAAAAAGGCAGTCCAAGGTCTACTGATTTAAGTATCAGGAGAAAATTAACAGAGCTACACCAAAAAGCAGGAAATTGTATAGAAATAATAAAGTTACTAACAATAGGGAAATAACTGCAGGTCACAACCTGCTCTTCATTAAGTGCTCCATTTAGGCAGAGTTGAAGGGAAAAAGAAATGCACAGGAGAATATGAAGTTCATTCATTTGAGGTTAATTCTCTTTTTTTCATCTTATGATTCACTTTTAATTCCATTGGGGTAATAAAGTTGTGATATTTAACTCCAGGGAAGAACTATGAATTACTGGGGTGTTGTAGTGGGTTCGGTTTGTAACCAGGCGGAAACACCAATTTAGTGTAGTGGTTTGGTCCAAAATACTCATTACTGTTTACCTTCTGTGAGATAAGAATTAGGAGAAAAACAAAGCAGGCATTAGACTTGAAAGAATATAAAGAAGTTTATTAACAGATCTAAAAGAGGGAAAAATAAAAAAATAAAATCATACCACAACTTCAGAACTCTTCTCCTCCCCCCACCTTTCTCCCTTCTCCCACTGACAATGTAAAAAGACAACCCTTGAGATGTTCAGTCTGTTTACCAATTCTGTAATAGCCTTGTTCAGTTCATTTAGGAAGAGGAGTCTCTCTTGCTCATGCTATGAACACATTATCACAACGAGACAGCTGCCCGGGTTGGTTCTCTGCTCTCATCGTGTGAGAGTCCCTTCCCACGACTTGCAGCTTTTCCCACAACTGCTTTCGAGGGTCCAATCTTGAGTTACGGGGGTGCAATTTTAAGGTTGAGCCGTTCAGAAACAAAAGTTCTCTTCACCCATCTCTGGGAGCATTTCATCTCTAAGAACAGAGGCCCTTCTCCTTCCCTGGGAGCAAAGGGTCCTCCTCATCTTCATCTCTAGGACTATCTCTGGGAGCATCTCTAGGAACTGAGGTTTTCTCCTTTCCCATTTGGAGCAAAAGTCCTCATCGCTTCCATCTCTCCCTGTTCAAACTTCTCATGAAATTACAGCTGCCTCAGCATCTGCCTATCTCAGCACAGGTGCTTTTGCTCACAAGTACAAGTTGAACACTCCACCCCCCATGCCTTCCTGAAATTACAACGGGTACTCTGATACATCATAGTTTTACAACAGAATTTCAGCTTTAAGCATCTCCTCTTTCTCTTCCCTCAGGTTTTCAGCTCTTCACAGCACTAAAAGGATTAATCTCACCCAGGCCTTGCAGCTGGAATTTCGCTTGTCGCTGTTGGTCACATGATCTGTTCTGGACAGCGGGCCAGCTTTTGGCTGAATCTTGGCCGCACTGGAGAGGGGGAGCCGGGCTGCTCTGTCTGCACAGAGCAGGGCTGTGGGGTGGGTTCTGCAGGTGGAACAGGGCCCATCGACTCCAGGATGGCCGTGTCCCAGCCTGGCCTGGCCCGAGCAGAGCCTGGCCCGGGCCCACCGGGCCCCCGCACGGGGCCCCGCAACCACCTGCCCCAGCGCTGGAAACGAGACAGAGAGAGGCTCTGCCCGGGGTTTGTCTATTCTTAAGTGTGGATCACAGAAGCGGTCAGAATTTAAGTGGCTTAAAAAATCGTCCATATTCAAACTGGCCATCTGATATGTTCTGTCAGGTCATAGAGGAGCTGTAAGCACCCCTTTGCAAGAACATCAGTTCCAGAACTATGCTTTGCTAACCCATGACAGGTGTTTTGTATGACCTTAGTAGATACACAGAATGACAGAATCATTTATTTAGGAAAACACCTCTGAGAACATCAAGCCCAACATTTGACCAAACTTGTCAACCAGACCACTGCACTATGTGCCACGTCCAGTTGCTTCTTGAACAACTCCAGAAAGGTGAATCTATCACCTACCTGGACATTCAAAGGTTTAACAGCCCTTGCTGTGAAAAAATTCCTTCTGATGTCCAGCCTGAACCTCCCCTGGCACATCCTGAAGGAATTTCCTCTTGTCCTGTAATTTATTACCTGGGAGAAGAGAGTGATTGCCACCTGGCCCAGTCTCCTTTCAGGTGGTTGTAGAGAGTGGTAAGGTCCCCCCTGACCCTCCTTTTCTCCAGGCTAAACAAACAGCTCCCTCAGCTGCTCCTCATAGGACTTACCCTCTAGACCCTTCACCAGCTTCCTTGCTCTTGTCTGGACTCACTTCAGCACCTCAATGTCTTTCTTGAAGCTAGAACTAACTACCTTTTTTTTACATTTATTTAATTCCATTTTGTTCATCTTTTTGTTATGTTAGATGAATAATAAAGAAAGCCTATACTAATTGAGCAAAATAGTTCTTTACAAAGACATTACTTGCAATGAACCTTTGTCATCACATGTATCAATCACTATTATAAATGGTACCGTGAACTTACAGACCTGTCTTAAACAAAATAAATTATTCTCAAAAAGAATTGCAAAATATGGGGAAACACTCTCTCTTACATGCAGTTTGTATATTTTCTACATCAACACACAGAAATCTTCTCAGGTCATCCCTGAACAAGTACAGTGCAAAGTACTATTCAGAAAGAGCTTACCATTCCGCAACAAAACTTTCATTTGCTTGTTAGCAGAAACAGAGTGAACACAAAGAATAGAAGTTTCATTATTTATTTATTCATTATTTCTGGATAAAAGCTAGAACCTAGTTTTTCCTCTAAGCCATTGAAACTTCATTGATGTTAAAAGGTTATGTGAGTTAGGCAGAAGAAAATGAAGTTGTTACTTTTAAATGCTGGGGTAATGGAGCCAAACTTTCTCTCAGAAACAGTAAAGAAATGTGTTTCTAAGACCTTGACACTTAAATCTTTTGTATGATCTGTGGTTTTCCTTTTCTCTACCACTATCTATTAGTGTGCCAGGGTTTATTTAGGATTTCTTTTTCTAACTGAATGGATACACATATATAATTAGACCTGATGTAAGCTTATTGGTCTACTTAGACAAAACCACTTTTTCTTCTCTCAGTCATTATCTCTCAGGTGTAACAGCTTCAGATTTTTTGGGGTGCTTTTGTTGCTACACCAAGTGCTTTACAAATCAAAAGTAACAGACTTACAAATTTTCTATACCATGACTATTTCAGACCAATAATACAATAGACCAGATCCACGTTTGATTTTAAGCATAGATCAAAATTATATTAATATCAATGGCATGCATTACGTAATGTAAATAATAAACCATTGGTTTACTGAAATGGGATTTGATTTACTATTCAAACTTCTATTAATGTGTATAGAGGCATCTCTCTTCTATAGAGACATGGACCATACCCAGCTACCAGTACTGTTCACAGCATGGTGTATTAAATCTTCAAGAGAAGTACTTGTCACCATAGGAATTTGGCAGAAACAGTCTGAATATGGAGAAAGGAAAAGAAAAACAAGGAATATCAACAATGTTGTACTAAAGTGGTGGACAGGGCATAACTGGTCAGAGGAACACCTAAGGGTGTGGGAATACTGAGTGGACCACTGGAGTTTTTCTCATCTTTACAGCTGAGATCAGACGGGGTGTCTGTTATGCCCTTTGTTGTAACCAAGCAGCTACTCTTTGCAGTTCAATGGGTTATGGTCCTTTTTGACTGGTAGTGCTCAGGATAAAGGAAGGGCCACAGCAGCAGAACAGAGCTTAACAATGCAGGCACAAGACAGGGTTGCAGAAGTCTTCCTGTGACTGCTTAGCTGATGAGGAGATGAAGGAGTGAGGGGAAAAATAAATTTCCTTCTGACATTTCTGGATAAAATAAGGCTGAAACTGTGGAGTGTTGGGGTGGCTCAGCCTACTCTCGGGCTGAAACCATCAAATGTCAGTCAAACCAGGGCCATCCACTGGGTGGATTTCCCCACCCAGGACAGTGGATCAGAAGGCGGACCAGAAGAGATCACTGAGGCCTGGGTTTCCTCCCCCTGGGTGGCTCCCAGTCTTAAATTATCTCCCCCTGTTCCAGAAAGTTCTCCCTTTCTTAGTTATTAATTGGCTCCCTGTTATGACTCCTGCCTCTCTGTTTTCCCCATTTGTTCTGAAAAATTATATCCTCCCCTCTGCTTGTACCCCATTGGTTGTTTTCCCTTTCCCCGCCTTGCTCCACCCCCCCATAAAGGGGTGTGCCCGCTTCTTCTCGAGGCTTTTTTTCCGGTTCCTGGACCCTCCTGCAAATAAACCTGTTGGAACCCATACCAGAGGCCCCTCCCGCCTTCTCTGCTTTCCAGACTAACGCGGGTCTAATCCATTGGCCGCCTGACGTGCTTCCTCTGAGGAGGAGCCAGCGCACGCACCCATCCCATGCTGGTTCCACTGAGCCGTCCAGCGAGGACGCTGTGGAGGCCAACGCTGCGTCCCCTCTGCCCGAGGGCACGTCGGGGCTTGTGATTACAAGCCCCCGGTTGCATTAGTGGAGTTCCTGTAGGGAACCAGCAGCAGGGAAGTTTTCAGCTTGGGGGGGGACCTCACACAAAGATGTGTGATTGATCTGTTCCATGCAATACAAATGTTTTGCATCAGGAAAGGTACCAAAGGGAGAAAGGGGAAGAGCCTCAATACTGCAGATAATACAGACCTCAAGTGGCCCTTCAGCTGCGTCATGGAGTAATGCATCATGGAGTAAATTTCTTTACCAGTTTCAAGAGTTTTCAGAATTCCAGTACAAGCTGTTACAAATCACACTATAATCAATAAAAGAGTTTGAAATTATAACCTTTCTTTGAGTTTGGAGTGAAGTATCTCCTGGTAGAATGGTCAGACTTTCAATGAATGAAAGCCACAACTAGAAAATATTCCCACCATTTTGATGCTGAAGAAACTCAAGCCTATTCTGAGGATGTTTTGGTAAATGTTAATATTAAGCCATCAGTTGGGTCTTTGTGTGTGGCATTTGCCATTTGTGTGTGGTAGCCATGAGTAGATGTGGATCTAGTCTTGGTTCAAAAACTGCAATATTTTCTTTATTGATGATTGTTTATTACTTTTTGCAGTTTATACATACTACTCATTGAAATCTGCTAGATTTCAAGACAAACACCAGTGGAATGAGTTCCAGCTTTTCTGAGATTGCTACCTCATATAAGTGAGGCCCATATTTAATAAATTCAATTTCTACTTTCAGAATTCATGAATTCTGAGAAAACAGACAAGTCAAAAAAAAAAAAAAAGTGTTTTTCTGTTCTGGCTGGAGCAGAAGGCACACTTGCTGGAAGTGGTAGCATGTCTATTGCCTTGTGGTGGAAGAAGGTTGGAAGGACTTTCTGTGAAGCTCCATATGGATGCCTGCAGGCCCACTTAATCAGAACGCTCATCTTCCAAGATGCTTTCCACTGCCAGATCTTTCAAGCTGTCAGGCCCTGCCAGCACCATTCTGCCCAGCATGGGGACACCACTGAAATTCAGGCTGGCCACAGCTGCCTCCCATGCTTCACCTGTGGCTGTGAGTACATGCTGGCTCCATGGCAAACATTCCCTGTCTGTGCCTAAAACTGCTCAGCCACACAGCATGTGTCCCTTTCTTCTGTGTCCAAGCATATGGATTTTTGACACTTTCAAGAGGTTACTTCCCTAGCTAGCTCGAGTGTTCTATGATGTCAGAGTCAGATAATAGAAACTAATAATTTTTAAATAAAAGATCTCACAAAGAAGTTTGTTCCAGTACCCATAAAGCTTCAATTTTTTTATTGCTTAAAGATATGGTTTCAAAAATATGTCTAGCAGAAGAAATATGTCTTGCCACCTTAGTTATAAACATGTTGGAAAAAAAGTGTCCGGGAACTTCTCACTCTCCTTATAAATGAACTTAGTCTGGACTAGACTGTCACAAAACACCTAGGTTTGAGCTCAGTTGCAATGCCACCAGCTAATTACACATCTTTCAGTTATGCTTTTTATAAAATTATCTGACATTATTTCACTGTCAGTTACATGTCATGACATAATATAGCTATGACTTGTCAGCAGAGAAGACAGCTAGAATCACTCACTTTAATGAAAGGCAGAATAGCTCGCATTTTTTCCCAGAAATGTTAAATTTATGAAAATTGACCTTGAATTAATTGGACATGAAATCCATCTCAATGGAAAGATTATTATTACATTGTATTACTTGTTAAATCACTATTTTTTCTTTTTCCTTGTACAGTGTTCTTTTTTCCTTCTGCTACCTTTTTTTTTCCCGCAAAGACGAATGAAGTGACAATCACTTTTGAATTGCTGAGAGCTATTTTCATGTTACCTGGAGATTTCAGCAGTGACACCTTGCTTATACAGGCAGTGCTCATCATCTATTGGCAGAGTGTCAACTGAGAAGCCACACTCATCATTACATGAAGTATTCAGCCTTTTTAAGGGAAATCTTTTTTTGGCTCTCTTTTTGGAATAGGTAGTGCTAGAGCAGAAGACCAGGAAGGGGAAATATCTGCATGTCAGCTCTGAGGACAGCTACTAGAGTTGGCCCTCTTGAAGGCTACGAGCCTGGGAAGAGCACCCTGTTGCCCTATTCTTCTTTTTCGAAAATAATAACAACATTATTAGGGAACAGCACAAATTCAGGACACTAGTGCACAAAAGAAAAAGAAGCTATCAAACCAAAACCAGGCTTCTTTTATGCTTATTGATTTCTCTTGTCGAAACAAAATGGAGCACGAAAACTACTGCTTTCAATACCTTTATGTCATTTTTTTGACAGTACAAGCAGAATCTCTCTCTAATGGTGTTACAATCAATTAATTTTCTGCTTCTGTTATGACAGAAAAATTCTTTTGTTTGCATTCATAGCAAACGTGCTGATATTTCAAATATGCCTAGAATTCAGATATTTGAAAGATCTCTATTTAGATTACTTTTTTAAAGCCTCGTGAAAACTAAAAAAAAATATTCCTCACAACAAATGCCTAAACAAATCACATAAAGAGTAATGTTCATAAAATAACTAATCATATTTTCATCTGTTCTTTTTGTGGCATAAAGCAAAGGCCATAGAAATCTAAGGAACATATTTTGCAATTAGTTCAATTGATTTTAAAACAAGGTTTGCTTACATGAAAAGGGTAAATCTGATACTAATCTGAATTCTACTACTATATAAGTATTCACAGTATTTAGTCCAGAGATAATTGTGTGACTTAGACAATGTGGGAACTTTGTGGTACATTAACTGTCATGTATCCAAGGACTGCAAAGTGCTAGAACTCTACATCCACAGAATAGCCCCACTTTTATGTCCCCACTAAAGCTGAATGGATTAATATCTTGTTTGTGAGGAAATAACACATCTGTTTGTGCAAAATGAGCCATTTGGAATTGGACTCTCATAACAATTTGAGGCAACAAACACTGTAATGCCTACTCACTTCCTGAAGACAGGAGTGAGAGGCCTTGGAGTAAATAAGCTACTGAGATTGTGGGCAATGTAGAAAGGTTTTACTGCAGCCAAACATGAGATTTAGAGACAAGATGGATTCCAGGAGTCATGTTGGGTCAGCTCTCTTACTGAAGTGACCCCCATTTTAAACTTAACTTGATAAGGAATTTCATAAGCTGCTGTACTGGTTTTGGCTGGAGTTGAGTTACTTTTCTTCACAGTAGCTGGTATGGGACTGTGTTTTGGATTTGTGCTGTGTTGATAACGCATGGATGTTTTTGATATCACTGAGCAGCACTTGCACAGAGCCAAGGCCTTTTCTGCTCCTCACTCCACCCCACCAGTGAGGAGGCTGGGGAGGCACGAAGAGCTGGGAGGGGACACAGCCAGATGAGCTGACCCAGCTGACCAAAGGGACATTCCATACCATATGGCATCCTGCTCAGTAATAAAACTGGCCATGAGGAAGGTCATCTGTGGCTGCCAATGTTTGGGGAATGCTTGGGCATGAAGCCATGAGCAATTGGGGTTTTTTGCATCACTTATCTTTCTTGCTTTAATATATTTTCTCCTTAAAAATTTTTCTGTGGTTTCTGATATTTTGGTTTGTTGGGGTTCAATTAATTAATTGTCTTTATCTCAACCTACAAGTTCTCTCATTTTTGCAGTTGAATCAGCAAGTGGCTGTGTGGGGATGAGCTGCTGGCTGGGGCTAAAACACAACAGCTGCATTGCACTAATCAATAGATTACTACTTTCCTAGGAAAGATTATCTTCAATGCCATATTTCCCTTGAATTGTAAAGGAAATTTCAGACAGTACAGTCAAGGCTGTTTCTTACAGAAATTCCTTGCAGGAGTTCAGACAGACAAAGAAGCATACTTCAGTCCAGAGGTTCAGATATTCAGAAGTAGCTCTCCCATTAAAAAAGCCACTAAGATACAGCACTGAAATCTAATATTAAAGACATTACATTGTTGGTTTAGATTTCACAGGAATTATATTTAATCAGAAAAAGATTGCAGGCCAAAACAGACTTTCTTACCTCTCTCCTTAGCTGAGCTATCCTTAAGTCATCTACCTTCAACTAAAGTTGCAGTACTTTAGCTTTTCTGGAATAATAGCTTCTAAAAAGTGTTCTTCATTTGGTGATATTTGTGTATAATGCAATTGTCTAAAAAGAAATTTTAGTATAAAATTATTGAAATACAAAGCTTGGAAACAATATGATGTTTTTGCATCCCCAGCTATATTCTCACTGCAAGAAAACACTGATCTAATCTATATTTTTAGTGTGTGACTTTCTTTTCTTACTTTCAACATTTAAAACCATTTGCTTTTCAAATTATTCTTAGCAAGGCTTAAAATATTGTTTTGTAATTTCTCGCCTAAGGATTTTTTTTTACCAAGTCATAAATGTAAGTGGAAAACATACAGCAACAATAAATTTAGGATGAAAGTCATAAAGGAAAAACAATATTCAAATTCAGATTTGCCCTACAGTTATAATTGTGGTGTAATTTGGTATCAGAGCAAGGCCAATGTACACACCCAATGCACTAAGTTATTATTTGCCTGGTCCAGGAACTCCCCAGATGGTCTCTGCATAGAGACTGAATAGATATAATGGACTGGCTCAAGATAAAAAAAGGTGATTAAGATACTTCCCAGCCTCCTTCACAACAAAGTTTTTGACTAATTGCTGCAGGATCTCTAGAGTTGGGAATTTTGGAAAGGTCTAGAGATTTCCCTAGGCAGTTTCTGCTGTGCATAAACCAATTGTTATGTTTAAATATGTAGATCTCCTGGGTGGAGACTGGGACTATCACAGAGAATCTTAGGTGATTCCAAATTGTAGAACCAGCCATATTGTACATAACAGTAAGTACAAACTGTTACCACAGATGCAGCATCATAAAATAAGTCCTTTGTACGTCGATAAGATAGTTAGGATATATTAAGATCAATACAATCAATAATGAAGGATTACAGGTGTTGCTGAAGAAGTTATGTAGGACCTTGGGCAGCTGGAGTACAAAAACCAAGTAGAAAACTGATTCAGGACATCTATCCTGATTAAGCTAAAGATGTTACAAGGACTGCTGCAACAGAGATTTCTATTACTATCCAGACAGCAAACAGTCATTATTTTTTAGAGATTTGGTCTTCTGTGTGAGCACTGTCTTATGCAAAGAGGAGTTCTTAGCAATTTCTCTGTGTCTTCACCGCAGTATAGAGTTTAGGAAGATGAAAACCTAAATTTCACTTCTGTTCACTTGAAAAAAAAGATTGAATAAATGAAATAACTGAATAAATGAAAAAGAAGACTAAAAAACAAAAAACTCTACCTTGGACTGCCTGCCATTTCATATTTTTTCTAGAAAGCTATCTTTATGATTAAATGCATTTTCTGATTATAAGAAGCCTTCAAAATTCACTACCTTTATTTTATTTGAGCACTCCTTGTTAATACAAATATAATAAAAAATATAACAAAGTTAAATTCTTTTATAATAGCTCACATTATGATAAATGTATGTTATAGGAAATTTTATAACAACTTGCTTCAGAGTTCAGGTGACTTCAGTTAATCCTTCAAACATTGCTACTTATGGTATTCTAGCTGTAAGGCACATGAAAAGAGAGAGGGGTCTGTCATTTCGTTGACCTTTGCAACAACTGGATAAGCTTTCATCAACTTTCTCATTAGCTACATCTGACTGACTAGGTTAACCCAGACAGAGGAGCAAACGCCAATCAGGTCATTTGCATACTATATCAATGGCATTCATAAAACACCATTTGGCATTCCTATGGGAAGTATAATAGCACAATCTGAGAGCTTTTGCTTTCACTTGTTGTTGCAAAGTAAATGGCATTGTTTACCTTTAGGGATACCATTTGTTTATAATCTTCTAGGAATGCAAATCATAACTGCAAAAGAAAGAAATATGCCTCTGGATGATCTGTGAAGGAAAATAAATTAACTGAAGAAAGAAGGTCCAAAATTTTTTCTAACTCACCTAAAAATTTTGGTTAAAATATCCACGTTGAACAAATCTCCAAAGATCAAGCAATGTGTCCTACCTTGGTCAGAGGCAATAAAAGCAGGCAATTGTTTTTGAGATAAAAAGCTCATAAAAACACAGGGTGAGAGGTAGCTCATTGTATATTATATGCAGTCATTATATAACCAAATGTTAAAATGCAGCCTGTAAGGGTTTTTTTTTTATATTATTATTATTATTATTACAGCACTGGGTATAATTTCACAATCTCAGGAGCAAAAGTTTGACAGACTCAGTTCTATCCCTGTTCCTTTTCCCCTAAAATAGTGTACAAGCTGTAGCAAACTCTGCTTTATCATACTTCATTTCCACTCATTTATGAGTTCAGAGATGCTGCCCGGTGTGAGAAAATTGAAGGAAAAAAAAAAGTCTTTTATTTCCTTTCTTTCCTTCCTTCTTTCTTTCTTTCTTGTACACCTAAATTAGGAAGTACTAGAATATAAATAAATATGTATTTTCAGATGGAATTACTCAACTCTGTGCAATCTAAAATTGTCTTACATTTCTTTGTGATATTCAAGCAGACCAGAGAGCACCACCAGCACTCACTGTTCCTGTTCAGACTTTCCTGAGGCCTCCGCAAGCCCTCCGTGTATGAATATATATCTATATATATATATGTCTATGCATGTGTATATTTGGCATATTCCTTGTATAACCATGACATGTAACTGCATCTGGGAGATTAGTAGTGAATGGAATGAGTCATTTTTTCTCATTATGGACCTTGCAAAACATGTTATGGATCTTTCCCTTCAAGGAAAGCTATTTGTAAACACTGTCATCACTACATTCCACAGGTGCATTGCGTTTACCCCAAAACCACACTGTGCCTTGGAATGTCATCTGCGTATACATAAATAGAAATTCTGTGCCTTTTAGACTGTGCTGAATTCAACTGCAGGCGTAACACAGTGTGCTTGAGAGTCAGTTCTAACATGTTATTGTCCTCCACATTTATGCTTTCTACAGGAAAATGATGGGAAGTAAGGATCAGTTAAATAACTCTCCGTTTCCTGCCGTCATGACTTTAAGCCCAGTTGGAGATTAGGCACCACACAGTCACTTGCTCAACCTTGCCTCCTCCTCCCCCCTAACCCCAGTGGAATGAGGAGGAGAATCAAAGTAAAACTTGTATGTTGAAACAAGAAGAATTTAATAATTGAAAATAAGTACAGTAATAAGGGTAAATAATAATAAACAAGTGATGCACAGTGCAATTTCTTACCACCTGCTGACCAATGCCATACCTTCCCTTCATCCTTCTTCCCCCACTTTATATACTGACACAATGCCATATGGTCTGGAATATCCATTCGGTCAGTTTGGGTCACCTGTCCTGGTTGTGTCTCCTTCCAACCTCCCAACCATCCCCAACTTCCTTGCCAGTGTGGCTGTATGAAAAACAGAAAAGGCCTTGGATCCGTACAAGTCCTGCTCAGCAACAACAAAAACATCTCTATGTTATCAACCCTATGTTAAGCACAAATCCCAAGCATAGCTCTGCTCTAGCCACTGTGAAGAAGATTAATTCTGCCCCAGCTAAACCCAGCATATCTGCCTATGATAGCACCTCATCTGATGTTTTCTTCTTTTTCTTTTTTATGAATCTTGAAGCTCTGCTGAAATTATTTACTGCAAGTGTATGAATAAACAAAGTATATACAGAATGAGAAAGTGAAGTTGAAATTAAACTAAATACACACACATATATGCTAAAAAAAGTGTAAAGTAGATTAAGGAGCAGATTAATGTGTTGAATGGAACATAAAGATACTAATAATTAATTGTTGCACATTTATCTGTACATATACTGTGCTGCCTTTTTCCAAATACTGATGCACTTAAGCATGAGTAGGCAAACTCCTGCTTTCTATATTCTCTTTAATACATAGTACTCGAGCTTTGTAGAAACTGTCATGGAAAACAAAAGTATAAAAGTGCAAAGAAATTTGAGGAAATCCCTGGGAACATGATCTTTTACTGCTTACATAACTTTGAACTGATTACATAGCTACTGAACTTGTCATTTGTAAGCACTATACTAGTGTTTGATAGCTACACTTCTACCAGTCTATGGGTTTCTAATTAGCAGAGGAGTTGTCTTCCTAAATTTAAATTAAATATTTACTGGAGATATTTATACTCAAGTTCTTTCAAATATAGGACCTTGTACTTAATGTAAAGTATGCATATTGATATTTTATTGATTATAGCTATATTTTCATATGTTAATTTGAAACCTAGACTCTAGAGATTAAATTAGAAGAATAGATTAATAAAAAGGCATTTACATATTTCACTTACTATTCAGTCCAACTTGTTTTCCGATTAAGTTCCGTTTTTCCTGTATGTCCTTAAGCCTTAGAGGGATCTCTGATAATGGTGTCTGAATGCTGAACACTGCCTTATTCAAATGTGGATTATCTTTGTGACTGCCAGCCACCCCTGTCTCAGTAATTATTAAGATTTTTATAGTTTAACCTGTGCTTCCAAACAAGTGTTCCCTGCAAAGCACAGACTAAAATAATGTGTAATACTATGCTTCTGATTAGTGTAATTAGTATCTGTAGTATAGAATTTAGAATTTCCTACCATGATGTTGTCAAAAGAAGAAGACTTGGAAACCTCTGTGAAAACATTAGGAAAACACTGTGAAAGATTTCATTATGGATTCAAATTTTAGGGCCTACATTGTATTCATAAAATGCATCTGCTTATATAATTGCTATTTGTTGGGTTTTACACCACTGTCAGACGCAAGGGACATCTGCAGTACATAATAGTATATTTATGCATCAAGTGAAGTTTTGAAAACATGGTCACATAAATAAATTATCCCTCTGAAGGATGAATTAGCATAATTTATATCAACATGCACTGAAATCCATATAATTTTTTTTCTTGTTTAAGTAGAGCAGGTGAATGTTTTCTTGTACTTGTCATGCCAGCATTCTGTTTTACAGAATCAAATCTGTTTTACAGAATAATCACAGCCAAACCAATAAAGATTTTTTCTGTTTTCAATATAAATAAGATTTGGTCTTCTTAATGCTTATCAAAGTGTTTCTCCAGTACTTTTACTTGACAAAATATTTTTTAAAAATTGTTATATAGTTTCCTTAGAAGAGCAAAATATAGGGAATTGTGAGACATGAAAAATTACAAAGAAGTTGTTTTCCAGGTTTTTTATTGTAAGCCATATTTTAGGCTGGGGGAATAATTGCTCTATACTTAACTTTTCCAGTTTCTGGAAGTCATACTAAAGTAGTCCTGTTAACAGACTGATCTAATGATAACTTCTAACTAGCCAAGCTGAGAGCTGTTTGGCGTTTTGAAGGACCTGAGGAAGATTCTTTCAATGGACAAGGCAGTTCTTGTGACTTCTACACAGTTTCACATATTCAGTGTGTCACCTTGCCAGTTCAAGACCTCTTGCACAGCTACTCCTTGTGGACTGCTTCTCCCAGCATGACCTGGATGGCCAGAAACCCTGTGGGAAAGGCCAGCTCTTTCAAACTTCCTTGAACGTACAGGAAGTGACTTTGACAAATTAAAATGTACATTTGTAGGCATGTTCTGTGGGTGATGCTTCTATACAAGGAAAGCATGCTTTTTTAGGAAGCAGTTTCACTTGTGGGCACTAAACCACACCAGCAAGAAGGCAGTGGGGGGGTCACCTTAACCCAGTGGTGCTTTGTGCAGTCACCAGGTACTAAACCCTCAGTTTTGCCATCAGTTCTGTTTTGTATTGCACGACAGACAGGGTTTACACTCAGAATATCTCTATTTTGTACAAAAGATTGTCTTCTTTCAGGAAAGACTTTGATACTGAGACACAGCTGTCCAATAAGGTTTTGCGCAGAGATGGTGTCCGACAGATTGATTGGCAGAGCTGCGCTACAGCTTTGGATAAAAGGATTCAGTAACAGTTTAAAACATATCAGAATTGCCCTACAGCCACCTCTCCATTGACCGCTGCTCTCTCAGCTAGGCTAACAGCCACTGGGATAATGGACTGTCACAGGCAATGCACAGCACAAACAGCTTTCAGCCGGTATTATCCAGAGAGCTTGGCACTCTGATTACAATGAAATCCTACTAAATGTGAGGCTGACTCCATGTAATACTCCTTTGTAGCGATTTCTTCATGTTCTCTATGGTTCAGGGAGGCCTAATGGTCTCCCTGCACTCCTAAACGCCCTGCACAACACAGAACTTTACCCTGGCACCGGGAGTACTTCCTCTCCCTCCTTCTTCCAGTTTAACTACCTTATCCCAAAGGTGCTACCTCCACCGCTGATGGACTCAGCCAGCAGTGGGTCTGTCCTGGAGCCAGCTGGCAGTGGCTCTGTCAGACCTGAGGGAAGCTTCTGTCATTTCCTCACAGAAGCCACCTCTGGAACTCTCCTCTACCAAAGTCTTGCCACACAGCCCTGACACACTTCTCTCTTGCAGTTCTCAGCATTTATAGTACCATACTTCTGCACTGAAAGTTAAAATTTGGTTGAAAGCTAGGCAAGGGAAGACAAGGCTCATACTGCAATGAGTAAGGGGAGAATAAAAATTCCACTTATGTAGCTTCTGGTACTTAATAATGAAAAAGGCTGCATCTACAAATGACCATCTCATGCTATAGAAGTGTTTCAACATGTTTTATTGAAAAAGAAATTCTTTTGCTCTGAGTATATAGCTACACCATGTGTTAGTAACTTTATCTCTTTGTGGGAATTTTTTTTCCTAAACAGAAATGATACATAAAGTTCCATTATAGCATAAAAGAGAAACCTTTAATTGGGAAGGTACAGACACAAACCTTTCACTGCCGCAGTTCCCTCATTAACACCCCTGAAAACAGTGTCTATAAATGTACCCCACAATCTAAATTATCTCAGATGCTAAGATGTGCCAGTACATTTTCAAAGTCCACTTCTACCTTAAGAAAAATGCAGCCCTTCAGTACCTTTCAATATCTGTAATTCCACTCCATCTAAATCAGACATACTCTTTCCATATTTGCTAGTTCCATTGAAAAATCCCTTTTATCCACACACAGTTAATGTTGCTCACGAAGCTTAGATAACAGAATGGCAATTTGCTTTTACATTGACAAGATCATATAAACACCCCTCTTTAGTCACAAACATCAGTTCAGATAATACAGTATTATGCTATTACACAATATTTAAAAGGAGAACATAATTGAAAAATTATTGTTAGTCTTGAATGGAAACTATTTGTGCATTTTCAGTTACCAAAAATAGAGTGTTCTTCATGGGGATAAAGAGTCAATGTATATGCAACATATATATACATATATGTATTTAATTATGACATATTTTCAGTTTTACAAAGCATTCTTAAGATAATTCCAGTGTTCATCTCTCAGACTTGCATACATACCCAGTTACTCTGGGAGCAGAATAGCTCAGAGCCCAGAATGACCACTTGTAATGGAAGTGTACATACCTTCACCTCTGACTTCTCAGGAGTGGGAAGGGTAGACTTAAGTATTAACCAAATGCCCTCCTGTTTAATTCTATTAGATGTTTTTGTAAATAATCTGCTTTATCATGACTATCTTATGCAACCCTATAGCACCAAAAAAAATGTCTTATTACTAGCACCCAAATTCTGGCCATCCCATCTTAGTGACAAAACACCCAGCATGCTGTATTTCACATTAAGCTATCAGTCTTCTTTAGTAAAACTATTTCCAATTCTTTCTGTAGGTCTCTGAGGCAGCTCACTGTAGAGCAGATCCTCTTGTTTAACAAGCTGATTAATGAATGAAGCCTTTTTCCTTTTTTTCTCTCTCCTTCTTTTTCTTTACCCTTCTCATGGTAGACACTGAAATGAATGCTGTCATTCCCATCAGGAGCCCACTGGACAGGTAATATTCAGACAAGCCTCTGGAAGTCCACCTACGCAATCACTTTCTTGTCAGAAGAACATTGCTAAATCTCACATTTTCTCTCCTTCACTCTTTGTCTTCCCACA
Source organism: Corvus brachyrhynchos (assembly GCF_000691975.1). NCBI lineage: Eukaryota > Metazoa > Chordata > Aves > Passeriformes > Corvidae > Corvus > Corvus brachyrhynchos. The sequence continues at coordinate 5,560,549 of NW_008237229.1, read as the reverse complement.
TCCACCTTCATAATGACTGTCTAATTTCCAGACCACAGCCAAAATATTTTTTTAAAATTCTGATCTTTATTAGTAGATTCAATTACAACCGCATGGCATTTGGAGCTGTTAACAGTCAGAAAAGTAGAGGACTAAGATCTCTGAATAAATAAAATATAGTGGTGTCACTTTTTGATGAGTTGATAGAAAAATAATTTTTGAAAGTGGCAGGAATATATTGGCAGATATGTGCATTTAGGAAAAAACCTTTGGTCTTACTAATAAACTATTGTATAATATGTATGTTTTACATCCATTAGCACATACTAAAACACAAACAAAAATTAGGACTTTGTGCCAAAACTAGCATAGTAATGGTGAATATCTGGAGTTTCAGGAAGCTGTATTCATGTCTTCCTTCCTGTTTCAAACTAAACGATCCCAATTTACTTGATCTCCTTTTGTATAGGGAGTGGGTTGACCCTGGCTGGACACCATGAACCCACCAAAGCCATTCTATCGCTTCCTTCTGCAACTGGGCAGGGGAGAGAAAATTTAATGCAGGGTTCCTGGGTTGAGATAAGGACCAGGAGAGGTCATGCACTAATTACCATCACAGGCAAAACAGACTTGAATTGGGGATGTTATTTGAATTTATTATTAACAAAATCAGAGCAGGATAATGAGAAGTAAAATAAATCTTCAAAACACCTTTACCCCACCCCTTCCTCCTTCCCAGCTCTACCTCCTACCCCAGAAGTGCAGGGAGACAGGAAATGGGGGTTTCGGTCAGGTCATCACAGGTTGTTTCTCCTGCTGCTTAGGGAGAAGAACCTTTCCACTGCTCCAGAAGTGTCCACGGGAGACAGATCTCCATGAACTTTTCCAATGTGAGTCCATCCCATGGGAGACAGTTCTTCACAAACTGTTGCAACATGGGTCACTCTTCCATGGGATACAGTCCTTCAGGAACACCCTGCTCCAACATGGGTCCTCCACAGGGTCACAAGTCCTGCCAGGAAACCTGCTCCAGCATGGGGTCCTCTCTCCATGGGTCTGCAAGTCACTGCCAGGAGCCTGCTCTGACACCGGTTTTCCACAGGTTCACAGCCTTCTCTTGGGCATCCACCTGTTCCAGCATGGGTTTTCTCAGTGGTGGATCTCTGCATCCCTGTGATCCTCCATGGGCTGCAGGGGCACCATTGGCTGCAAGGGGATCTCAGTTCCAGTGCCTGGACCACCTCCTCCCCCTCCGTCTCCACTGACCTTAGTTTCAGCACAGTTGTTCCTCTCACATATTCTCACCCTGCTCTTCTCTGGTCACAATTACGACTGCTCAATAACTTGTTTTTTCTTCTTAAATTTGATTTCACAGAGGTGTTACCATGGCTGACATTGGCTCTGTTGGACACAGGGGAAGCTTCTGGCAGATTCTCACAGAAGCCACCTCTGTAGCCACACTACCAAAACCTGGCCACGCAAATCCAATACATCACATTTCTTGGAGCTCTGCCTATTCTCACTTGCTGCACAGGACAAAGCGCTCCAGCTCAGGTGTTGCCAAGGCTCCCTAGAACAGAAGACTGTTCATTCCAGGGAGGGGTTTTCCCTTCTCTGCAATGGTATCATACTGACTCAGGCTCCAGATTGCCATCCAGTGTAGTGTCCCTGGCCTCTTCTGTAAAACAGGTTCCTATCATGCTGCTGCCTTTCCTTTCAGTGTTCAGAGGGGACATAACTCTTCAGTAGCTGTCTAGGGAATCTGGGGCAGGAGTTGCTGATGCTACAGTGGTACCTTGCCTTCTCAGCATAAAAATTCAGGTTATTAATCTTACCTTTAGTGCATTAATCTTAGGTGCATTCATGTCAGGGAGAGTCCTCATTTTCCACTACCAGAGCATGACAGATTTCCATTATGGTTCAAGCATAGACATTATTCATATTTTTTTATTTTCTGTTCAGTATATAAAACTATCTTACTCAAAGCAAGAGTCTTACCTAGGATAACAGTAACACCTGTAATAACACTGTGATGGCAATAAGAACTTTAGATCATATTCACTGTCCTACTCACATGGTAAAAGAGAGCTGAAATTAAAAATAAGTGGATATATTAAAAGTTGTTTTGGAAAAAAATAAAGAAGCCAAGAAAACTGAATAGATTTGATGATTAACAACTGGATTGTAAACTTAGGGAATGAAGTTCTTTATATATTTTTAGGATGGTCTGATTAAATACTGAATATCTTTAACCAAAATACATTGCTCTCAGTCCCTCCTGTGTAAATTCCAATATGATATAATACAATTTACATTAATTAAAAATATAAAAACACAGCTTCATTGAACAGGACCAGAATCACTTTGGCAATATACACAGTGACACTGTAAAAAGCAGTATTTCAGTAGACATAAAGACATAAATCAGAAGACCAGAATTCAATAAATATTTTTTTAGACAATTTGGTATAGCCACATCACTCATCATTAGCAAACTGTCAGTTGCAGGTCTTTGGATTTCAGAATTAATTTTTCAATCATTGCAGCAAGTGAACACGAAGTGAGTACATCTGGCCATATGTTGCAGGTTCATAATCACTGGCAAAAGCAAGTGCCTGTCAAGCTCTATTACCAGTAAACCTACCTTTTCAGTGAGAAAGTAATTGTCTGCAAACATTGTATTTTAATCACTCCAAGGCAAATTTCTCAGGAATTCTTTCCTTTAGCCTCAGGATATCCTGGGTCCAGCTCACATGTTTGATTGCCATGATCCGTAAGTGGTCCTCAGTCATAGCCATTTCTCTCAATCAGCTCTGCAAATGGAAAATGCGTGGTACACAAGGTCATTCCAATCCTGTGTCTGGACTCTAATTATTCTGGCCCATGAACTCTGAAATGGCTATGAGACACCATAAAAATAAACAAATGTTCATGATGCTTATTCAGGGAACCAAAACAAAAATAAACAAGCAAACAAAAAACCCCAAACAACAGCAACAACAAGCATTTAGCACTTGGGTATTACAGAAAAAGAAAAAATATGCTATAAGATTATTGACTCATATCATCCGGACTCTCAGCATCTGTCTAGCCTTTGAAGGAGGAAACTAACCTTTATATCAGAACCATGAAAGACTTTTAAGTTGCTAGTGGGGAGATTTCCTGCTAAGTGAGGCTTAGACTCAACAGAGCAACTGTTCTACCCAGAACAAAACAAACCACAGCTAAAATCACTCTTCATTTACTGTCCCCTCACAGAAAAGAGGAAGGATTCACTTTTCAATCAATATATACCCTGTTTATTTTCTAACTCTAAAAACATTGTTTTAGCTCAAAGCAATGACATTGCACAGGAACACACACAATGGATTAGCTAATGAATAAACCAGCACTAAGAATAAAACACATGAAATGACAGACAAAATGCCATTTATAACTACATTCTGCACCCAGGAATTAAGAATTCAAATTACTATAAATTTTTAAAATACAGACTTGTCAAGAGGAAAAACAGTAAACATAAAAATGGGGAAGGAGATATTCTGAACAAAAAAGAAGTATATGTATAAATATTCCTATTGAACAAATTTTTTAACTTAAAAAATCTCTGGAATTTCAATAAGAATTTTTGATGCTTATTTGTGAACATTTAGTTATTTAGTATGCATATCATTATGACAGATAGACAGACTGGACATCATCAGCAATATCCACAGCTGTCGAGACACAAAAGCAAGAGCATATTCCCTTTGTAGCCATGCCAGGTAGCTGGAATAGGTAATTTCAGTAGAGGAATTAGAACTGCTCTGTGTGAAACTGCTGTTCATCATTGTCAAGTATAAAAATGGGAAGAAATTAATGTCTTATTTTCATGTTAGAAACAATGTGATGTAAAATTGAAGTATTTTCATAACAGAGAAAAATAATCCCATAAATATGAATTAAGATTAAATTGAATATAAATACAAAAATGCAGTAGTACACAATCACAGTTACATTTTCAAGTAGTAATGTGATCATGTTTTCATTTTTGTCTTTTATATTAAAATTTATATTAAAGTATCAGTATTTTAGAAACTTTTTTACTCTTATCTCATCTGAACCTCTCTTTCCTTGGATTGTAGATGTTGCAAAAACTTTGCCTAAAACCAACTGATGTTGTACTTTGACGTCAAGTCAGTGCATTTTAGTTTGATAGTTATTTCTGGTATAGCTATTATATTTGAGAACAAAAATTATTTGACATTATTTATTCTTCCTTATATGTAATTATAGCAACAAAAGTACATTACAGAATAACATGATTGGTTATTTTATTTTCATTGAAATGCTGTGGGGCAAATGATGTCTCTAGATATGCAGCCAGAGGTTTTCACATCACCAAAACTCACATATTCATACCCAAGACAGAATCTTTCTATTCCTTTTACAATAATGTCAAGTTTTTCCACCGAGTTTTCAAAAAAAAAAAAAAAAAAAACCATGAATATGTAAATGTTTTAAACAGCTAAGTAAACTAAAATTCCTATAAAGATATTTGGTTTTCATATGTAAAAATTAAAAGGTGCAATGTCTCTAACCTGTAGAACTTTGAACAAAAGATTCTGTTCTCATGCAGTTTCCCAAGTAGAGATCATAAAAAGCTGGAATTCAGGTGTGGTAGTATGGGACAGAATGGTTAACACATTTTCAATACAACTGCACAAGGAAAGGCAGAAATACCAGAACTGCATTTCTCACTTCTGTCTTTGAGTTTGTTTGTTGGTTTGGAGGTTTTTTTATGATGGTACCAGCAAAGCTGAAAACAGGGCTGTATTCTCTAAGGAGATATTTCTGTAAGTGTAAAAGTAACAGTTGACTGCTATTTTAGCCTCTTTTTTTTTGCTTTGGTGGCAGAGAGGTTTTCAGCTTAAATTTCAAGAATCCTTAGTGTTTGTCCTTTCTGAAGTACAAATAGACATCATAGCTTACACCAGTCAAAATTTGCTAGGTTATTTTTTAAATTGATTTTGCATTCCTCACTCTCTTCTTGAAATCTCTAGTATTTGAGTTAATAGTGTTTAACATTTTTCTAGTAATTTTTACTTCAAGAACATCAGGAATGTCATATTAGCTTTTAGCTAGTTTATACAAAGGACTTTAGATAAGTCCCAGAAAAATGAATCATCTAGTCTCCTACTTTCTTTAAAAGAGAAAGAAGTAAGAACATCAAGTACTTTTTCTAAGATTTCTCTAAGATTAAGTCAGGAAGTGCTACTGGAAAAAGAAAGCCAAACTTTTCCCAGAAATTTAAATTTCAGATGTTCTTTTCCAAAGGATGAATTGGAAGAAAGAATTATCTCATTTCACCATGGATTGTAAGAGTACAGGGTGAACTTTAGTGCTTTTTTTGGTATCTTTTTAAGATCTAGTATATGTCTTTTAACAAAAAGGGAACAAATAGCACACAATTTTCGAGATGGGGCCCTGCTGAGTATACTCAGACAGGTTTTCTGCTTTGTTACCTATTGCTTTCTGAATCACTCTAACTTGTTTTACTTTTATAACCATTCTTGAGCCAGTGCTTATGCGAAACTATATGTCAAAACACCACGATTTCTCTGCAGAGGAAAAAAATGCATGACCACCACTGCATGCATAAAGGTAGATGTGGATGCAGAGGGAGGTTTCTCTTGCCTGTCTTATTTTACCTTTGTATATGTTGACCTTTATATTCCCTACTACCACCCAGGCACTTAGTTGCATAACATTTCTGTAATCCTTCATTGTCAGCTTTCTTGAATATGAATATGAATGCTATACTGAAGAGCTTACCATCAACAATAAGTTGTGTCACAAAGTTCTTTGGGTTTCCTTTCCAGATCTTTCATGAACATGTGTCATTCTGCAGTAAGTATAGGTTTGATAAATATAGACTAATGACTCAGGAAACGTTTACAAAATTTGCTAAACTATGTCACACAGATCCAGGAAAAAATGGGATTTAATAAAATCTCACACATCCAGTGTGAGATTTGATTCTTAACTTTATACTGTATGTTTTTATACTATGTGTGAACATAGATATTTTCAAATTATCCTCAGTCAATGAAGAAAGAATATATACCATTTTGAGTACTTAAAATATTTTTGGCCTGGATAGTGTCTCATGTTTTTCAGACCAATTATGAAATAAATATCTTGATTTGTAAATAAATTATAAAAATATAAAAACTTATGTTTTAAACAATGCTCTATAGCATAAAAATCATCAGAAAATGAACAAAATAAGGTCTATACTCACTGGATTTCTGGGTTGTTTTGTGAAATGGGACAGAAGGAAATTTCGCTTTTTCTGGCTCTCCCTGCTTTATGTATGTCTACAGAAACCAGATTAAAAAATGTGATTCCTGGCTGCTGGATTTTTTTTTTTTATTTCATCAGCTTCCTTTTTCTTTTTTCTTTAATAATGAGCATCACAGAGCAGTTGAACATAGAGAAGTGAATTAAACAACCAAGTCTTCTCTTTTTTTGCAGGCTGAACAGCTCAAGTAAAGGAGGCACCAACATTTCAAGTCTTCAACAGCCAACATGAGTCGGTTACTGTTTGTTTCCCCCTTTTTCCTGCTTATAAAGAAAAGTATATTGTAGCCTGTGGAATAGAGAAATGATCTATAAGCAGGACCTTTTTCTGCTTGCCAGGAGGACTTATCAAAAAATGAGTGACAGTAATATCTACTAAGACATTTAAATCTCTGCATGAGTGAGCAATGGGTCATTTTAGTGCAGGTGTGACTGATGGAGTTAGCAAGTCCTATAACTTTACATCGCTTTATTGTTTTACTGAGAACTGCATTCAGCTCCTGGCACAAATGTATGCCTCTCACAGGGAAAGTGATTGAAGCTATTTTGTGGTATTCAATTTGGTTTGAGAGTCTGAAAATTCAACTGTTTACTGAATAGCTCATTAGCCACTTAGTCAAAATAAGCCAGTTGGACAGAGATGTATTTTTTTTAGTTGATCGGCCAGCAAATTATGGCTGACATGGACTACAGAACAGCTTAGCTGGTAGACTACACTGCAAGGATATCTCCAGTGAGAAGATATTTAAGATAAGTGTGTGGTGCCCCTCCACCCATGCAGAGGACCTGTGGACATGTACTTACAGACCGTGTAGACTCTAGGTCAGCATATAGAAATATTCCACCACAAAATCTATGCATATTGTTTCACTGTAGCATTTGTAAGGAAATTTCCACTACTTTTTTTTTTTTTTTTTGACTATTGCTCACCAGAATCTCAATTGAAATAGGTTAATGCATTTTTTGTATGTACTGGTTTGGCCAAATTTAGAAATATATCCTCTGAGAGAAGGCAGGCTACAGCCAGCCCTCCCCCACCAGGTTTGGTAAAAATTGAATTTTCCTCGAAGGAAAGTGAAAGAGATAAAAACTATTTATTTAATAAACACACAGGAAAAGAATAATAATGCTGCATAATAAAACCTCTTGCTGTGGAGAGAAAAACCTGGGGAAATTTCAGAGTCCTTCCATAGTCTCTCTCTCTCCCTCCTTGGAGCTGGGACAGGGTGGTGGGCCCACCTCCAGGGCCAAGGCCTCGGTGGAAATTCCTCCAGATATATTCTGATGTTGAAACAGCCCAGCAGAGAAAAAGGGGGAAAAAAACCGATGTCCCAGGAAAACAAAAGTTCAACTCTCTGGAGGAAAAGGAGCTTAAAACTGGCCGAAAGCTGGCTGGAAAGCAAACAAGCTGCTTCTCCGCCCCGCCCCACCCCCCCCGGCTCTGCAGAAGCAGACAGGGTTTATCTCTGTGTCTTCAGAACATGAAAATAAACTAAATAAACTGCTTTGAAAAAGTACACTTTTCTCTCTCCCCTCTCAGGCTCAGTTTAAAGGCATAGAAAAGCATATATACTAATTTCTGGGCACAGTGCAGCAATAGGGAATACAACATCAAGTCACCCCAAGACACTGTAGAAAAATCAGCAAGCCTTACTGGAATTTCCATTCTAGTTTAACTTTGACCAAAGAGAACAAACAGCTGGCCTAGTGATGTCCTTCATTGTCAGAAACAGCAAAAATTATTTCCTGTAAAAGTTTTTCCTTCCAAAAAAGTACTTTTAGCATCATTTTCATGTTGAAAATAGATTTTCAACCATGATTTTTCAAAGTGGTGTTTGGAAACAGATGTGTGAGTGAACAGATCATTTTCCTACTTGTGAAAACATTGCTCATGTCAGCACAGGAAGGATTGTTGATATGTGTGCCACAGCATACTGAGTGTCATTATTGGCACAGGTCAACATCTGGAAATTTTAAATTCTTGAATTTAAAAATATTGGAAGAGAAATAAAAAAGGATCCTACTTTTTAAAATAAAACCAACAATAGATAGAACCCTAGTTAACCTGTTTATGGTTTATGCAGGCTCCCTACTTTATTGAATTAGTCAACAGACATTTTGTAATTCTCATTTTTGTTCATAGGATTGCTCCCTCCATAAGATCTGTCATCTTTTAAACCACCTAGAGGTATGCAGCATCACTTTCTAAGTTCCTATCCTACAGAATCACCTTGGCTGTGGCAAAAGGGAACAACAGGACGTTGTGGATGGGGAGCAATGGAAACAATGTGTCACCACTACAAGTGAGCTCCCCATCTACCTCCTAGAGCTGCATCCTTTATTCCCTCACTGTGACAGTAGACTACTGTGGGGCCTGACGTCTGCTCAACCATAAAAGCTAATTTTGCGTAGTCCAAATGATTCATGGAAGATGATACAAGATCCAGTGACTAAAATATTTCAGATGGCCTGAAGCACTCACGCAGGCCAAATTCAACTTGCAGCTTCTGAGAGCAACAGCTTGCAGAACAGACTTCTTTGCCAATGGATTTACCAAATAAAAATTACTTTGAAGTGAAGGGGCTGGCCATTTTTTCTCACATCATTTCAGTTTTTAAGCTTGAGAAAATGCCAAGACAATCGTGGATTTTGCGAGATTTTTTATTTGAATGGATCATAGGTGCAAAGGAAGTTGTGTTGGTAAAGCTCTGCGACTAGACCAGGAATATCAGCCTGAGATCAACTATGATCTTCTTATACTTTTATTATTTGCAACCCATGCCAGTTATTCATTTTCTTCAACTGTACATTCTTACTGAAACAGAATTTTTATTTCCCAAGTGCTGAAAAGATGACCTAAAGCAGAAGAAAATCCTTGTCTTAAGATACTCCTTTAGAGCCCAGCGTTTTATTTGAAAGCTCCCATGCTAAAAGTAAACATGAACTGAGTCTCAGACTTCTCAACCCTCATGAACAAAAGAGTTCAGCAGTTCTGATGGGCTTTTAGACAGTATTAGTGATGTGCACAGACTGAAGAGAAGATTCTCCTTTCAACAAAGCCATTAACACCCTACTTTATGTACATGAATCTTCTGTGATGTTTTAGCTTCTCCCTCCCCTTGTGAGAAACTGCAGGAAACAAACTTCTAGGACTCATCACACAATCAATATTCAGTACATTAAAACCCCAACATATCTCAATGTAGATGCTGAACATTTAATCTCTGTCACTAGCCCTGTGTACTTTCTTGAGTACACAGAAGGAATTTCAATAAATATTTTATAGATCTCTTCAAAGGCATATTTTTTCATTTTTTTCATCTTGTGTTTTATGTCTCCCTCTTATCAAAAGGTACAATAATCATATGGACAATGACTATCATATTTTTGCAGTTCCATAGCTTGATGCTAACCCCTTAATGAGGTTCTTTTTATTTTAATTTTATCTTCCCTGAAAAAAGCATTAGATGCTTTCAACTGAAAGCTCTCTGGTTTTAGGGTTTAGTTTTTCTCATCTATAATTACCATTAACACCTCTCTGAACTATCCTTCTGATAGTTTTATTTTTCAATACTTGCTCTTTCACACCTTTTTTAAAGCTTCAGTATTTATTGTGGTGGGAATTAACTTACCACTTTAAGAATTTCATTAAATTTCTCATTTAATTCTTGGGGTTTTTGAACAACTTCAGGAGAAATCCAATAAACTGAATTTGTCTAGAAGTTCTACTAAGGTTTTTCCTCTGTCTTTCAGAACAATTATATTCCTGCATTTTGCTCTGAGATGGATGAAACAAATGAATAAAGGAATTATATTTCCCCTGTATACACCACCACCACCACTTTCATGAACTTAGAAATCATTCTAGCACTTCCAAGCATTAGAAGTACAAAAGTCAAAAATTCCCAAATTAGTAATGAGCATATGATTAAGAGTTTGTTGCTGCATTTCACAGATTTTGCCTTTTTATTTTAAACAACTTATAGCATCTGAAGAAAACCTGGGCAAGTCTATTGGAGTTCTAGTGATGTTTTGAAAATGTATCATTCATTATTGTTACAGTCATTCATTTCTGAGTTATAAATAAAAGGTGTCTGTTTCACTAAATTGCAAGTGTTTTATTGTTTTTAAAGCAGAAGAGAAAAATACATGCAAACACAACCTCTCAAGCACTAAACATCCAGAGATAAACCTGAATAGGATATTACTGCAATAATTGAGGGGAATTTTACTTCTCAGCTTTATTTACAGTTTCCTAGTATACTGTCCCTTTCAGTCAAGCTGTCCCCATTCAACAGTTTGTCTAATTGGGTCCAGGGTTCTGATTAATTTTCTGTATATTTCCTCTGTTATTTGTACTTCATTGGTTTTTTTTTCCCCTGAGGGTAGTTTGTTTGCACCTACAGGGATCTAATATCCCAAAGTAAAATATAAAATAAAAGTCACAACAAACAGCTCCATCCAGTGGTTCTCTTTGTGACTGTATTTCCCCTGTTCATTTTGAGCATATAATTTAGATGAATGCTTTGGAAAATGTGTGTGAAGGATATGAATATCAATATGAAGTAAGCAGACATCCCCCAAAAGTTTTTCTCCCATAACTTCACTTTCTTACAACACCAATCTCCTGTTCATGATTAGGAGAGACAACAGCAAAACACTTGTAACCCAAAGAGAAGAAGGAGTTCACATCCACAGAAGAGACACTTCCCTATATAACATTTTTGCTTTTAACTTGGAAATTTAGAAGCAAAGGTATTTTAGCTTTACTTTGATTTTGAGTCAAAAGATTTTTTTTTAATCAAAGGAGACAACATCTAGTTTGTTAGTAAATAAAAGGCAATATTTTCATTGCCATAGTCAGTTATGTGTGCCTTTCTGCAGTAACGTTACAAATAAAATTATGAAAAAGCTTCAAAGCATCTTGGAAGCGTTAGAAAGGTGTTGTAGTGGGGATTCCTACAACACGTATATACAGCGAGGCCTGTGGAAAAGAAATATAAGGACCAATTCTTGGTAGATGTTTTCAGAGAGATGTTTATTCTCCAGCAGCATGGCTGGTGACTTGCCGAAGAACTGTAGCAATCATGGGACAAGAGGGTCCTTGCCGAGCAGGGGAACACAAAACAATTGATGGAGAACAAGGTTGACCAGGAAGTAGGGAAATCCTGTGCCTCCACCCCGGGGCCCCTCTCCCAGGGCCCCACATCAGAGGGGAGGAACCCCAACAGAAAGGGAGACAGCTAGCATTGCTTAGAGACTAATCTGAAATGACCAGATTTCTAATTTATAAAACCAGGACAGCACATGTCAGGGAACCATCAACAGTGGCTTTGCAAAGATACACCTCTAGCTCCATCCTTTGTCCCATGGACCCTTGTTTACTGAGAAATTCAAAAGACTGTGCTTGAGGAGAGGACTTGTAGAGCAATTCATTCAAAATGAAGGCATAATACAGGTTTTTGAAAACTTTTGCATACCAACCCATTTGAAAACCTTTACATATCAAATCTATCATGCTAGTTATTTCCTTTTGTGAATGAAGTGTAACTGTGAGGAGTTAAATATATGCAAGCAGACATGCACATTGCTCTGAGGCTGAGGCTCCTTCATTTTGCTAGGCCATTTTCTTTTCAGGTTAAATATTCTTTTCTGTAAATTTGACATGCAAATTACAAATAAAATTACTGTGGTTTTAGTTTGCAATGATAATTTGCTGAAATTATCTGCCAAGTAATGTTTTAATTATTGAAGAATTGCATTTTGACCACTAAAATACTGCTCAAGGCTGTGAATTTATGCATCTTCACAAACTCTTATATTGCTCTTAAGTGTCTCTTTATACTTTTTCTCTTTGCCATCAAGTTTTGTACCCACTGCTATAGATTCATATGTATTTGTTTCTTTTCCTTAATAGAAATATCAAACTCTTCTGAAAGTCATTCTTGGATTGCCACAGAATAAATGTAATTTTTTTACTGATAAGCAAGGCATAGCTATTCATTATGCCTAGAGTTAAATACGGTATTAATAAAAATAATCCTGATTACTCTAAAACTATTTTGGGCAAATTATTCTCTGCAGTAGAGCAAGTAAAATTAGACAAGCAAGTACAAATCTGTATCTTTAAAGATATCTTCCTCTGGGTAAACAAATAAATTATCCTATTTTTAAAAAATACTATGCTATTTTCTCTTAATTCTATATTTTTAATGCTCTACTAATATTGAAAATAGCATTTGTTCACTCAATATAAGATACCAAAGTCAGTGGCATAGAAATACAATTTAAAGCATTAGGGTACTGTACTGTCAGAAATTATAGAAACACAATACATTGTTATTCCAACACAAGTTTGGGCTGAAATGCAAGAAGAGTAGAAAGACTTGTAGGTAGTCCAGCTACAGGTGATAAGTTCTCCAAAGATCAGCACATTTCTCCATTGAAGATAGATGTAGTAGTCTGGGATCTGATATTCAATTTGTTGCTGTTTTTCTTGTAATAATTTGCCAGTTTGAAAATTTCTCTAACCAAAATTTATTTCCATTTCTGCACCATATTATACACAGTGCCAAACCTACTGTTGTGGAACTGGTCATGAAGTGAATGTGGAAAAATACAATTCAACTTAAAATGAGAAGGCAGTAGTACTTTCCAACAGAAGAGCTATGCAAATCCGTGACAAAGCAATAAGTCTAGAGACAGCAGCTGGTAGTTCCAATTACATCTTACACAAGGGATCTTCTCTTGTTCTAGGTCAGAATTATCATAATTTAGGAGCAACAATATGTGATAAAAACATATAAACCTGTACAACGCAAGTCAACGAGAAGCACTAGGCATTTCATCATCAAAAGAGCAAAATCTACAAAGTATTCATAATACATGTAATTTAACGCATGTTAATAGACAGTATTTCACAGCTTTATTTAAAGATGAAAAAATCCCAAAGACTTCTGATTTTCCACTTATATATGCAGTACCTAATAAATTTTTATTTCTGGACTTGTTCATGTCTAAAAAGAATTCAGATTTATGTTTTAGAAAGTTGACAACATTGCTGCAGTAGTTATGTGAGCCTATGTATTTTTTTCACCTTCCTGGGCTAGAATCAGTAGGCCAAATACTCAGTCTGAGTTTTACATGACTGCAAAGCAGGTTAAATAACACTATCAAGACTGCTTGGAAGAGATATGTCTAGACATGGCTACATGCTGTCAATGTCATAACCATCACAGCCGCCAGTTTGATACGCCTTCTAGGAGGATGTGAGATGCCAAACTTTCACCACAGTGCTATTTAGAAAAGGTGTGCAATTGTGACACTAAAACACGCAAAGAAAAAAATATTCTGGCCAAAGAGTCTTTTGACCAGGGTTTTGGCTTTTGCTTCAGAATGTGCATCACCTGAAGTACTCTGTACCTGAAGTACCAATTATAGCTACTTAAAATCAAGGTCTGTATTATGTATTCATAGGTAAATTACATAATTTCCTCACATTTTCTTTGAGTGGAATTCCTATTTAAAAATAATAATTGATTTTAGCTTTAATCTTTGAAAGAGTAAAATGAACAGAAAATAAACATTCCCATTGCCTTTTCATTGATTTTTAGCAAGAAATTTTACATCTGCTGAACAAAAAAGAAGACAACTATCATTATACGAAGTATGCATTACTTCCCATGCTCACTGCCAACCTTAGAATTATCATCTAAATCATAACACATAATCTCTCAGACCTGGCACTTCAGGAAAATAGCCACTCTTCCGACTAGATGCTTATTATAGAAAAATGCCAACAGAAAAATAGCAGGAAATTAATATATTACATACACAATTTTCACTTGCATATTTGGGAAGGGTGCAGGAAGAGAGAACTATGAAAGGGCTCCTCTAGATTTCAGTACATGTTAAAGTACATTGAAATGGGAGGAAATGTTCTTACTGCTCCATCAAGAAGGCAAGCTGTACCTGATAAGAGAAGTCATAAAGAGTGAACAAGGCTTCCTTTGACTTCTTCAGCTCCTACATCTTTCAGTCACAGGCTCATTGTTAGAGATGCAATTGAGATGTTTATCCGAAAATGAAAACATTTCTTTCTTTGCCAACTGCAGTCTGGTGTCCTACAGAGACTACTCTTTCTGATTCACTTCCAGAGAGTATTAATGTAGACTGACCACACTAAGATGTAACCTAGACCTGCTAATGAATTAACAGGGCTTCTCTTTTGCTTTCATAGCCACAGACTATTGATTTCTGCAGCAGTGCAATATATGAAGTTAGTCTGTGGTATAAATAGATTTGTCTTGCTGGATTAAATCTTGTAAAATTGAAGGATGGAAATTCTGTATAAGCCCATTATTCCTATATTTGCTTTATGTATTGTTTCAATAAATCGAAGATGGAAACTACAAGAGGACTTTACATAATTTCAAAAAAAATTAAATGATCACGTACAAGAATTTCTTAAACTAATCTTTAAAATCCTGGTTTCAAATATCCCAGAGATCAAGTCAAGAGTAAAGAGTTCTTTTTCTCATAGTAAAGAGAGTTAGCAAAGGGTTTTGTTACTCAGAGAAACTGAGATCAGAGAAATTTCAGTCTTGTTAACACTTGAGTGGAAAATATTTTATAGTATCTCTGCTTACCCTAGAATATAAACAACTTTCCCTAAAAGTCTCAATTGTATATAGTAAAATTTAATATAGTCACAATTTTGAAGTTGTCTCCTTAACCTCTCTTTGCCTGGCACGTAGTTGACCAGCTCATTCTCTCTTTGGGAACTGGTCTCAAAGACTGCAAATAGAACAATTAGTAAATAAAATAATCAAAATTTCATGTGTTGAGGTGAAGGGAATTGGACGCAACATTAGAAAACCATTGTGCTTCAGCTTAAGACTGTAATTCCTTTTCCTATGAAGCCCACCTTTACAGTTACCAGGCAGCCTGCTAGGCACTCACAGAGATTGCATATTGGGTCATTTCAGGTATTTTTGCTGTTTTTCAGCTACCAGTGGTTAGAGTGAAGAAGTTACGATCATGGAGAAAATATTTCAATTATGCAAATGGATAGGGAGGATCATGCCACTCCACTAGACGTGTGATGCAGATGATGACTTTCTCCTTGTCCTTGCCTAAATTTTTTATCTAGTACCTCTCAAATGCTTTCATGCTTTTAGTCAAATGAGTCACTTCTCCATTTCACAGATATTTGTTTAGATATAAAGCCTGTATTCTATAGTACAGAAACGGAAGAGGACCAGGATGCCTCAAATGCACACTGTGTTGTCATTTAAAGAACTTTTCCACAAAGAAAAGCAGGAATGATGCACAAAGCGGAGAAAATTCATATCAAGTATTACGTACTGGAAATAATATGACCAGTTCTGTCTCACGGTTTCCTCAGGTATTCCATAAGCTGAATAGGTGTTGAAATGAATAAACTATTCAAAGCTAAGTCTTCACAGCCTGAGGTGTTATAAACACAGTTAAGAGGAAGCTGCAGAGACTTGGACAACCATTACCCATATAACACTGGACTCCATTCACCTGCATTATCAATACAGCATCTCTTCCTCAGAGCTACATTAAAAAAAGAACTGCTTTTCTCCCTCCAGTTCATGATTTATTATAATAATAATAATGTTTTTAACATAAAAATATAATTCTTCTCTTAGTCTTTGCTTATTCCTCATTACCTGATGGTTTTATAGTATGGAGATTTATAAACCATAGCAGTTTGTTTTCAAAAAATAAAAGTAACTTATGCCCTTCTAGCTATTTTGATGGCTGCATTGGGAAGCTTATTCAAAATTAAGTCACCCAGTTTTATACATAAAATAAAGAAGCTGATCAAACACATGGCTATTAACTTCACAAACAGCACTTCCTCTTTGAAATTATAACCATGAATGAAATAAACCCATAATCTCTAGGAAAAAAGTCCTTTTGAAAATAATTGAAACAAATATCTCAGATATATAATGACTAAGAAATGCAAATAAACTAGAGAGGTATGTATCAAAGAAAAAGCATACATTTTGTAATGAGACAGGACATGAATATTGTTCCTCACATACAACTCATAAAGTTATGCACCTTAGGCAGAGGCAACAGTCAGTAGAGTGTAGTCTGAAGTCAGCAATTACCTCATTGAGGTATCTAACAGTAATATTAACGTGGAAAGAAGAGGAGAATTAATATATTTCACCAAACCATGTGATGCCATGCCCTAGCATCAAATCATAACAAATTTAAGTCATACAAATCTAAAATAAAAAGAAAGAGGTTAATCCATCTTGAGAGGATAGAAATTCCCAAGCATATGTACTGTGTGATTCTGGACAGCTGGAGTTGAAAAGATGTACTTTTCTCTAAGGTTTGCAGTCAGTGATGCAGGGTGTGGAGATTCGATACTGTACCTTACATGTCAAATTGGTGTATGCAAGGAAAATCCTCACACTTGAGTATAACTGTAATAACTTACAGTAGTTTTTCAATCTATTTTTGTACCTTTGTTCCATTATTGCAAAGCATATGCTTTGATATAAATGTATTTTTTAGCCTAAGTTGTAAAACAAACTCTGTAAACATAAACGAAAGTATTTTGTTCACAGTGTGCAACAAGCCTTAAAACCAGGATGCTGATGAGCAGCACCAATCATGTTATTTACCAAAATGTCCAGAGCCTCTCTGACGTGCCATGTGAATTGATTTGGAAACTGAAAATGTGAGAGTCCATGCAGGATGGTTGAGTGACCAGCATTCACATAGGAAATAGTCCAACTTTCAGCAAATAATGGAATGAACATTCAACCCAAAATATCTTAACAAAAAGTTTTTGCAATACTATGATAAAAAATATTTGTATCTCCTTTTCTTTAAAACTAGGAATCTCAACTGGCTGCTGCAACAGATAATCTAATGTGGTCTGGACAAAAACAATATGCTTAAAAAAAAAGCAAAAACCTAATTTCTTAGATTTAGGATTAAAATCATAAATACCTTTCAACTGAAGTAGTCAAGTAGGAGGCAAACCCATGCCATGCTAATCTGGTATCTGAAACTGCACCTGGCTAGAGTTAGATCTTGACTATCAACTCCCCAATTCATCCTCCCGACCACAATTCTTTTGAAAGTCTTTTCCATCATACCTTTCAGTCCCCAGGGAAGAGAGAAGAAGTATTTCTGTGTTCATGTCAACCTGGCAATGAACTCCATGCTCTCTCTCTCTCTGGTTTAAGCATTAAAAATTTCAAATGGTCTCTAGGCAAGCAAGGAGGCATATTGTGCTGCTCTTTTTATTACACGAAAAATATGGACAGAACATTCCATTGTTAAAAGAACCTGCAGCCTCCAGATTCTGAAATAGCACTTCATTCCTCAGACACTAAAACTGTTCCTCTCTGAAGAGCCTTTTGTGACACAAACACACAGAAAGCCTTCTGGCTGTTTTATTATCTTACAGAGCCGTGTGTTCTTTTGCAGAGGCCCCACGCCTACTGCAGCACCAGCACCATAAATAAACAACACACTGCCACGCTGGAAAGGATGAGCCCTTTCAACAGGCCTCCACAGAGACAGGCGTCTCAGGGCTGCCTGCTGCTTGCAACAGTGAAGTATGATGAGCAGCAGGAGGGGGGCAGGCACGGACAGCCCCTCAGGAGAATGCTGGCTGGGAAAGGTTTTTAATTTATCTGCTTGCCTTAGTGATCGTCCTGAGGATATTAGACTTCTGCAAACTGATGGCCTTCCCCTTGGGTGCTTTCCCTCTTTGCTTGCTCCCTCCCCTCAGATGTACATGCACAATGCTGACAATGGATATACCTCTAGGACGGGTTTGAAATCAGCTAAAGCCAAACCTGGGTAACAGGCAGTCTGGAGGAAATCATGAGAAAAATCTACCATCAAAGGTGGTGGGGTGCCCTTTTGGGAGTCTCACAAAGGTATAAAGTACACTGTCTATGTAAGTATTTTTGCTATCTTTTCATGGCTAAACACTGAGCACTTTCTGCTTGCTTGAACAATTGATGGATTTTTGTCTGGTCAGATGGCAAGGCTTGTACAAGTTTAGATCAGAAAAGCTCTGATGTGCTGTCATGCATAGCATCCATATCTCCATGCTGTCAACAAGAGGAGGACTTATGAATCCTGCACCTACAAAGGTGATATTTGCATTCTTCGGCATGTCTCAGGAACAGCTGATAGAGGTCATCTGGCTCCTCCGCTGCTTAGTCAATAGCAAATGGGATTTGGAGATGCTGTCACTTTACCCAAGGCAAGCCAAGACAGGCTATGAAAGCTACTATGTCAGCTGAAACAGGGAATCCTGAGCTTCTGTAATACTGAATAAATTCTGGACATCTTCAACAATTATGGAATTATAGAATGGCTTGGATTGGAAGGGACCTTAAAGATCATCTAGTTCCAACCCCACTGCCATGGACAAGGACACCTTTTATTAGACCAGCTTGCTCAGGGCCCCATCCAACCTGGCCTTGAACACTTCCAGGGATGGGGCATCCACATCTTCTCTGAGCAAGCTGTTCCAGTGCCTTGCAATCCTCACAATCAAGAATAATCCTAATATCTACTCTAAACCTACCCCCTTTCAGTTTAAAGATATTCCCTCTTGTCCTGTCACTATATAGCCTTCTAAAATGTTCTTTTCCATCTCTCTTGTAGGGCGTTCCCCTTTAGATACTGGGATACCACAATTAGGTCACCCCAAAGTCTTCTCTTCTCCAGAATGAACAATCCAAATTCTCTAATCTTGTCCTCATAGGAAAGGTGCTCCAGCACTCTAATCTTCTTGGTTGCCCTCTTCTGGACTTGATCCAACAGGTCCATGTCTTTTCTGAGCTGGGGACCCCAGAGCTGGATGCAGCATTCCAGGTGGGGTCTCACCAGAGCAAGGGGGCAGAATCCCCTCCCTCGCCCTGCTGGCCATACCGCTTGGGATGCAGCCCAGGATAGGATTGGCTCTCTGGGCTGTGAGTGCACATTTCTGGGGCGTGTCCAGTCTGTAGAAGATTTTCACTATGCCCATAAATAAAGCCATTTGTGAGCACATTGCAGCATTGCTGAGTAGCCTGGTGACATGAGTTCTATGTAGGGCACAGCTGGTGTCCCTCGAGCTATACATAGCAACTCCTGCAGCCTCTGCATGATATGAAAGTGCCTCTCAGGTCTGATGTGGTGAATCCCAAAGTCACATCAAATTCCTTTTATACCATTTAGGAATTTCCTGTACACAAATTAAATATTTGGTTCGTAATCTCTAAGATTACATCTAAGAACCTTCCCTTGCTAGAGGCTTAATATTCTTTGCAGACCTCAAGGACTGAAGAATCTAATATTTGACACAATCTTTCTGAGAAGGCTGGCTGACCTACCTCCAGGGTACCAATCCTACCTACCTTCAACCCCATTTCCTGAGACAAAGAGTATTATTGCAATCTACTGTATACAGTGGCAGCTGTACAAGAGATCGATTTAAAAAATCTAAATGGATCCATCCCAGCAAGTCAGCTACCACTGAGTAGAACCAAAAAAGAGATATGTCTCCCAGGCAAGTAATCAATGAGTGGAATTTGAGCCATCACTGGCCATCTTTTCAGAACTCGCTAGCAATTATTATTCAGCCACAAACTACCATAGAATGATATTTTATATTTGTCTTCATGCATGATATTTTTTTCTTTATTCCAGATTTTTCATCCCTATCCAGTGGTGACTTTTCAAAATCATCTGGCACACCAGATCTCCATTTCAAGTCAGTTGTATGTCTTTCTACCTGGTGGCCTTTCTTTCAGCTGTCAGCTTGTAAAAATGGTTGTCAAATCCTTCACAGCGGACTGCCTCTGCTACTGTCATTCTGGTAGTGCCATTCAGGTCTGATAATTCCTGATGAGAACCTTGTAGGAATAAATTCAAACAATTATTCCCACACATCAAGTAAGAACTGCTATTTCCCACAGTATAAAAGTTAGTTCCTTAAAATTCCATTGATAACAAAGGAAGTTATGAGAAAAAAAAGGTGGTGCCCTCTTTTTTCTTTCAAAACAGTAAAAACATTCATACGTTCAACGTTACCAATTTACCTGAAGCAAGTCCATATTCATACATATTACTAAACAAGAAGACAGTAGCAACACTATCCTGTCTGACAAGTAATAGAGAAATTACAGGGCTTGAAGGGAAATTTGAAGATCAAAGAGCCAAAACACGATTTCATTGAGCAACTGAAAATTGGAAGAGAAATGAGGGAACCATTAAGACATGAGCATAGTTTACACATAAGCTAAATAGTATCTTACCAACAATTTCGATTTAATCACCTAAGTCAATAGTTTAGCAGTAAGTATATATCAAAAAGGTGGTACTGAAGAGTAAACTAAAAGGCAGCAAATAGGCTGCTTAACAATTTTAAAGTATATTTATGCTTGCTAGGTCTACTTGTCTTGTAACTAATGAGGGAAAGTACTCAGAGGGAAAGGATAAAAAGATAACCAAAACCAAAATACTGTACAATAAAGGAGAAAAAAGCATGCCTTTCTTTCTTCTGAAAATTTGGTCGAATTCTAGGACTCACAGATCTGTAGAAAAGAGACATAGAGCTAGCTGGGTGAATCTTCCAATAGAACAGACTCTTAAATGCTAGATCACTTTGAAAGCCTCTGTTTGATGGCACTTTCAAAATTGGTCTTTTTTCTGTTGTTGTTCCCTCACAGATGCAAAATATGACAAGTTCCTGTTAAAATCTTATTCTTTTTATTAAGATATGTGTAAAGTTCTAGTGAATTTCCTTGCCTGTTAAACATCTTTCCATTACACTGTGATTTGTTCTTAAAGATCTGACTAAAGAAAAATGCTTCTTTGACCTCCTCCAGGTTTTGCTGAGAACAAAATTGAGCTGGGTTTCTAAGG
The DNA here is from genome assembly GCF_000691975.1 of Corvus brachyrhynchos. Taxonomy (NCBI): domain Eukaryota; kingdom Metazoa; phylum Chordata; class Aves; order Passeriformes; family Corvidae; genus Corvus; species Corvus brachyrhynchos. Next base: position 5,539,300 of record NW_008237229.1, on the reverse strand, counting down.
TCCTCTTTGAACTTGATTTTACTGCTGAAGAAAGGCTACAGTTAAATTAGGAACTTCAACAAGTTTCTAAAACTTGTATAAAACCCTGTCTTATGGACTTCTTCCTCTGTCAAGTTTTAGTTTTCAAATGACATAGTGCATGCTATTTAAAGCTTTTCTTCCTATCTCTTGCAAAGTGTGTTATGGAGTAATAGAGCTATGGCAGCAAATTTGTGAGTTTTTCATACCCATTATTCCAGAAAAATCTCCAAGTAATAAAGTGATTTTGTGGTCTTGATAGCAAATGAATTATTTTCAATGCTTCATTTATTGTTCCATATAAAATGGGTACCATTAGTTAAGAGCAGCACAAAAAAAGATATTTTGTTCATTTGAAATCAAAATTTATGGAACATCTAACTTCTCCAGGGAAGAAATTCTTCTTTTTCCCATGTGCCTAAGAATAATCAATAATTAGTGATGTCTGTGAAATTAATGATTCTATGAACATCCCAAATTCTCTATTTTCAGGCACAGCTGATATTTGTGGAATACCACCAAGTCAAAGAACCCAAAGAAAGAAGAGAAGGTACAATTTTAGCTAGGTGGGATCTCTCTTACTCTGGAAACGTGACTGATATCTGTTTGTCAGAGCTTCAGTTCATCCTTTGACAATCTGGGTATCAGAAGTTATTTTGATTTATTATCTCATCATTTTTACCAGCTCTCAAATTGTTGTTCTCAAGGGAATCATTTCCAAAACACATTTCAGCAGTGGTTCATATGAAAGTACTTCCTATTCATCAGGAAGCAGTCTGCAAGTGAAAAATCTAACATGTCTCTTGTCTGTATCCTCTTTAACAAGATCCAAGACTTCAATATTGGGAAGTGCCTATGTTCTGAAAAGTTGATTCCCAGAGAGGAAAACTATTTTATATTTGACATGTGCTACCTGGGACTTGATGCAAAGCTTCTGGCGACTCCACCAGGTGCTGCAGTGTGCAGATGGGTAACTTGCACCCGGGCAACTATTTAAATATTGAGGTTTTTGCTTCTAATTTTCAGAAGCTACTGAAACTTCTGAAAAACTTCTGGAAACACTGAAATTTTTTTCCAATCTTTTTCTCACTTTCAATTCTGGACCAGACAGTGATAAATATATGGGCCTAGAGTTGTGCTTTACACAATTCTATTCTGTTTCAGTTTAAATCACTCAATGATATCATCCTATTGAATAAAGTGTCAAGCCAACTCACTATACAAGTTGGTAAAGAATGCTTTGGAGTAGATTACAGGTGAGTTGTGATATATAGCTATGTCTGGTACAAATTTTGTGTGGGTTTTATTTAACCCCTTTGGGTTTTTGCTTCTTGAGGGTTTTATTTAACCCCTCTGTTCTTTTGCTTCTGGATGAAGGTAAGCAAGATGAAAGCAGCACAATCCCAGGAGGAAAGAATAAAAACTGAGATTGGAGAATATATCAGGGAATGACACCTGGTGGAAGGAGTTGAGGAAAAGATATGGCAGAATCAAGCTTCATTCCAGAAAGATTCAGAAACACTGGCCCAGAAAGACACCATAAGGCCTGAGATAGTAGTTATTTGGACAAAGACCAAAGGATCTGTTCAGAGGTTCATACAGGGAACTGTTACAAAACAAATACTGATAAAACAATGCATACTTTGCAGAAAAAAAATAGAATTACTTGTTTATGGTCTGGAAACTGAGTTTGGATGATTTCCACATGAGTTTTTATATTTTATATTACTCCTCTTCTACAGCTCTGTCTATGGTAAATCCAATTGCAGTGTAAGAGATTTGTTTACCTTCAGCATCTGTTCTACACATTCTGCTGGGAATCCTGAAGTGCAAAATTAATTAATATTTTCTCCTTTTCCATTGGCTCTGTCCTCTATGAATAAATAATGCTGGTCATTTATTAAATATTTGTTGTCTCACATTTCTTGTATCTCACATAATGAAAAAATGAATAACTGCACTACTAATCTCCTGTGAAACCTTAGCAACAGTCTTCACCTTTGCTTCCCTGTTACATTGCCTAGTCTCAACAGTCCTCTTCTTATCTGATGTTTAAAACTTTTCTAAGCTTCACTTTGACCACAGATGATTTACGTTTTTTCCCGTGGTTCATTGATATTTGTTTTTTAATTCTTCTCTCTTTGAGTATCATTTTCGATCTCTCAAGCATGTGCTTGCTTAGCAGTATAATTACTTTTGTGTGTGTATTGCTCTTCCTCTTACCACTACTTCTGGCTCCTCTTGTATAGATTAAAAGTTCTTCTTTTGATATTTTCTATCTTTGTTTTCCCTCCTACATGACTGTATGACTTTAGTGTCATATTTAGGCAGACTTTGGTCTCTCATACCTGTGTCCCAGGATCATTTCCTAACTCAGTATTACTGAGGCAGATTTTTGTGTTAATCAATGTAAAACTAAGAACTGCTCATTTCTATAGTTTGCAGTATCTCTGGTAAAATGTATTTGTATTTTATTATATTTCTGACGTCCACAGGATAATTTTGAATCACTTTTTATATGTAAGAGATCACAGTTTATACCTAACAGGTACATCTCATCACAACAATAGAAAACAATGTAGGAAATTTTATGGCATCACGATCTCAAGTTAACTTCTCCACGTGTGTCACAAACTCATCTGTCCCCAAATCCAAGCCAAAAACTAATAAGGTAGCGAAAAGTAGAGGTGACTGGTTTTTTTCTGCACCTAAAGGATCAGGACAGCACCAAGGACTGACCTGTTTCTTTCAGCTGCACTGTGTCATACCCCAAGACTAAAGTAACAGCCATAGTGAGCGCCTCCCCACATGGAAAACTCCTTTTCTTTTGGTGCAGGATGACTCTCACAAATGCCACAGCATTACCCTCCAGCTCCATTAGTAGTCCTGAGAGTGCCTGGGAATCAAGTACAGTTTGATTAGTCCTAAAATGCCTCACACATAATGGCTGCACACAGCACCCAAATGCAGATCTGTCCTTTTACACAACCTGTGTTGGCACCATCCCTCATGAATAAAAGTCTAGTCATCCCTTCTCACTCCATATGAGCATAAATTCCAGGTTAAATTATAACTACATTTTTATAAGATGTCCTCTGTGTAATCTTTTTGATTGGGAAGCTGTTGCAGTGATGAGAAATCTGATAGACTATCAACAAATCTGCGTGCACTAATTGAGCTGATATCCATGTAAGGCAAAACTAGCTGACTCCTTCGCAAAGTCAAGGCAGAGAGAAAGCTTGTGAGGTTTTGTGGGTCTTATCAGAAGGTCTTTCTATATTTTTTCCCTGAAGTGGCTTTGGGAAGAGGAGAGAGGAGGGTTTTTGCTTCACAGGAAAAAAAAAAATCTTCTATCATAAAAAGGGAGAATGAGGTATTCAGGGAATATATGTCTTTCCAAATATTTTTAAATTTTTTGAAATTTTATTTTTAACTTTTGATTTTCTGGGTTTCATGCTTATTTTATGAAGGGGCAACAAATTGATCCCATGTATTCTATTCTCTCTTGCACTTTTCTGTTCCAGAGGTTACCTGCCCTTATGTTTACAGTTTACATTTTCAAATTATAATGCTTCTTTTACATTCCAATTAGTTCTTCCAAAGTTTCATGCCACTGTTTACAATTTCTTATTTAACGTATTTGAGGTTTAAGCCACAGTGGTCTCCAGGCAAGGGCAGTGCTAAGCAGGCAGCATAAAAATTAGTTTTAACTGCTCTTGAATAAAAATAAGTCATCACAATTAGAGGGATGGTCTATGATGCAAAGCATCATGCAGTTCAGTAGCAGGGGTCTGCCATGTACTGTGCCTCTTTTGCTGCAAAATTCCTAACTATTTTGTTTTCTCCTATAGAATATTTGAGTTGTATCCATTCTTACCAGAAGACAAAACTTTTCTTTTCAACACAGTTCTCAGGGGAGATTTAAGGTCATCTTACTATGTATCTTCTGAGTTATCATGGAAAGGGGGTTAGATTTTTGCTTTTTGAATTTTTTAGAAAATCCTTGATGGGATTCTGGCCACTGCTTGATGAAATGGTACTTGTAAATCTCTGCTACAAGCCCAGCTGAAGCATTCAAGGTTATGCTAATTTCAGCCCATGACTCTCCTGGTGGGATGAGAGAGGTTGTAAAATTCAAGTATTGGCTAAGGTCTAAAATGTGAATATTTATGTCAAGCTTTTCAATTGCCAAGCAACAGGTACTGTACAGTTACAAGTCTTCTAAAGGTGCCTCACTGCTCTTACAGAGGGAACTGGAAGAGGTTTCCCAGAAAGGAAGTGAACTTCCCATCCCTGGAAGTGTTCCAGGCAAGGCTGGATGGGGCTCTGAGCAACATTCTCTTGTGGGAGGGATTCATGTGTAAAGCAGGGGGGATTGGAATTCAGTGATCTCTAAGGTCTCTTCCAAGGCCGTTTTTTGATTCTATGAAAGACAGTCATATTATCAAGAAAATAACTCTCAGAAAGTATAAGCTCTACATAAATATTCAATCTTTTAATTAACATATGTGAGAATGGAGTGATCTGAGTAACACCTTTATGAATTGTCAAGTATAAAGAGCCACAAATCCTCATGGCTATGATGTTGTTTTCAGTGAGCAAGTCTTGCTGCTGCTAGGTTTAGAGTAAATCCTACACACCAAAAAAAGCAAGGAGAATAACAAAATGTATTCTCTTGGGGATTAATAAAGACAGATTTTTAAATTTTTTATAATATTTCTATATACATAAACACATACAGATATATAAGCAATGAAGACATCGAGGGGGCACTATTTCTCCCCAACTGGCTTTGCCCCCTACTCAGCTATGAACCTATTTGAAATGCCACTAAAGTAGACAGAAGGGCCTCTACTGTCTTCAGCAAATACTAAGTCAAGCCCAGAATTACCTCCATAAACATCATTAGCTTAAACATCTCACAAAATGGCAGCACTGATATCCCAAACCCCAGGCTAATCCAACTCATTTGCTCAATCAATATCTCCTCTTTGACTTTATCCCTTGAACATCTAACAGATATTTCTTTGGGAACTGTGTGCTAAATGTGAAACATTGACATCCTGGAGGCTCACAAAAACTCAGTCTAACAACTTGGGATTTTTATTATTTCACTTTTTTTATTTTTCTGCCCCAAGGAGGAGCAGTGCAAACCTTTCCAGAAAAACAGAGTGACCCAACACTTGACAGAGGAATCTTAAAGTTTCATTGCAGTCTTTGTATTGGTACAGAGACTTTATTAAATAAGAAGAGGTTAAGAAAAAACCAACAAAAGCTGACTACTATTTCACACTCTGGTGCAATTGTAAATGATGATTACGTGCAGTACAGAAGCATATGCAGTCTCTGACCTTTGTTTTTAGGGCCATAAAACTCTTCTAGTTATAATGACAAATGCCTCAAAGACTGTTCTATTTGGAACAAACACTAGCTGCAAGGTGATTTGAGCCATCTCTCATTTCTGCCTCTTATAGATTTTCTTTAGATTGGAATATTGTGATTAGAAAGCTCTCCTACCAGCAATATGCAAGCAAACAGGTGGACAAAAATAAGAGTGGCTTTAGAATAGACACTTGCATCTATGATCTGATTAAGTGCAGAAAAGACCATTGTCATTCAAATATTTGAAGCAAAAAGAGGGAGGGAGGGAAGGAGGGAGGGAGAGAAAGTGTTTCAATTCATCCAATCTGTTTAAAACAACATTACACCATCAGCTGTGCAGAAAGCAATTTTTTCTCTGTTACAGTCTGCATTAAAATCTGTTGGACCAATTCTCAGTAAAGCAAGTATCAAGTGAAGTCAATGGAGTGTCACCTTACAGGAGTAGATACAGATCCATATTTCAAAGTTTGTCTTTGTAATCCTTGTAGCAACAACATCACTTTCCCTCTGAAATTTACCCATTCCCTTTCTAAGCACAAAGGGATGCTTGCTACCTGTGCCTGTGAAAAGAAAACTGCTTTAGCCCAGATAACTCACCTAGCTCTAAACCTGCATGTTCTTTTCCCCACAGTAACCTGTGACCAACAGTGCAAATTCAAAAAATAATAATAAAAAAAGCCAAGTCATCTACTCACATTTATTGCACTGTTGTAGCTGAGGTTATGTTAAACTTATGTTTAGTTACTCAAAAGATGTGTGTTGTCTGCCTAAAAGTGCTAACAAATTTAGACTTATGTTATACTTTGTAATGATTCACCTTATTCCATCATAAAATGTACAATAATTCATCAGCAGAGGAAAATAGAATCTCTTTTAAGTTTTAAGTTCTTCCAAGTACTTAAGTTTTGATGATTAATAAATCATAAAGAAGTCCAAAATTTAGCTTTCTCTGTAAGTTATATATGAATTCCCATATTATATCAGTACAGCATGCAATATATGATAATTGCGTTACTACAGGTAGCATAGGAAGATTTTATTCTTGTAAAGCTGTTTTGAAATAAGTTGAGGCCTATGTAAAATAATGATTCATTAAGATGGCTATTAATTTCAAGAACACACTTTCTATTCCCAGAACCTATCCTGGCCAAAAGCCTGTATTCTCTATTTTCTGTATTACTCAATCCCCAGTTGGTCTCACTGTAGGGTCCCTCCTGGGAGGTCTGGACAGGAAACCCCTGGTAACAAATTACAGATTTCTCCCTCCAGAGCTAAATTAGTAACCTTGTTAGATGTAACAGCTGAAGTCTGTTATCCCTTCTGGAAACATGAGCTCCTCCATGGTTCCCAGAGAGGGATGTGACAGCTGAGAGTTGTATTGCTTTAATGGATTTTCACTTGTCTTGATCATTCAGAAATATTCCTCCTCTTAATCATCCAGGCTGTTACAATTTTTTCATTTTCTTTTTCTGTTGCACACATTTATTAGAGCTAGTTTTTTCCACAAAAATTTATGAGGAAGGGAATTCCTGCATCAGTCTTTTTTAAGGTGACCCTATGCCCTAACATCTTCACAAAATATAGCATTAACAAACTAAGCCAGGCTGTGACTTAGCAAAGTTCAGAGATAATTCAGGCAGTGAAATCACAGTGATAGAGTGTCAAATGTTTTCTTCTGCACTATAAAGGAAAACATTCTCTTTGAACTCAGCAAGGACTTTGTAGGACAGGAGGATTATTTGAACCAATTTTCAGCACACTCTTCTCAAACTGTTCTGTGTGTTGGAGGAAAACTGCAGAATGTAAATTGCAAATTGTTTCCCCCAGTCAGATAAAGGACACACACAAGGTTCTCCTTGTATTTATGTGTCTGGTGGTACTTGAGTCTGTGGCAAACACTTAGTCAATAAGAGCAAACATCAATAGCAATAAAAAAGGCTTGTCTTTCCTTTTCCTCAAAGTCAATGGAATCTGTCTCATGTGATTTACTTGCCCCCTTTTGCAGGTAAAATAGTCCCAGGGCTGGAACAATTCTGTTTGATAGGCACATTTTACAACTATTTAAATGGCTGTCAATATCATCATCCATCTTCTGCCGTCAGAAGTTTGCCTTGCTTTTTTATCACATCTGAACTGACCATATGCACGTAGGGACTGTGTTGATATCACCTTAATTTCTCTAATTCAGAAATTGCATGGCAATTTAGATGCCACTAAAACCTATCCAGCATTGCTACATCTTCCTAAGACCAGCTAGTGAGGATAAACAATCTTCAAGATCCACATTATCTGAAATGCCCTTCTATGTTTGCCATTTATTAATTACAGAACTGGTTTCTGTTACGTAGCTTTGTTTGCTTTAAGAAAGGATGATTGTCTGGTAACACCGTGTGGTTAACCAAATAGCAGATGCCATTTCCCAGCTTCTACTTTAAGTTTGGTTTGTGAAGGAGAGAAACAGAAGAGAATGAAGGACAGTCAGAGCTATCCAATTTGGTTTTGATTTTTCAAAAATATGAATGGTGTTATTCTGTGTCACCTTATCCTGGCCCTTGTCCCTAATGACCACTGTACCTTCACACATTTGAATGTCTCGAAAAGAATTCACAAAAGGGAATTTGTTAAGTACAGTCTTGCAGAACTAAATGGACTTTGGTAGTATTTGTGTGCCATACCATAAGCGTCAGCAAACATTTCATCAGGCTTCTGAGTAGTTCCCTGTGCTAAATTAAAAGCACTCTGTGATATATTTTGAAAAGAAAGTATTAAAAGAGCCTAAAAATACACCAAAAATAGGAAAGGAAAGCAAGGGGGCCAATGAAAACAATAAAGCATTTCAAGAGAAGGTGATATTAGAAGGACAGAAGGGGGAAAAGGAGATAAGTAGAACAATAGCTGTGTAAAAGAAAATACTCAATCCAAGTATGAATATGATGAGTCATAAACTAACAATGTAAGTGATGTCTGTTATATTAATTGCATTGACTTTTGGGGATGTGTCTGGAAACACAGACACAAATTTTGTAGATGCACATAACAGTTACACCACAGCAAAGTTTTGCTCCAAAATATTTCTACCAAATCTGTTACATTACATTGACTATGTCTTTTCAAGTAAGGACCTGACAGTAAAGTTCTCAGTGTCTGTGTTAATCTGGCTTTCCTGTTTCATAACAAACAGATCACACTTGTCACATACAGTCTGACCTCCCCGAAATTTTTCACTTTCTTCATCTTTGCCTATACTATTGTTCAAGACTATTCATAGGGCTGTGTCCCCCTTCTGGAATAAGTGCCAGTATGATTTTTTAAAAATGTCCCTCATCTGTTATCATACACAGGAATGTGATCAAATCGGGAATTTTCCTTGATATGAGCCACTGTAATGCTGAATTTCCTGCAATGAATCTCAAATAGTTGTATCTGTCTTGTCCATAGAACTGGAAATAAATTTTTATCTATTTTGAAGGTCAGTAGATCAAAGACAAAGGTATGGCTCATGATTTCTTAGCCTGTCCCAGCTACAAAGTAAAATTACTCCACTTGAGCTACTGTGACAGTGATTGTTTAGCATCCTGTCCAGGATACAAGATGGAATTTTACACTCAGTTTGCAGTGGAAGAAATAAAGACATAAAAATTGCTAGTATAAGATATAGAGACAATATCAAGTCATGAATAGATTGCAGTAAAGCTTAAAATCAAACAAAAATTAATCTGATAGTAAACAAAAAGACTTCTGTGGCTTTATTGCCAGATGCTGTAAACTCCCTTTAACTGTGAATTTAATTGATGTTCCTTTCCAACATCAATAGATGCTGTGGCAGTTTGACAGTGTCCCAAAAAGGGCTCTGCAGAGTCCCAGGGAGCACAACTAAGCCTTGAACTTCAGAGAATGACACATTAGAGCAAGAGGCTCAACCTTAGCAACCAGGCTTACAGCATTATACTAGTTAAAGATTATTTCTCACAAAGAAAAGGATTAGAGATTCTTGTTTAAAACAAAAGCTGACATTGTGCTTTATAGTTATATATCCCCAAGGAGAGGAACAACTGTACCAGCCAACTGCACAGACCAAAAGAGCTGAGGTGTTAATGTGGACTGCACCTGCACTCATATATTGTGAAAAGAAGTCTCTAGACCCTGTCTAAAGAAAAAAAAAGGTGTCTTCACAAAGGTCCTGGCTTATTAATGTGTTAAGTCTATGGTTATTCACTTAAACCTGTATAAATACACCAAAATCAGTAGCAATAATGGACCTGCATTTCAATGCCCTATGAAATTTGTGCCTCTATATCCTCTAACCAGATTTTTAACAGGTTTTAATTACAAAAAAAATATTTTTTTATATTGTATATAAACTCTTGTCCGGAAAAAAAAAATTATTGGAAACAATACAAAATTTAGTATCACTGAAAATCTTGAAAAGCAATTCAGTTTGGAGAAACTGCATGTTTTTGTACAATCATCCCAGCCTTGTCTTATATGTCTTGCAGAAAGGTATGTCCAGAAAATTCAATACAAACAATGTAACAATGAAGCTCAAAAATAGCACATTACCTTTAAATTGCATTGGACATTACACGTGTCTGGATAGACAGTAGGATGCAGTAACATATTGTGCAATTACAATTACATTTGTAATTCCAGTTTTTGTGACAGTCATGTGTGCAGCAGGATGCTCTGCCTGGAATGTGCAAAACAACTCAAACAGCGCTGTTTTGCAAGTTACTAGTGGTGAACTGAGAGGGGGTGTCATGCTGCTTTTGGTATTGAATTATGTTAGAACCTGCCTGACTCATCAACCCCAAAGTTAAACACCCTGATCTCAAGGTGAAGATGTGGCAGACATGGTAAACTATCCTTATCTAAAAATGCTGAGCTGGCACAGCTGGCCTGAGACATATGACTGACAGTCAATCACTTTAAACTCTCAAAGTCCAGTCCCACTTTCAAAAGGCAGGTTCTTCTAAAATACCCCTTGAAGTGCGTGTGGAGATTCCTCCCTTGGGTGGGGATGCCCCTCAAGGTCACTCCTCCAGACTGAGCAAAAGAGACGTGCCCAGGGTCATTGGTCTGGGTGAGTAACATCAATCTCTACTTAATAATTGCTTCTTTTTTGCTAGCTGTAATACAGCTGCTTTAATAGAGCACACTATACTGTACTATACTAGTAGTTTTAGCTTCTATACTGTGTAGCAAATAATGCTGATTAAGATCTTTTTGTCTCTTCATTTAGCATAGTAAGTCATTCATTCTTATATAAATATATTTGGCTTGCCATCTTTAATCCTGCCAGACAAAGTTGTACAAAGGTTCAACCATACCTCTATAATTCCTTATATTGAAACCACTGACAAAGTCTGAGTGTAGGATTGGATCCAGCTGCACCCAGGCTCTTTAGAAAGAAGGGGCTACTTCCTGCACCTCGTGACTCAATGGGAGGGCTTCTCTTATTAACTTTATCTGAAGCTCCCTCTCCACCCACGACACGACTATTTGCTGATTTATCTGTGACAGATTTAATGTGTTGGCAGATACAACTTTCAGTGTCATGACAGCTGTGCATGTCAAATCTCAAAAGTAGTTAGTATAAGTTCTCAGTTTATTGTTGCATATGAGCTGTTGTTTTGGACTTTCCTCACTGTATACCAAAAATTCACAGTCTAGCAAGTATTTTTAAAATATGTATACAAAGGATTCAATTGCAGGCTCTATCCTGACACAGTTCAGTGTAGGCTTTTTCTACCTTTTCTCTGAAGTGGCTCATAGTCTAATATAAATTGAAATGTCAATACCTTGTATGACATTTACCTTGGCCTAGCAGGAGATCAAGAATAAAATAATAAATGGATTTTCTTCCTGTTCAGCCGGACTCTACAGAATGAAGCTCATATTTTTAGCCAAGTTTTTTTTTAAATATAAATTTTGCTTATTTTTTGAAAGCTCTTTTTCTAATTTTTGCCACGATCCCCTGGATCAAGAAGCAGTAGCTGCAGAGACATTGGCATAGCCATATTCCTGGAAGCATCTGCGCTAAATCACCGCTCCTATGACGAAATGCTGAAGGAGCTGGAGCTGTTTCAGACTGAAGAAGAGAAGGCTCAGGGGGATCTGATCAATGTGTACAAATACCTGAAAGGAGGGTGTAAAGAGAATGGAGACAAGCTCTTCTCAGAGGTGCCCAGTGGCGGGACTGAAATACACGAGGCTCCCTTTGAACACCAGAGAACCCTTTTTCACTGTGAGGATGGCTGAGCACTGGCACACATTGCCCAGAGAGGTGGTGGAGACTCCCACCTTGGAGATATTCAAAAGCCATCTGGACATGGTCTTGCACAACCAGCTCTAAGCAACACATCTTGAGCTGGGGGGCTGGACCAGAACACCCTCTTCCCACCTCAGACACTTCTGTAATTCTGTGTTTCTGTGAAATCTGCTAAGATGGACTGTGTTTCATAAGACAGTCAAACCAGCATAAAAAAACCCAAGGTCTTTTATGGAACCTTTACCTATAGACCTAAATATCCTCGATTGTGTACATGAGAAGAAAGATGAGAAGAAAATTAACAAAGGAGGATAACATAAACTGACTGGGTTTTGAATCACAGTGGAAAAATGCCATAAAAAGACAAACAGCAACTCCCTAAATTAGAATAATATAATTCATAAATAGTTTAAAAGCATTTTTCACCATTCAGGATTTCTTTTTTCTGGCTATTAGTATAAACAGACATCCTTGGGTACTAGGAATGCCATTTAATGGCTTTCAAGGGCAAAATAAAGTTGCACTTACTAAAGAACAAATACATGAAGGTTGCCTACTGCTCGGTGATTTAACTTCTAGAAATATTCTGCATTTAAAATTTCATGCATTTGAAAGATTTTTTGCTTTGCTTTGTTTAATTACCAGGATGCCAATTCATTATTATAGCATCCTACTAATGATGGAGGGTACATCCTTTATTTATCCCTATCCCTTTGTTAACCATACTTATGAAGTGCTACGTTTCAAGAACTGTAATGACCAGTGAGAAAAAGTGCTTATTTTAATTATTTAAATTACTTACCAAATTTGAAGCCACATAAGTCTCCAGGAAGGCAGCCTGCCTAACTGAAAGCTTGCAGCTGCAAGATGACAGTGGGCACACCCTTCAGTTACACTGAACTGCATCTCTTCCTCCTCAGTACACGTTCGGAGAACTTATTCTACAAAACATGTAAGGATGGTTTCAGAGGGTGTCCCGAGGGCTGAAGTTGATAAATTGTGAATTACTTTACCTGGTAATATTTCATTCCTGATCTGTATTGTCTGTGAACCTCTCCTAGTAAATGTGGAGCTTTTACACTCCCTAGACAATCTGTCTGCTGCTGAGCCCTCTGAACTCACATTTTTCTAGGCAACAGGCAAGCAAATCTGTGTGAGTAAAAAAGAACACAACCCACCTCTACTAGGTAAGACTAAAAACACTTTACAGGTCTACAGGAACTTCCAAGAGATTTCATTTTTAAAGCCAATTAGGAAGTTTGGATTTTGGGGGCATTGGGGGAAGCAGTGGAACATGTAAACAGAAAATCACAGCTTTCAGATGCTCATCAGCACTACAGAAGCATACGGCTGCAAGTTTATGCAGTGTATTAGACTGTTCTATGAGTAAAAATGGCATGCCCTTAAGGCATATTTGCAACAGAGTATGCTGCTTTAATAACTTTCAATTTTGTTAATATCTGTAGTTGCTAGATAGAATGTATTTTTCTTATTACTCCGTGGATGGGCTTTTTCCCTCTTTCCCCTATCCTAATCCAATATATCTTGCCATATATAATCTAGACAGGGCGAGTAGTGCCCAGTCTGAAATCACTTGGAACGGTTCCCGAGCGAGCCGCGCGCTCACGGCGCTTTGGGACCGGGGCCGCCAGGAGTTACCGTCAGTGCGCAGCGCCCTCCTGTGGCCGCTCCCTGGAACTGCAGGAGAGCTGCGCGGCTCTCCCGCCCCCGCGAGCGGGAAGGGGAAATGGTGCTGGCACTGATGATCCGCCAGAGTCGGCAATTTGCAAACCTCTCTTTTCCCCAGCCTTAAAGAAGCATTAATAAAAGAGTAAAGCACCAAAACCATTAAACCTAATTGTTAATTTGATGGCATATGAGTACAAAACACAAACGGGCAGACTGTCCAAAACCTGCCGAGATACTGCTTTGTTATGTCCTAATAATCACTCTTGGTAAATCCGATTAACGACCACGGTAGATGACAGAAACATTTTCAGGTCTTTCGTTTCTTATAATAAAAGAAGGATTTTTATCAAGAAATAATACATGGGACATGATATTATAGGGGAAAGTTATCAGGAAAAACTTCATGCTCTGATCTAAAACAGCAGAGCAAGACTACTTTCAGGGAGGCATAGGCAAGGCAAGGGTAAATTGTCTGGAGGCTGCAGCCACGCAGCTACTCAGGGAATTGCTTGGGTTCTGTGGCTCCTCAGAAGCCCTTCTTTGGCCTTAATTTGCAGTGCATCAGAGAAAGCAGATTCAGTCACAGCTCTGGATAATTACTTGAATTAATGAGACAGTCCCGCAGCTTAAAAATACACAAATACACAAAAGAGATGTTTATATCAAATTAACATATCCATTTAAATAAAATCCTGGTAAGAATCTACTTACAGGGCACCTGCAGACCCCCTGGCTGGGAAGGACAGGGTGTACTCAGGACACATCACATCCTCATGTGTGGAGGCACCTCTTGAAATCAGCCTTGGTTAGGGACATCTTTAAAAAAGATCAAGCAAAAATGAAAAAAACACTCCAGTTTTCAAGATTCTCACACTACCCATCCTCTTCCTTTTACTCTGGTGAGAGTAGCTTATTTCTGTTCCAACTGTATTTACATCTAACTAAATGTTCAGTGGCATCAATGATGAACTCTGAAGGGATTCAGCTCCACACTGTCTGCCTTGATGCAGACATGAGCAAAACAGCAAACAAATGGAAAATATGCTCGGGTTTTCAAAGAGAGTCAGGTCTCTCTGCCAAAAGAGACAAACAAACAAACAAGCAAAAAATGCCACCTTAATTCATCCTTCACTGTTGCACAGAACTTAAAAAAAATACCAACCAACCAACCATCCAAACCCAAAAAAAAACCCCCCAAAAAAAAACAACGGAGCAGACTGCCTGAGAAAGCTCCACTGAGTCCCTTTTCTGCATGTTTTGCTAGTTCACACTCTCTTTCTCCTGCTATCTCTGCTTTTACTACACACACTTTGCCCTTAATTACTAGCACAAAGCAGTACAGAAATGTAAATGTGCCGTCATTTGGAGAGAGGGAAAGGAAACAGACCTATATAGGACATCTCAGTTATTCGTGGTCTCTTGAAAAGCCCTGCTTTCACTTGTCACAGACCGAATTTGTCACCTTAGGGCTATGGTGAAACCCACTAGTGCCAGCAGAATTCAGGCACTCCAATCAGGCTCCTCTCCATTAAAACAAGCAGTTTCTGTATGTAAGTCAGGAGAAACCTGTGAGATTTGTCCATTGCTACACCCACAGAGATGACCAGAACTTACCAAACTGCACTGATCTGAGGGTTGCTGCTACATGCAGAGCGCCATGCAATCTTCCTAGAGGCTGTGTGGAGTGGAATGCAAGTAGCACCAAAATCAGACACAATTCATAGTTGTTTTAAATACTAAAGTTTTATAGACAGATAAAATACCTGTTTGAAAAAGTAAATTTCTCCATCATTCCTCACTTTGCTGTAAGATTTATTACACATATAAACCAGTGCAGTGTCCTCTAAAACCTACAAATTTTACATAGTGTCATGTTGTATCAATCTTTGAATAATTTAGAGCAATAGTATATCTGAATGCTTACAATAAGGACAAGTTTATGGAACTTAGTATTTACTCTGGTGTTATGGGACAAAGAGGAAATATACCAGTTATAATTGCTAAACCATAAGAGAAAATATTTCCAAACAATCAACTGGATAATACATTTATCTTTTTATAATATATATACCAGATTCTACAAATATTTTGCAACCTTTTTTTTTAGTGTGACATATTTTTAAAGGTAAAAATAATATATTATATGAATTAAAAAGCTTGTGAAGCCCAGTATATCACAATTCCCAAAACTGAAGAAGCAACTTGAAATCACTTTATATACTTCACTTTCTAGAATATACTTTTAGGTTTATTTTAATGTAAAAATGAGAAGTCTAGCTCTCTAAATGTGACTCATAATTTTGGTACATGTTTTACCACTCCTGCTCATTTATACATCTTCTCCTGACATCTTTAAAAAATTATTATAATTAAGCTGAGTGCAAACACAAGTCCAGTCCTGTTACATTTACTATGAGGAGGCATTTGTAATCTTTATTGTGCGATTTTCCCTTATACTACTGCTTTCTCTAGGAAAGTGCTTGAGGAGGATATTCCTGTTGCAGTTTTCTCTGGAGACTTCTGCAGCTGGGTGTGGTGAGTTTATTCACCAACCAACCAAAAAATGTTAAGCATAACACAGCACGACAGAGATACCAATCTCTTAGACTATTTAGTTTATAACTAAAATTACAAAGCTTTCATTTTTTAGCATCAATGTTGATTGCCACAGCTGGTAATGAGGCATGAGTGCTCACTTTTCTTGTAAAGTCTTGAAAATGCCAGAGGAAATAGCAAACACTTGTTTCTCTCTCTAGACAGATGCTATCAGTTACACAGACTGGCTAACTGTGGATGTTGGTTTGCTTAGGAACTGAGTATTCTCAAAAAGAAATTGAAAGCAACCTAGGAATTCATCAAGAGATCAGATACAAAACCCATAAGTCACTAGAATCTGGTTGAGAGCAGGAAAAACTATCAAAAGCATCTCTGTATTCCTCTAACCACTAGAAATACTATCTCTACAATCTGTATTCTACATATATGTCCATAGCACATAAAAAAAGCCCTTCCTTTTCATTCGTTTTTCAGAACTGGTATTCAGAATAGTGATAGATCCTCTATCAAAGAAAGAAGACCACTCTAGAAGGATATTTCAATCTGCTTCTCATTGCTAGTCAATAGACTGCCAGATAGTAAGATGTCCATTTTAACTGCAACTTTCTTACTGAAAATATATGTAAGTGACTGAGCTCTGAGACAGTGTGAAAGATCTCAAAAGATTCTTGATAAGACAATTTATGGAGTTGCAGTCCCTGCTTGTTGCCTTCAATCCCCTATGAAAACACATCCTGTGCTGCAAGTCAGTGAAACCAAATGAGTTCTTGTACACTCTGGTTTGGGCCCAATTTGTATTGAAACTTATCACAGTGATAAGGTAATTATTTTTGTTTATTTCTGCTTTATATTACAGCAAAACAGAGTTAAAGAACTGGAACTGTTTTTCGGTCTGATGCCAAACAAGTTCAAAATCTGACAGGCAATTACCTTTTGGCACAAAAGTAAACAAAGAAACGGGAATGTTTCATGCTTTGTTATACATCTTTAAGTGCATTTATTTGCAATATAATATGTACTTAAAAATCTTGCTCTGACTAAATAATGTTTTATTCCCACTACTGGCTTAAGTCTTGCAAAACAGGCTACTTTGCACAGGCTAACTCTCATGTCTGAACAGAAACTCAACCTCAGATCTGAAAAGTCATCTGGAAGAGTGGAATAACCCAGCAATACTTCAAGGGAGGTAGGAAATCCAAAAAATTCAAGAATACTTGAAGAGAAATTATCATCAGATCTGACTATATCTGATTATATTCTGTATCAGCACAGTAGCACAGGCATCTATTGCATTTCCAGAGGTCTAGTGCACGAGGTGGAATCCTGTTCCTTTTCTAAATATTGTCTTTTCTAAGGACATAGGCTATATTTCACCCATCACATAAAAGAGTTAAGATGCATAAAAATAGAGAGGTTTTTTCGCGTCTGTTTATTAGAAGTCTGTACAATAAATACATTGTTTAATGTAAGTGTCATTTCTGTGGGCTGAAGTATACAATTTTATGCTCTGTGTTAGATTGCTAGTAAAACCAAATATTTCTGGCACTAGTAAAATAAAGACTCTCTAAACACAGAAATGTGAAGAGAATGGCCCAGGATACCCTAGAAATAAGAGAAAATTATTTTTTAATACTGTAGAGCATTGAGAGCATGGTGGGAGTAGTCAGATTTTCAGAGAAAACCCTGCCATTACACTGAGGCAGTCAGAACTAAAATGTGTCATCTGCCACTTCTGTCTTATCTCATTGTTCCCAAAGTCAAACAGAAATCTAGCCAAAATTATGAATTTTCTAAACTTGAAAGAGTTTAAAAGTAACAAAACAAACGTGGCCTGAGAATGCCCAGTGTGTGGAGGGGAAGGGGCAGGTGGCACATTTCAGGCTTGGGTGACTTCCCATCAGGAAGCCAAATTTGTTAGCAACTTTGTCATGGGCATGTCAGGAGTACGATGTCTTTAGACATCTTCAGCATATGCAAACAGAAGAGATAATGTAAAATAAACATAACACATAATGTTTTCTAGTTAGTTATACCTGAATTCCAGTGGTGATCCCAGCAGGATTTCACTCCTGCATGGAGTTTGGTGCATCTCTTACCATGCAGTCAAAGATCAAGGTCTTTCTTCTCCATCCCTTTATACCTGGAATGATGCTTCAGAAAGCTTTGTTCAAAGGGGTTGTTTGTCTGCTAGAAAAATAATAATAATAATAAAAAAAAGACAACAGATAAAAAAAAAATTATGGTATGAGAGAGAAAAAGTATTATGGTCAATTTAAAATCACTTATCTCAAGGCAGCTTGTTATTTTCTTTTAAAATGTTCTTTTTCCTACTGTTCCTTACCAGGCTAATTGTGTAAAAGAGTTATATTCCTGGCCTATTGCAGTTGGTACTTGTTGTCAGTATAGATGCACTGGATAAATTCCCAGAGATCATCTGTGACTTTCCAAAGAGAAATACAGCAAATAATAGCATTTGCTTTCTGCTTCCTTTTTCCGCAGCTGTGAAAATTACATTTTCCTGGAATATTATTGCACAAATTCTGAACTCAACATTACTTCCAAGGTCCTCATAAGTATAATTTAGTCCAGTGGGATTCCACATAGGAGATCCAGATAGGTGCTGTACTATATACTTAGAAATTACTAAAAATGTGTAAGGGAAAATTAAAAAATTTAATAGACTAGATCATTTGACACACAATTGTTTCTACATAACTTACAGGACTATTTGCTGCTAGATTTTAGTGATGTGTCAATCAGAAGTTGCAGAAATTCTATTGCTGATAGTAAAGCCCTTGTATTTTTGGCATATTGCAGCATACTTCTCCACTGGATCAGAGCCTGAGTACACATTCGTAAGACAGACCTCTTAGTTCTGACAACTGTGTTGAAAAGCCTTTTCTCATGATAATGGGTAAAAAATGCTTTCATCACTTCATTTAAAGGAAGTATCTTGGTTTAGATGTTGGATCAGGTAGCAGTTTGGTTCATTCAAATGTCATTTTATCTTCAAATCAATTTCAAGTCAACGCAGTGATTAAATGCTTTCACTATCTATTTTTTCCAGAAAATAAATATTCTTCCTTCCTGTTAGAAGAGCAGCTTGTTTCAGCATCTTCAGAAGCAACCTGGTGAGAAAATATTTTAACACCCTTTTTCCTTCACAGCTTGCTTAGGTACCTTAGGTGTGATGCTCAAGTTGCTTACGACTGTGACCTTAGGTGTGATGCTCAAGTTGCTTACGACTGTGACTTCTTTCGATGCGTAGTGTTCCATACCACCACTATTTAAATTACATCTCATTTGCTGCCGATTCGAACATTCACACTGATGATTCAGACATTCATCTGAACATCCTTCAGGTAGTAGCAAATCACAAGTGATCCCAGTTGTACAGAACAGGGTTACAAAGAATCAATCACAGATGCATGCAAAGGTGGGTCACTGCCTCTCAGATTCGTAGCAGCATATAATAGCAGAGAGGAAATGGTGCTTAAAGTCATTTAAAGCACTACAGTTAGTGGCATTTGCCATAATACATTTCATCTGAAATTTCAGAGCATGGTGCTGCTGTACTGACTGTATTTTAACCACTAAAGTCAAATGTCAGCTCTTCGTCTGCAATCAAAGCAATGACTACAACACCCCCCAGCTGAGCTAGCTTCAACCAGCTATGATGGGAAGCAAATTTTAGTGTTCACTGAGCATAATCCCACTACTTATTTCTTGCCATTCCTTCAAGACCCACTATTCTACTAATTCTGAAGCGTGTATCTGTTGTTTTCAACGGACTGATGAGGTATGTAAGTCAAACATTCACTGTGCTACTTTGTGCTTATTTGGCTTCAATATATGAAACAGTAGTCATACTAATAAGCTAATTCTTCCAAATGTTAATTCATTAATTTTTTTTAATCACAAGTTTTCTCCATGATTCATCCATTTCCTAATTTTGATCATTCATTTTATATTATGTTATTTTTACTTCACTGAAAGAACACCAGATACTTTTTATGGATTCCTTGTTTTCTCAGACATTGTAGCAACTTGCCTCTGTGAGGCAAAACTGTGATGAGGCAAATAAAAATACTCACACTTAGCACTGAGTCTGAAGTTTTAAACCTCTCACAGAGGACTGAAATCATTGTTGG
Source organism: Corvus brachyrhynchos (assembly GCF_000691975.1). Lineage (NCBI taxonomy): Eukaryota > Metazoa > Chordata > Aves > Passeriformes > Corvidae > Corvus > Corvus brachyrhynchos. The sequence goes on along the minus strand of NW_008237229.1, from coordinate 5,519,236 downwards.
AGAACAGTGAGAAGCATTCACAATGAAGTGAGAAAAGAAAATGCAGTCTAAAGGGCTGGAAAATAGGTCACCTTCACTAGACAACATAAAGGACCTACAATGCAAAAAATTTTCTGAGAGCTCAGCCCCCTGTTGTACAAAAAGAGATGACACCATGAAGAAAGAGAGTACACCTGAAACCCAGCAACACACTGTCTGTCCTGCAGAACAGATGGAAGGGACATTGCTTTTCACTTTCATCTGCTCCAATTTATACGTGGTCTGAGGCTCGCAGCACTACTTAGGCACTACTAAAACATAACTCCAAAGTGCACAGTACTTTTATTACAAGGTTGTATCTTTACTAAAGGAAATATGAATATTTTTATTTTATCTCCAGATGGAGGGAAAACAGATATTTCTCAGTCTTACGTACATTTTTTTTCCTTCTTAAAAACAATAACCCTTTTCCAAATAATTTTGAAAATGTTTGGTTCATTTTCAGGTTGCATTAACTGAGTGCCTTTTCCTAATAAGCAAAGCATTGAAGCACAAATGCCAGCTTCAACCTTGCTTCCATCTCATGCATTAATACAGGCAAAATTCAACTCTGTAGCCCAGAGTATGGGAAAACTGAAGAATATGTGAAATATCTGCATCAACAAACTGTTAAATTTAACAATCAAATTACCAAGGATTTTTCCACTAACTTTTACCTGTAATGACTAAATACCATTTTTTGAGAAATCTATCCAACAAAGTTATCAATGCCTATTCTAAACTGAAATTGTTGTGTGCCTGATATCTGAGCTATATGTAATCTCTTTTCCTGCAGAATGCATATTTACCTCTATTTTGTTCAATTAAAGTGTCTCCTTTAATCTACTTGCTCTGGCACTAAGATATGTTAACTGTCTGTTCTTTAACTGCTTTGCCATAAATAATTAAATTAATTTAACAAAACCATGATTTTCACATTACTCTCTAAATTTCATATAGGAAATACTGTATCTTGGCACCATAAAAAGTTTGCACTCCTAAGATTAAAGAAGTGTCACAAGATAGCTGGATTAGCTGAAATGCTCACCACCCCATCTGAGGAGTAGTAAATGGACTGTTACACCTAAGCTCACTTCTAAGATAGACAGATTCGCATTTGAGAAATCTTTTTTCCTTTCATCCCCAGGTTTGAAAATATGTGCACTGGTTAGATAATTTACATAAGATCTGACATTTCTTTCTAGCGATTGGGACCATGCTTACATCATTCATCATACTGTATCACAGGTGATGATATGCTGTTACATACAGACTTTGTAGGTACCTTAAAATACAGTTCAAAAGGTCTTACAAGGATACTGGCTGTCTACTTTTCAAGAACATAACCTTAATATATCAGTGTATTGCCATTTTATTGTTCTTATTAATATGAATGTTTTCTCTCATATAAATTATATTCATTATTATATGCTTATGTCCAAACTCCTGCTCCTTAGTTTTTCTGTTTAAATTATTCTTGTACATAGAAGTTAAGAGAATTTTATCTAAACATTTCCAAAATACATTTGGGTTCTGTACCTTCCAAACAGTCATTGCGATAGGCCTCAATATAAATGATAAATAGTTTAGCACAACAAATATAAAGCTGGATCATAGCCAGTCTTCAAAACTATACCATATACTTATGAATATTGTGGACAGTTCTGCTTAAGCCCACCTACCAATAAGTAACTGGTTTGTTTTCTAATAATAGTTTTAAACTTCTACTGACATACTCTACTTCAGCTAAGTCTACAGAAGTTGGAAATCCCCCTGGGTACAGAGCAGTCAGTCCGAAGCAGATTGTGGGAACACTAGTGTGAATGTCAAGGCTCACAGCAGCATCCAAAACTCAGTTGCTCCCCTACAGCATTTCTGCAGGTTTTCTGTGTTGTGGTTAACAAAATAGGACTGCAAGATTTGCAAGCATTAAATTTTGCAATAATAGTTGCACAACAAATTTAGGTAAGGAGGAAGAAAAAGGCCAATAAACCTATCTAGAGTTTTGAAAATTCATTTATTGTCAGTATTTGCTCACTGCCATTTTATGCCATTTTGAATTCTTGCTGACCCTGGAAAGGCCTACTATTTGAGAAAAAGATTAATACAGATTACAGCAAAGATGACTGTTTCTGACATACATAGAATTATTTCCATCCCATACAAAAAAAGCAGGACTGACAAGTACCACTGGTCAAATTACTGATGAACTTCTTAGCAGAGTTCAATAAAGACTGTTTAATAAAGACTTTATGAAATGTTTAATATTTCATGGAAGCTTTTCTACAGGATCCTTTCACTAAACTGATAGTAAGCTTTAACCATCTCAGGTCAGCTCTGTAAAAAGTTTTTGTAATTAGAATGGAAGAAAGGAGGAAACTTAACATTTTGCATATCATCGTGTATATTTAACACTTAGAAATTTCTGTAGAGACATTGATGTAAAGACAATCAGAACTTATGAATACAGAAAGTACCAATAGTATGATTAAGAAGAGAGAAACTGGTAAGGTAGAAAAGTTAATTTAGCTGAAGCAATACAGGATAGATATTGAACAGTAACTTCAGCTTTTAATTAGACAATGAGACAGATGAGGTCAGGTTGGACAGAACTGTAATTATCCTGACCTAGTTGCAGATGTCCCTGCTTATTGCAGGGGGCTTGGACTAGATGAGCTTTAAAGGTCCCTTCCAACCTAACCACGCTATGATTCTATATACAATGGTATGATGGACAGACAACAATGTGGACCAATCCCATTACAAATCTGATAAAGAAATGTATCATCTTACCCAGATATGAAATGAAAGTCAATATTTTCTGGGGTTTGATGCTTTCTACTGCATTGTATTTGGGGCTTTTTCTTTTATAATTGATCATTTTAACAGATTAGAAATCAGTCTATCAAAATTGTTAAAATAGATCTTGTGGGTAAGGTTCCCTGTAAATGTTTAATTAAGGTCTCTCTCCTTACACCTCTTATTTCCTGTGATGCTGAAGGCCATTCCTGGACCCATCATTAGTATACTTCCTGAGTGATAATCATTAAGTATCTTTTTCCATTTCAAGGTTTTACTGATATCTTGAAATAAGAATAGACTTGTTGCACAAGTTAGTTAACAGGTCTTGTGTTTGTGTCAGGAGAAAAGAGGTGGTAGAAAAATGCTGAGGTTCACTGCAAGATTTTTTTTACAAAAACTTAACAACAGCAGGGGTGTGAAGGGAGGGCAGGGTTGCCATCTATACCACTGAGACAACAGATTGATGTTACACGTATATTTGTACTTCGGGCCTGATGGGCTTCTCAGCTTACAGCGGCTGTGTTCAAACAGGAACATAAATGGGTCTCAGGTGGGATATGTGACAATGACTAAATGAGCTCAGCTTTCAAAGTGTCCCAAACAAAACTGGTGTAATCTCACTGCTGCTTATAACCAGCCTCTTTTTGGCAATAAAGCCTACTAGTTTACTATAATTCATACATAACTCAACCAACCTGGACAGGTGATTGGCTGGTGCAATTAATTTTATAATGTAATTCAAGTCCATACCAGCGCAAATTTAAGATACCAGAGAGATTCACCCATTCCTTTCTCTTTGAACCAATAGGAAATCTTCAGCAGTACCAAGAAACCAGTCCTATATTTCAGATAAAGAAAATCTGATATTTGTGGAAGCATAGCCTCCTGCTGTTAGCAGTATAGGAAAATCAAGGATTTGTTGGAAGAGAGGAAGCTTGCTTTGAAAACACACAGCTGAGACCATGATGATTTAACCGTTCCGGAGACTGAAGCTCCTTTTTTTTTTTTTTCCTTGTGAAACTACAGAAGAACTAAAGTTGTAAGAGATCGGGCTCAAAAAAATCACTCTAAAAAGCAGAAGAAGCCATCTCCTGGAAATGTCATTTCTTTTCTCATGTATACACAGCTCAAGAAGTATGTGGGGATATTGAACTCTGTGATAAACATGATACTCTAGTATTGTCCTAGCACAGCTCCTTGAAAAAAGCTGGTTTTCCTCCTTAGACCCAAATACTTCTGCAAAAGTTACTAAAATTAAGTCTGCACAGCATTAGTTATTCGTTAACCCTCATTGCTGCTGCTGGCGCTATTAATGCCACGTTTCCATTAGTAACTGGTGTGTTTCCTTCCATATGCTTATACTCACAATTAAATTGGAAATAGCCTTTAATTTTTCAAAAGAAACTAAAGAGGATAATTGGATTTTATTTTAAAAAATCACTCACAGCTTTTAATGCAAATGCATGGGTAACATCAAAGACACTGAAAAGCTTCTGAAAGAAATAATAATAAAACAGTGGATCAGTCTCACAAGTTTAACTGGCAACTTTTCCCCAGCCAGAGGGCCTGTTCTATTAAAATATGGCGAGTACATAGCAGCTGAAAAAGAATAAAGAGAATTTTCAAGAGGTGACTGCCAGATCAACACCACAAGAAGTTACTGAGTTTCATAAAGAAATGATACATCAAGGGTGGAGGGACTACAGAGCTGCCTTCCCTGTATAATTATCAGAGAGGGCAAAATGTGCTACAGGGGGAAAAAAGCCAGGGTAGCTTGCAGGCAGAGTAGTGCTGTAGTTGCAGTTTAAGACCCAGAGTTAAGATATCATAGCATCCCAAAATGATGAACAAAAAGTCCACCAAAAAAAGAAAAATTAAAGGAAGGATAAAAGAGGTAAAACTTTAGAAAACTGCAGGTCAAGACCAAGCCACCAGAGAGGTGTTAAACTTTTGTGATGATGAGCTCATCATTTGAGATTCACAAATGTAAGTCAATGCCAGTTGACATTTACTGGTATTTACATGCTTTACTGAGCTTTCAGATCTCAAACTCCAAAATCTGTTTCTTTCACACACTTCATGTCTTTCATCTTTTCTTGGTTTTTTCTTCATTTCTCTTCTCTAATGATTCCCATTCTACCAGTAACCATTCCATTTTATAAACCTGCATTTCAAAAATAACTATAGATCAATACTTGAGAAAAAAAAAGAAAAAAAAAAGCGACATCTACAGGGCAACTATTAATGATCAAAAGAACTTTACAAAAAATGTAACAAGATATAGGAAGGCATTAATTAAATTTACTAAAATACTTGAAATATCAACACCATTAAGTAAACATTAATGGCTATTTTCTTTAGTCTTGCCTATCCTTAAACTGTGCAAAGTGTTTGTGTTGATACAGAGCTTCATAAATATGCTGACCATTTAGTATTTTAACTCTCTTAAACTAAAAGAATGGAGTGAATTATTTTGTCACTGGTATACTAATGCATTAAATTCACACTATTCTGTAGAATTAGGTACCGTAAAATTTTCCAAGACTTCGGAGGATAAACTTTGGTTTTATTTCACTTGAAGGTCACAGAATCCTGACATGGAAAAGTTGTCATTGCAAGACCACTTGGTGATCTTGGAACAATCATTGTGACTGAGAAGGGTGCCTGAGGACAGGAAGAAAGAAAAGCATACTTCTATCTTCAAGAAGGATAGTAAAATAGACCCAGAGAACCCTGAGCCTTGGAAGGTGATGAAGCAAGTCATACTGTAAGCCACATCAACTAGAAGCTCATCAAGAGTAGTTTTCATGGTACCATCATTGGAAAGTGATGCTTGACCAATCTACTGATCACCTTCCATAGTGAAAGACTAGCTTAGGAAATGAGGACAGAGCAGAGGATACTGAGTACTTTGACTTCAGAAAGGCTTTTGACCCTGTCTGCCATAAGATTTTCAGAGAGAAACTGATGAGATATTCACTGGACAGACAAAGAGTGCGACAGATGGAAAACCAATAGAATGGAAAGGCCCAGAGAAATGGTGGTTGGTGACCCGTAACACAAACTAGTTGGAGGGCAGTAATTAGCAGTGTATCGCAGGGGTCAATACTGGTTCAAATCCTGTTCAATTAACGATCTAAACAACGGGGCAGAGTGTAGCCTAAGTAATAACCATGAAGAACTGCATTAGGACTAGCAAGTCTGACAGGAAACAGAGATTAGATAGCGGGCAATGAAAGAGACTGAAAACTGTCTGAGCTTTTGAGCTCTATGGGTTGGGATCAGAGACACAAAATCCCTAGTTGCAGGCTCCAAGGATTGCTGCTGGGTCAATCCTGTGTAACTGCTTCATTAATGACTTGGATGATGGATCAGTGCAAATGATATAAAATCAAGAGGAGTGGCTGATACACCAGAGCCATCTTGCCATTCAGAGGGACCTCAGCAAGGTTGCAAAATGGGATGACTGGAAATTCATGAAGTTCAACAAACACCAAATCCTGCACTTGGGTAGGAATAGCCTCACACACAGGACAGCGGGCAGTTGACCAGCTGCCAAGAAGCCTTGCAGAGAACTAGTACTGGGTCCTTCCTGACCACGAGCTGACCATGAACAAGCAGTGTCTCCTCTCAGCAAAGAAGGCTAGAAATGACATTAGGTCTGTTAGGAAAATGCCTCCCCGCAGATCAGGGAAGGCTCTGATGAGCCCACATCAGGAATATTGGATCCAATATCAGGCTCCTCAGTACAGAAGAGGCATGAACATACCGGAGAGTGTTCAGTAAAGGGCCACAAAGATGACTAAGAGAAGTCTCCATCATTCTTATCCACGTGTATATATACATATATGTACTCATGATGGAAGAGGAGGAGAAGAGGAAGTCAGACTTCTTGGTGATGCTCAGTGACAGGAAAAATGTCAGCGAACACCAACTCAGAGAGAAATTCCACTTAAATGTAAGAAAAATCTTTTTCACCATGACTTTTTTGGAACACAGGTTTGTCAGAGAAGTTGTGGAGTCTCCATGCTTGGAGATATTCAAAATACAACCAGACACAGCCCTTAGCAATTAGCTAATTAAGAGTTAACCCTGCTTTTAGCAGGAACATTTGGTTAGAGCATGCCGAAGACTCCCTTCCAACCTCACTGGTGCTGTGATTCAAAGTATAAATACCACACATCAGTATTTCAGATTTTTAGAAGTAGAAAATGTGACTTAAAAGAAAGCCCCAGAAGATGAAGTTGATTTCTACCTTGCTGCTACTGTATAATATTCACAAAATATTTGCCTTGATAAATGATTTTAAATCTTGGGATTATCTATTTATTTGCTGTGTTAAAACCACCTTCATTTTAGCCCACCAATACTGATTTTCAATTTTTAGTTTCTTTTGAACTTCAGAAGCAGAGAACTTTCTGCTTATTTCAAACCTGCTCAGGTGGGTATACACCAATATTACCAGAGAACTTGATGAAAATAAAGAAATAGTCCTGTGGCTAAAAAAAGATTGTGTTTTTTCTAAAAAAAACCCTATAAGCTTGCCCTGCAGTTAAACTGCTATAGCAAACAGTAATAGTCCATTCACATCTATTATAAGAGCAGTATCACCTGCAGTTTTATTGACTGTCAGAAAACAGGTCCCATTTTGCGAAACAATAAAAATCAAATTTAGTGTAAAATATCCCAAGGTTGTAGCCTGTAACCTTATAACATCAGAAATGACAGCAGTAAGCCTTTTTTTTCCCCTCCTTTTTTCACTGCAGATTCCAAAAGAAACCAGAGATTATATTCCAGAGCAGGGAGTGCTGCAGACACAGGCATACTACCATGCGGAGGCACAACAAAGATACCAAAAAATGTTCTCAATTTCTTTCTTTTCCCAGTGCTCTACACCTCTAGCCAATACAGAATGGCACAGCCTGTTAGTCCAAAACTGACAGGTAAATTTTAAGGACGAAACAAAATATAAAGCATTAATGACACAATATAATTTTGCTTTTCCTAGTCTTTATTAGTTCACCATTTGCATTCACATGAATAATTATGCAAACACAGGGAAAGAACATATGGGAAGTACAACTGAACTCCTCAAGTACAAGGTTGCTCTGTTAGGTTTGCATGGCAAAGTTTTGGTCTAGGAGGGGCTATGAGAGGTGGCTTCTGTGAGAATTGCCAGAAGCTTCCCCTGTGCCCAACAGAGCCACTGCCATCCAGATGCCTCAGAGGCTGAATATTTCACCCCAAAGTACTCAGTAGCTCCATTCATTTCATTTCTCAATTTCACATGCATGCTGAAGTTAGATAAAAGTTCCCCAAAATTAGAAACAGATAAAACATGCAGTAATACAGATTATTAGATTAAAGGAACTTCACAAAATAGAAAATTGCATGCTTCATGGAAGAAGGAGAGTTACATTTAAAAACAATGGACCATATTTATATTGGTGATCTATTGCTTTGTCTTTTCAAAGAGACAGAGTCTTATCTGTAATGGAAAGGTTATTTAAAAAAAGGAATGCCAACTCAGAATCAAACATTTAATAGTGAAATGTCAGTGTGAGGTGCACATATAAATTTGGCGTAGTCTTTACAGACGTCACACTGCTGATTGCAAGATTGGAATTTGTACCTGAAGATATACACACAAAATATTATAAACTTCTGTGAGCAATCTTTTATTTTCCATCAGTCCTGACACAAACAAATGGTGAAGAACTGCATGGGAACAAAAATTCAGACTACCCACCTACTCCCTCCCTGCCTTTCTTCAGCATCTATTTTGGAAAGGAGTAAACCTACTTTTCCTGCACTTAATACAGTGTTCGACTCCTACTCAGAAAACTTTAGGATGGAGTAAAAGTTTGTATCTGAGTTAACAATTTAAATATGGATCAAACACCTAAATGTACAACTAGAATCACTCAGATAGTCCAAAGGTGTCCATCAAGAGCCATTTCTTGTACCTTTCAGAGCAGGTACATTCCACTGCATGTCTCTTGCTAGATCCCAGTTAAGTGTTGAAAGGGACCTTGACCAGGCAATCAAATAAAAATAACTCGATATAGAAGATGGACTCACTTGATTCAATCAGAGGTTAAAGCAGGTTATCCAGTTTCAGGTTTGCCCAATTACCAGTTTGGGCTTTCTTTTTTAGCCCAGCATGAGTTCGGATTTGAGCCTTAGTCAAGTAAATAGCTGCCTCAAACAGGAGCTGAACAAGCTATCTTCATTAAAACTTCTCTACAGAGAGTTTGAGTGTTTGGGCAAGAAAAGAAAGGGAAGAGGGGAAAGTAAATGAGGCTCTCAAACTAAGAGTTCCCTTTCATCTAGGCAATGTAATGCAAATCTTTTCTATAATGCATTTTAAGATGTAAATTGGATTCAAGTTGATGTCCACCTGTCTTGAACCAGCAGGGATGTCTTCCCATTTTTATCAAAGCATTTCTCTGCCAATTACTGGCTGTTGTGACAGTTGGAGATTTTGTGTGTGTGTGCAGACTTTTACAAATACAAACTCATTAAAATTAGATCTTTCACCTTCTGATTCCGAGAAAAACTGTCACTGAAAAATATCAGGGGTCAAGTGATCTGTATAGTCTAATTACATCCTATAAGACCTAGAAGCTTATGTTTATGAGGAAAAAAAAGAGTCCTATTTTCTTGGTATTTTCCATTTTCAAAATTTTATTCTTTTTAAGAGCAGAAAATTTTATGTAATACAGAAAAATACTTATATTGTTTACTCACTGCAGACAACTAAGCCTCTATTCATTAAAGTAAGTTTTATTTAATAGCAGCAAACAAAAATTTCCCAATTAATTTAATTCTCTGCCATTCCATAGAAAAATAGATGTTCATTAGAACAGCTCTACAGAGCTCATATGCTGGAATTCACCACATCATTAACAAGAGATAACAAGTTCAGAGCAAGTTGCTACGATACCTAACTTGTTTAAAACCACAAACTTTCATTTCACTGGAAAAGAAAACAGATATGACTATAATTTGTTTAGCAGTGAAAAGGTAAAAAAGGGAACAATTTTTTTTCATCTTATGAAATTTTTCAGCAGATTGGCGTTAAAAGTTGTATTTTATTTTTCTTTTTTTTTCACAGGTTAAATTATTCTGTTGTAATATCATGGCATGAGAAACATTCATGACCAATCTCTTGCTAATACTCTGTATTTGAAATGAGCATTTGTTGGGGTTTCAGGAGTTTTCCTAGTTTTTTTCTGTTAAAGGAATTTTCCCCCCATACTGTTGCTAGGAGGAGGACAAATTGCTGGATAGTTAAAGAAAACAAAAAGCTACCCATTGGGGGTGAGGTGCACCTGGCTACTCTTTTGTTTCACCTGGGTGTGTGGGCAGTTCCGTCCCCGAACGCCGGAGAGGGAAGCTGTTTTTTCGTCGGCTGTTTTTTTTTTTTTTCCTTCTGCGGAGAAAGACCCCAGGATCCCCAGCCCACCTTCCCTGCCCCGCTGGGAGCCGGGCCGTGGCCGCCCTGCCCCGCCGCCTCTCT
>NW_008237229.1:5478169-5508674 GCF_000691975.1 Corvus brachyrhynchos | reverse complement strand
GGCGCCTGACAGCCGAGAAGGCTGGGACTGGGTTTGTGATTGTTTGCTGTTACTGCCATAGTTATTGTTGTTTGTTTGACTTGATATACACATATATATATATAATAGTAAAGAACTGTTATTCCTATTTTCCACATCTTTGCCTGAAAGCCCCTTGATTTCAAAATTATAATAACTCGGAGGGAAGGGGGTTGCATCTGCCATTCCAAGGGAGGCTTCTGCCTTCCTTAGCAGACACCTGTCTTTCAAACCAAGCATTGTAAATATATTCAATTACCAAGGATAGGCACATAAGTCACAGCTTCGGCTACCATGGTCTCAGTACCAGTTTTCCAACGTATTGAGGCAGATGTATTATCTGCATGCAGCAGTATTTGATATACAGATTTGTCATTGTAGCTATATTTATGACAGATTTCAGCTGTTTCTTTAGATTTTTTTCTCACTACCCTTTTCTACTCTTCCAGCAGAAAACATGCCTGAAAACTGTTGACAGACAGGTAAAGGTGCAAATGTTAAGGGAAAACTGAAGGAATTTTTGGTACCTGGAAGTACCAGAGGTGGAGAGGGAGACCTTTCAAGGTCTGGAATATCTTGCTCTGGATCTTAACCATGATGTGTGGTACATAAAAGCTTATTTTAGGACAAAGTTGATATAGAAAACCTCCTGAGAGGACTTCTATACTTCATTTGGCCTTGCAATTCAAACATGCAATAAAATACCAGGAAAAGTTTTGGAAACAGCAAACACAAAAAATTTACTTGTCAGAAAAGTATGCCACAGAAGATGGAGTGCTCTTCTTTCCCTCTTTGCACATATGTTGGTCAAATCTGTAGGGGGTTTTTTTGTGGGGGGTTTTCTTTTTTTTTTTGAAGAGGAGGAGGGAGGCATGTTTTGGCTTCAGGACATGGGGTTTTTTGGTGGGAGGAGGAGCCCACATTCTCTCTCAAACATACAAATTGTCTAACAGATTACTAGAAATCATTTATCAATAATGCAGATAATTTTTTGTTAAGATGAAAAGAAAAATCTACCAAGATGGCACTGCCAAGAATATCTGGCACATTTCAAGTTCCAGCCCCAGCATGGCCTCCACCATATCCTCCCTTGTCCAAGCATCTGTACCTCACTCCTCAGAGCATTTCCCTACTTTCTCTCTCACTATGCACTTCCACTGGAACATTAAATAAAAGCTTCTCTGCAAAACCTCAAGCCCGATGGAAGGAAGCCTCTGTGGCTCAGGAGGAGCTGCTGGCAGACATGCCTCTGCATGAAGGAGCAGTACCACCCGCAGGGCTGGCATAGCTGGAGCTGGGAATCAGGCTCAGGAGAGTCAAAGGCAGTGACAAAGCACAGTGGGGGAGCATGTAAACAGGAAAGGAAACAGGTATGATCCAGGAACCACTACTTGTCCCTTTCTAAGGAGATGGGCAGCTCAGTTTCTTGGACCGTAATCCCAGCAACTGCTGCATCAACAGCAGCGTGCTCCTGAGGACGCCCCAGCCAGGACAGGACTTTACCAGGAATGAACTCACCCACTGCCTCACAGGGACCTGCTGGAAGCCATCATAACATGGGCAGATACCTGGTGTCTCATACAGTAGAAGTTAGATAATTTCAAAGTTGTTAAGATGAGAAACAGGCATTTCCCTCGTATCACATTTCCCTCATGTTCTCAGATTTGTGACCTCTCCTTGAAAAATGTAAGTTAAGGAAATTAAACTCATCTGAACTAAGCCTTTCCTTCTAGAGCTAAAAAATAGTCACACTAGCTCATCTGCAGTTATATACTGCACTATCTGCATTAGATGTTCCCCAGTGCCCACAGGATATTATTTTCGGTTATATAAACTGTAGTTGTGTCTCTTCCACTGTGCCACTCTGACAAAATGGAAAGACAAACACTAAACCTCTATAAAAGGGAGATCAAATTAAAGGGGTTAATTTGAAGACAGGGCAGAGATATTCAAAAATAAAAAATAATCACAGAACCTTCAAAATAAGGAAGTGATTTGAAAAAAGCTTCCAGAAAGGCTGAGTAAGAAACTCTAGGGCAGAAGATTGGAGGTCAAAAAATATATCCTGAGTACCTTCACACAGTGCTCCAGATCCAGCAAAGGACTGACGTATAACTTAGATACAGCAGAGGAACTGTAAATTTTAACCATTAACCAAGCTTATATAAAGCAAAAAGAAATCATTAAAACCCTCTGGTTTGAAAGACAGACATCAGCACAGGAAAATCAAATTATTTTTCTCAGCTGAAACATCCTTACGTTCTCAGAGCAGATTAAGATTCCATCCACCTCTCCTGACTTTGTATTTCAGAGTCCATTTTCTGTAAGCTCTGAAATGTAGTCACATACTGTTATTTTCAAAGCAGAGTAATGTTATGGAAGAATTTTCAAAACAAGATAGATCTCTACAATAGGATAAAAACAGACAAAAAATATTAACCTCTAAAGCCTTTATCTGTTTATGTGTGTCTGCATTGTAAATGTACAAATATATACAAATGTACCTACGTACCTATATATATATATACACATATACACAGATGCTGGTATATCAATATAGATATGGATATAGCTATAAATTCAGAAGTGTGTGTGCATACACATATTTTAAAGCAAAGAGAAGAATTAAATATTTAACCACTAAGTTGTGCACCTTGAAGGAACTGAAACTTCAAAACTTCTTCATGTAGGAATGCCACACATTGAAAGAGAGGGTCCACCTTAGCTGAAGCCCTGCACACATAAATGTTCCTCACAGCAATTGATTGCATTTGTCCAGCTGCTACCAGGGCAAGCTGATCAGCTGTACGTAACAGACACTAGGAAGAATTTTTTTTTTTTACATTACATTATAAAAAACAATAAAAAATGTCAGCCACAAAATCTTTTACAGTAACTCAGCTGAGATGCTCTGCCTCTTCCTGTGTCTTTCCTGCTGGTATGCAGAAACACAGGGTAACATTTTCTCACTTAGTGAGATCTTTTCACTGTTTTGAGAATTAGAAATTTCCAAGCTATTTTAAAACACCAGTCTGTTTGTTCTGTTTTCTCTTGTTTTTCATTTCTTCTTTCACAGCAGTGAGTCCTGAGGGATTCGATGGAATACGCACATCCTTTTAAAGGATAATTATGCTGCCATGAGGTGACTTTGTCACTGCTCTATATCCTGCACTATATGCAGTCTTATTTTATCTGCATAAAACTATCCTTCGTTTTCACAAGGAGCATGTTAGATTTGCTATTTACTGGTGCAAACTACAGACATTTTTTGATCCAGCTCTTGCTGAGAACAAAAGGAGGATCACAAGGGGAGCAAGAATGACAGTCCATAAATGCTGTAAATGTTCTGAGCAAAGTTTACTGATGGTTAGACAAGACTTCCCCCTTGTAAGTAGCACTATGGCTACCAAGCAACCTAATTGCCACTAGGAACGAAGTCATATTCCTCATCACTACCCACTGCTTTTGCAAACACAAAGTAAACTTAGAATGAAGGTCAAATCATTAATAGTCATGCCAAGTCAAATTTGTGCAGCAGCTGCAAAGCAGCTTGAGCCAAGGCATTGTAGGAATATCTGAAGATCACTATTGGAGCAAGAAGAATATTCTTTTTTCACTCTTCTTTTATAAACCAAAGGATCACAGCAAAAGTCCTCAGAAAGCCCTTCATTAGCTGTACTCCTGACGGGCAGAATAAGCTTGGACTTTAAGAGTCTAAAAAATCCTATGCAGAAGAATCAAAGTTCTTTATTTTAATCTTTTCTGATGTTTTATCTGATAAATGATTGTTAAAAAATTGATTCTTTTAAGGTCAGTCACTGTTGCTTCTTACCTTTCTTCTAAAGTTTCCAATAATATACTAGCTTTTTTTACATATCCCACCTGCTAAAACATGCTATCAAATTTATCCTTTCAAGAGAGGGGTTTTTTTTCCTACATGTTTTGAGAAGCACATATTGCTTGACCAGTGCTGAAACTAAACTATGACAACTTTCTGTATATCAAAAGCCATGCAGTAGAACAGAGTGAAAAGAAAAAAAGGTTGTAGTGTCCCAACAGTTAAGGCATTGGAGTTTTAATGTGACAGCTGCAAAATTCATACATAAAAACTGCAGTTTATTTTGCTAAAAAGAGTGAAGGGCTGAGTCAGCCGTGAAAGAATCTGAGTATCTGGCATTAGGGAGCCTTATATCCTTGAAACCAGAAGATCAAACCACTGTGACACTCCCTTGAGGAGAAAAGAGACAAAACAGGGAAGAAACCCATCCAACCACCAGCACAGCATCTCTGCCCAGAAAACAAAAATATAGCAAAGCACTAACTAAAGTTTATTGAAATAAAAATGAAAAACTATTTTAAAAGCAAAAAGACAAATGTAGACCATTACATAATTTGGAGTGGAAAGGTCCTCTTGAGATTTCCTGGTCCCTCCTTCAGCTGAGACAGGGCTAAACTCAGCACTAAACTGAGCTGCTCAGGGTTTTGGTAGTAAACTGCCTTGTTTAATTGAAACAAATTGTAGTAGATGCAGACAAGATAACTGTGGAAGATCATATGCAATATAACTGAACGAATCTCTCATCCTGAAAGCATTTCTGATGGGATCAATTTGTCAGGATATTAGCTACACAGCAGAACTACAGAAAATGGCAACAGGATTTCTAAAACTCATATTACCATAGTACCTATTGATCTTCAAGAAACATCCTAAGCAAAAACATAGTATAAAAACCTAATTTCTGTTCCACAGAGACTGACATCTACATGTAAGATACAGCAGATCAATATGGACAGGTTAGGGAACAACAGTGAGACAGTCATGGCCAGCATGACACGCACAAATCACAGAAGATGGGAGTTTGACCTGCTGGCAGTTTTCTTTAGTCATCAATACATCTTAAAGTTGTTACAAGAGATTTGAGCAAGGACAATGTTTTGCTGTTTTGCACAGGTTTATAAAGTGCCCTTCTCACAGGCATTGGAGGAAGGTTATTCTTTCAAGGACTCCAGAAATCTTTGAAGAAGATAATCTCATTCTCCTGGAACATAATTTCCAATTAACCAAAAAAAAAAAAAAAAACAAAAACCAAAACAAATCCCCAACTTACAAACAAAAAAACAACCAAGGAACAGAAGAAGACCGGTAATGATGTAGTGCTTATTCTAGAATCCAAATTCTTTACCTAAGGGTATACTTGGAGATTCCCAGAAACCTAAATTATCTAAACCCAGGGTTCCAACATTTAAATTTTCTCTGTTGTCCAAAATTTACCTCTTTGATAGATCTTTCTTGTTGATAGACGCTCCATCTACCAGCTGATCTATAGTCAGGAGTCATTTGGGAGGGGAACAGATAAGTAACAGATGGGGTGGTCACAAATTCAGAAGTTTTGAGACAGCTTGTCAATTTATAAGTCATTAAGTCACTCCTGAATACCTCAGTTTCATAAGGAAAATATAGTCAGTAACTGGAAAAGAGAAAAATAAAAACTTATTTTTGCTCTAGCAATGACTAGCAGTCATAGGTTTGAGGTTTTAGAGGACCTTTCAATAGAAGTTATGCTCAGCAACTCTGCAACTTCTGAAAGACCATTCTAGAAAGCTGTGGCTAACAATTCATGTTTCACTCACCTTGTGTCTTGATTTTCAGAGTGCTCATGAAACAGAAGGGGCTGTGGACTGTGGGCGTGTCTGAAAAACCTGGTTGAGAGTCCTGTAAGAACAACGAATTAATTACAAAATCTGTGTTACTCCAGCTGAGGGACTCTCTCAGCATTCCCAGTTTCTGTAGGTTGCCTGACTCAAGTGTAGCACAACAGCTTCATATACAAACCAGATGAGAGCTGTACAAGTTACAGCAGAGGCCATATCTAGGAAAACAAGAACCCAGAGTAATGGGTGATTTTCACATGCAGTATATCTAAATATAAGGAATACCAATCTCTTAACAACAACAACAACAAAAAAATACACAGGTAGTAAAGTTTCTGTTGTATTCATGAATAAACCAACCTCTCCTGAGCTACTGGGTTCAAAGTATGCAACTGCTATAAAAATATAAATGCATTGAAAGAAGTCTGACAGCATGGTCTGGAAAGCACTTCTTGTAAGAAAACAAAGATAATAAATTGAAATTGTTCAGATTTGTTGAGGGATTTTTCCTAAATTCTTAATCAAGTAACTGCAAAGAAATGGGAAGAATTATTCTCCATATCTGGAAAGGACAGAACAAGTACATTTCAGTTTCAAATAAGGAAAGGAAAGAATGTCATAGCTTTCTAAAGTTAAGACTAATAATATTTGGAAAGTAGTTAGTTATGGCAAACTTCGTTTTCTGACACTGAGGGTCTAGGTTAGACATATCAAAAGTGGGTTAGCTATAGTTAATCCTGCCTAAGAGTAGTCAAATGGATTGTAAGACTTTCTAAGGTCACCTTAGGCCTTCGAATCCTGTGATTTTGATCATTATTTTGAGTCAGTTTCAGGCATAAATTTTTGGTTACTAAAAGTTACTTTCCTACATCTGACCTAAATTCCAATTAAAATTGATCTTTGAGTAGTCCAAAGATATTTTCCACTGTCAATCACACATCTCAGCATGACCACAATTTTACCTTTAAGAAACATCATATCATGCTGAATTCTACATTTAGTTCCTGTCCTACTTTCAAAGTTGGTACAGTGCTTGTTCCTTACAGTTTTCTGTTTCTGCAGGTTAAGGTTACATTGATTTAAATTCAAAATTTGAGGTTGGAGCACATTCATGACAGAGCTAAAACCCATCGGTTTACCAGCTCAATTTCCTGTGTTTCCAAGTAAAGTTCTCAATTTGAATTTGCCTGCAGTAACAGCATTATTTTAAACTATTCAATAAGGATTTTAACAAACTACAATCACCCCTTGCTAAAAGACACTTTGTATATTCCTCTGTCCATCATATTACCAGTGGCACTCTTCTGATGAAATACTGCTACTGATACAAACATTGCTCTTTATTGCTTTTTCACTTTATGATAAGAACAAGTTTGAAAAGTTTTATGAAAGTTTGACTTGAGAACTTAAAGAAACTGAGAGTTTGCTTAGACTAAAATGACTGAGGGTTCCCTTGCAATGTCAGGGAACCATGTGGCTCCTCCACAGCCCCCATTTACCATGAGCCCCAGGCTTCCTTGTGACAGACTAAGGGCCTTTGAACCTACTTTGTGTTACAGGAGAAGAGGAGAGTGTTGAGTCTTCAGAGTTCAATGTAGCTGAAAGTTGCATCTATAAGTTGCAAGTCCTACAGTTTTCATGAGTAAGTGCAACTAACATGGTACCTCTGGAGTAAGGCAAATAGTCCTGGTACAGAGAAAAAGTTTGTGCTGGCATCACCCAGAGGAAGGGTTTTTTAAAGTTCTTCATGCCTGAAGCCATGACTTCAACATGTGGTTTAACTGGGTTCAAGGGAAGGAACAACACTTGTTGAAGAATGAAGCTGTGGTTATTTCAGAGTTATTTGGAAATTCGAAGAATGGTTTTAGTTGAGCACATTTTTTGAGGGTTTCATTTAAGGTTGGTGGAAATCATCTTCTGGCTGAAAGATGTAGCATCTGAATTATTCCTTACACAGGGGAACCCCAGCTGAATCTCATCTCCATGCATGGTATGAAATACTCTGAAATAAAATGTTTTCACTTCCTGCTGCTGACCTTCTTTCACTGTATTCACACAAATGCGGTTTTTAATTTTGCAGGAAATTAGACCCTTGAGAGGTCCACTTAATTAGAAGGCATAAAATTTACTGCATTCTGCTATCATTTCTTTGTTAGGAGAAAGATTTCGTTAATTGAGAAATGGGGAAGAAATGTAATAACGTGTTTGACATCAATGTATAGACCTAGAACTGGCTTAAAATCAGATATTTTTAGAAAGCCACCAGGTGCAGCCACAAAAAAGTGTAAACTATTACTGTTAATGTAGAACTGGCACAATTTTAAATAATTTACAAAGCAAACAAATTTGATGGGCTAATATAGCAAACATTTTGGAATTAATTTGAGAAATACCATGGATAAGAACATGTAAGTAAAATAAGAGAAAAGGGTAGGTACTAGTGCTTCTTAGGAGCTTTTTCCACAAAGAAGCTTTAAAATCTTCTCTGCCATTTGCCAACTATGGAAGCAAGGGTTCTAATGCTCTGTATTTTTACCTCTCTGCATTGTATCTGAGATCATGCTGAAGTAAGTCAATTCCTTGGACATGAAGGCAGCAAAATAAAATTCTTAGATTAGCATGGAATATTTTGCATGAAATAAATACAAGGGTTTATTCAGCAAGATAAAGCAATTTTAAATCCAGTTCAAAGCAAACTAATCTAAACCAGTGTTTGGGGTTTGTTTTGCTTTATTTCCTGTTTGGCAACCAGATGGAGAGATGTGGTTTTTCACAGGACAATCTGGTGGAAGTAGCTCTTCACAGCTGCATCAAAACAAAATCCAAATTAAAAATCCAATTCTGTTCTAGGATGCCCACAATTATTCTTTGCATGGCAGCACATGAAGCAGTACAGCATGGGAAAATGAAGGTAACGGTGATGGGAAGTAATGCAAATCTTGTTTCCTTTTTCACAGTTGCCTGAGAATAAGCTGAGAAGTCTAGCTGTCACCTGGCTATGGCAAAGAGTCAAACACTAGACAACACCTAGATGTGAGATATATTCCTTCACCATACCACTACCTGAATTTACAGCAATTTTCATTTTCCTGATTTCAGATGTTTTGGAAAAGGAATACAGGAACAACTTCTTTCTTTTTTAAAAAATTTTAACTTTAGGCTTGCATTTTCTCTCTTCTGCCCTGTTTTGATAGCTTTTTTATTCTTCTTCTGACTGAGTAGCAGGTGCTTAATTCTGATATAACCAGCATTCAGTGAGAAACAACTATTCTCAATGTAGTTCTCACCTCTTTAGGTGAGACAACTAGACAAAATTTAAAATCTTGTAGGTAATTTCAGTTCAAAAGAGAAATTGGTGTTAGATACAGAAAGCAACAACATTTGGATTTCCTCCTTCCACACCTCAGAAAATTACAATAGTCTGCCTTCTGAAATATGGCAGACATCACTCTACTGTTTTCTTGCTCAGAGCTATGAGCTTCTTTTAGTCACTGTCAATCAAAAGTAATAAAGAATGATAACTGACATATTTTGAGATGCCCTTCTGTCTTACTGTTTTCATGTGCTGCTTTTCCCAGATTGGCCCATTCTTCTCTAGCAGCACCTGTCAAAGTCACACTGTCAAGAGTTCTTTATTCCTGAGCAAATTAATATTTCCCCTTCATTTTTTGGAAGATATGAAGGAAGTACTCTGTGCACCATTACAGCTATATTAAGTGAAGATCAGTATGTAAGCCCTCAAGCTCTGCACTGGTAAACAGTAAACGAGGTATGGCAAATTGTCTCTCTGGAATAACAACTCCCATATTGATCACACAGTTTGGGTGCACTGCCCCAGCACATCTGATCTCATTTCCCAAGAGAAATTGATACTTACTTCCTATGGAGGCGTTCAGGCCGAACCTGAAGTACCAGGGACAGTTCAAGTGCTTGTGTTGGCTCCCTGAAGCCAATACCACAGCTGGTATCCAGAGAAGGGTGAAACCAGTCACTGCACCACTACCCCTATACATTGCAACTGGGCTGCACTGATGGCCCAGTGAATTCTTCTGGAAAGAAAAGTACACCACAGTACATCACCACATGACAGATTCACATAATAACCAACAGGGCACCCGCTGCACTGACACTTCCTGCAGACTCCAAAGAGGAGAGAGGCTGTAGAAAGCAGCATTGCAGAGGCCCCTCACTCACTGCATAGCCAAATTGAGTGGAAGAGAAGTGGCTTTGCAGAAGCCAGAGCTATGCAGGTAGAGTGGGATGAATGGGAAAAGTGGCCTAGAAGCCATATCTGTAGCTACTCCTGAACGGCAACCACAAAACTGTGTGAGAATGAATAAAACATTTGAAAACAGCAAAGGTGGAAGCATCAGGCCAGCTGAGGTGTGTCAATGGGTAGCTCATCAGAGACATTGAAGACCACCTGTATGAGTTCACCATGTCAGTGCACCCATCCCAAACAACAAAACTGGCAGAGAAAAGCAGAACAGAGGTGTATCGGGTCTGACTGAGGTAAAGTTAATTTTTCCCGTAGCAGCCCTCACAGTGCTGTGCTTCGAATTGGTAGCTGGAAGGGTATTGATAACACACCAGTGTTTTGGCTACAGCTGAGCAGTGCTGTCCCTCTAATATTCCTTCCTCCCATCAAGGGACTGGGAGTGGGCAAGATCCTGGGAGGGCACACAGCCAGGCCAGCTGACCCAAATTAACCAACAGGATATTCCATGCCATGTAATGTCAGCTCAGATATAAAAGCTAAGGGAGGGAGGAGGAATGGGGGAGCATTTGTTATTCTTCAGTGTTTGTCTTCTGCGCAACCACTATGTGTGCTGAGGCCCTACTTCCTGGGAAGTGCCCAAACATCGCTCACTGATGGGAAGTAGAGATCAACTTTTCCCTTTGCCTATGCATGCACAAACTTTTGCTTGTGTGGGAGACAGAGGAGTAGAAACTCCTGCAATTAAAGGAGGCTTTGATTTACAACCCTGGAAGAGACTAGGTCTGGCTTAATTGACAGAGATTTGTGGACTTTAAGCAAAAGGATTACAAACTTGTGTTCCTATCATTATAAGTAAAATTGTACACTGGGTGTTTTGGTGAAGAGTTTTAGAATATAATGGTGTGATTTTATATAGTTTAAGTTAGCAGTGATAAGTGCGACAGGTGATAGGTCATTAATCTAAAACAAAGTGTCGTTTTAAGTATCTATTGGATTAGAAAGTTATAAATTACAATGTAACTCTAAATCTTGTGACTAGTCGCCATTACTCGGAGGTGTTGTAAAATCTCACGCCTTGACTGATGGGTTTGTTATTTTAAAGAATAAATTTGTGTAGTTGCATAGTCCCATCCCTTAAAGTTATTTTCCTCCGACACGTGAAAGCGCGAGAAACGGACATGCTTGTTTCTTTCTTTTGCTTTAATAAACTGCCTTATCTCAATCCACTGGTTGTTCTCCATCTTATTCTCTCCCCTGTCCCACTGGGAAGAGGAGTGACAGAGCAGCTTAGAGGGCTCCTGGCACCCAGCCAAGGTCAAATCACTGTAACGGGGGCAGTCGGTGTTCCAAGCGGAACAGTGCAGCCAACATGGACTTATTGCCAGGAAACACTGGTTTCTTGGCCTTCTGGAGTTCTCAGAGTGTATCAAATAGACATGTGGATAAAAGAAATCAAGCAGACTCCTTCTAAGAGATTTTTAAACAGAATTCTACCATTAAATAAAACAGTTGACACAGGACTGGAGGGGGAAAAATATTTCACAGCTTAATATGAATCAAAACACAAGGCTTAATGAACACTTCTCAGGATAAAGAGGAGTCAGCTCCTCTCAAGTTCCCCAGGGAATTATGCTGGTTACAGCTTCATTCAGCTTTCTTTATCAATGATCTGAAGAAACTGCTGTACTGTGAAACCTGCAAGCCTGAAGCAAGTTCCACTCTTGGAGATGGCCCAAAGCCAAGTCACTGGCCCAGAATGCCAAAAGTCTTGACAAACTTTCTAAGTGGGTAAAAAGGTGGCAGATGAGTTCACAGAAAATGTGCAATAAGGAAAAACTATCCTAAATCTTGCATACACAATGCTGCATTCATAAAAACTCAGTTGTAATTTAGGATGATTTTGGATTCATCACTTGAAGTTATCTGAAATCATTGTACAGCAATAGCCTAAAAAAGCCAATAAAATATTGGACATCAAGAGAAAAGTGTTCAGAGCAGGACCTCACTGTGCCATTTTAAGAATTTTTTCCATGTCCACATTGGGACTGCTATGCCTAGTTCTGGTTTCTGCATCTGAGGAAGGAGATGGAACTAGAGAAGGTGCAGAGAAGGGCAACTAGACAATCAAAGGAGATAAACACCTGCTTTGTGAGAAGAGATGTGAAAGGCTGTGAGTCTTCACTATGAGGCTAAAGAGGTCTTAAGGAATCATGAAGGCAGGGGAAAATCTGAAGACAAAACTGCTATTCACAAAATCTTGCAATTAGAGAACTAGGTAGTGCTTGTTGAAACATTAGTAGGAAACTTACTGAAAACAAGTAAAATACTTCTTTACCCAGTGAGCATTAAACTTATGGAAGACAGGAAGACATGGAAAGGAAATTATATCATCACACACACAAAAAAAAGGGATAGACTGATTCATGGACCACAATACAAGACTAAAATGAGAGAGGTTGGGATGTAGCATCTAACATTCCTGATACAACGATTGGTAGTGCTAGGTGACTAAAAGGGGAGTGAATGCTAAACATGACAAACTGAGTCTGCCTTGTGCTGTGCAACGTAAAAGAAATATGAGATATAGCCAATCTTTTAGTACGTTGTGCAGTATTAATCAACCAACAGATGAGATACTTGTGAAAAGTTGTAATACAAATTCCTCCTCCCCATTTCATGCCTTTTCTTCATTAACTCTTTAGTGACATCTGCCCCCATTTTTGACAGTGGTTATATATGCTCTGTAATGCCTTCTTGACTACTTTAGGGCTGGTAGGTTTGATCTACTACTAATAAAAAGGGAAATAAAAACATCTTTAGAAGATATTCAAATAATGGTAACAGCACTAAATAAGGTTGTCAATCCATCTTAACCCAGAAATAGATGTTAGTAGTAGGGGTTGGCATCTGCTCAACTCCAAATTGTCAGAAGGTGTTTAAGTGTGCCACACTGTACTGAAGCTGACAAAATTTGAATATTTTGTTCCCAGAAGAGATGTCAGCAAAGAAGAAAGAAGCAGGAGCTGCTCAGAATCCCAAACACAGAACCAGAAACACTGAATTTGTAAATTCAGTCTATTCTACACTACACTACTACTACAGTACTACTTCTACACTTCTACACTAGTCTGGAACCTCTTATACAGACCATTTCAACCCTGCCCATCACTTTGATAATGTTTAAAACAGTTTTCTTATAGTCAGTAGAGAAGGAAAACACATGGAGTGAGGTGAGAAATGCAGAACTTTGAGACTAGGAGACTGCAGGGTACACCCTTGCTGATGTTTGACTGCTCTTTTGAGATTTACCATATGTCAGATATGAGATTTCACAGGACACTGAAACTAGTAGTTTTTACCCTAATTCTCTGTGGGAAGTCTACAAAACCATCACATACATGAAAATCGGATGTGTCAGGGAACACAGGTACTCTGGTGGCCATCAAAGCTGATACACATAACCACAGGTCTTTTAGTGGAGAGAAAAAGAGAAATGGTTGGTTGTTTACACCCTTCAAAACCATAATATGACATATGCAGCACCAGTAGAAACTTAAGTGTTGTAGCTTCATTTCCCTTAATTAATAGAATCATCTTACTTTTAATATCTTCACTTGGTCAGATTAACAAACGAGAGTTTCTTACTAACTGGTTATGATTTTGGTCTGCCTAAATTACATTGAAGTTTTAAGCATGTACTGTCTACTTTCAATATAGAAATCTATTCTGATTAAAAGTAACTAGTTTCAGCAGAGAAGCCTGAATATCAGTGAAAAACAGTGGAATTTAGCCACTTGAATCAAAGAAGTCTGCTTCTTAAGTGCTTTTATGTGTTTTCTAACAAGATTTAATTATCAATTGCTTTAGACATAATGTTTAATTTCTTTAAAATTTAAATGAAGTAAAATATAAATGTACAGCAGCAACATACTTTTGAAAAAGATCACGTTCAACACAGATTTTAGGTATAACCCCTTCTTTTGTATGTAAAGTTCAGCTTCAATGCCAGGAAAAAATAGTAATAATAAGGGCTTCATGTCTGAGAATGAAAAACTTCCCATCTTTATATTTAAATTTTGCTACAAGCATTCTAGATTCAAGAAATGGGGGGGTTGTTCCTCCCCTCATCTTTTTCATGCCAAAATTAATTTCTAAAATTTAGCATGCAGGACCTGCAAATATTTCTTTTCCACAGATTGTGTATATTATAAGGCATTACCAGAACTTTGATCTTCTACTCCGTGCGAGCAAATCCATCAAATGACTTCTGATAAGAAAATAATATATTTCACCGCGAGGGGGTGCTGATGGCAAACCAACAGAACTGTTTTGTCTGATACCTGTGTCCTCATCTGATTTTTCTGTGTGAAAACTTCAGGTTCAGATTAGAACATCATCGCAAAACACAACAGACCAGACATGTTTGGTCAAATTTGGCCAGCGAAATCCTGAAAAAAAAAATATTGAAATATTCTATACATTTGCATTTAGGAGAACAAGGATGCTATGTAAATAGTGGCTCAGAAATTTCTTAAGCGCTGATATACTATAATGCCTTTAGCACTGTTTCTCATAAATTCCCATTTACATTTATGCAGTCAACTGAAAAAATAAGGTCTTTTATTAGTTCTGGGCTCTTGGTGAGTAGGATGTACAGAGGAGGAAGAAAAATGCAGAAACAGTTTGGGGGGGGGGGGGGGAGAAATGAAAAATAAAGCTTTATTTCTCCCAGCAATTTTAGTTTTGGAAGCTGTTCAATACTAAAATTAGGTCAAAACCTAAACTGATGTAACTGAAAGAGACAAAGTTAAGATATTGTTTTACTGTTAACATGAAAGATCATCCACAAGAATCAAATGGTAAAATGACTATGAAATATCTAAATAATGCCTATCTAATCACCAGTGTGATTTTGAAGCTTGTACATTAGTGTGCAGTTCAGGAAAAGATAAATATTTCAAAACAAAATTTATTGGTGAAAGAGGACAAGATGGTTTTTTTCTGGTTCTACCATTAAGATCTTTTCCTTGGCATTCAAAAAAGTTATCTATGTCCTATTTTTCTTAAAGTATTAGAGTCACTTATCTTTGCTGCTGCAATGCTGTTTTCAGTTGGTATTTGTAGTCTTTGGAGCCACTGACTTGACACTGGAACTAGCAAGTCCTCATGATTTGGCCAATTTACATAGCTTCTTGAAAAGAGGAGAGAAAAATAACTTTAAACTTCTAACTGCAAACTAAAGCTCTCACCTAGCAAACATGGAAACTGTCCATTGAAATTGAATGAGCACCACATGTTACTGTGAAAGCAGGGCTCACAACTGAGCTGTGGATTAGCTCTCCAGCCTGGTGCTAGAGTAGAGAAAGAACTAAAAATGGGATTATTTACAAGACAAAGCTGCTTCAAAGCTATGCAAGGACCTGCAGCTGGCCAAAATTCGAATTGTATACAAGCCCCTTCAGAGAGAGGTGAAGAGAGTACTACAGTGGTTTAGGGTATACTGCTTTGTCATCTACCCTGTTCCACTTGGTACACCACCTGCTGAAAAGGGAGCAGTACTTTCCTGGGGAAAGGAGAGAGAGATAGGTAGGATTTACTAATAATTGGCATGAGGTTTATATGAATATATATGATCTGAATTATCTGGGTGTGTGGAAGCAGACTAGCATTCTGGTCATTTTTATCATGATTTGCTAGCAGCAGATGGGGTTCACTAAGAAGCCTTTTTAAAATATTGAAGTCATTTCTCTTCCCTGCTGCAATAAAGTTTGGATCTGACATTTGTAGTCTATAGGTCAGATCCTGAAGGGTACAATCACACACTTGCAAGAATATCTGGCCACTTCACTGTATGAAGAAAGAGTCCAGTTCCGTAAGTCTTGTGGAACTAAAGTCCCTATCGGGACTTCCTTGACAGCTGCTTTTAAGAATGAAAGGCATTCAAGTCAGATTGGACTAGTTTTCTGCAGGTTTGTAGCTTCCTATGGAAAGAGAACTTAGGGCTCTAAACTGTATCTAAAATATCCTGCTTTTCTAATGCTACCATTACATACTGGTGCCTGTATCATGTTCTTGTATGCATGTCATATTCATATAGATTTGTTTTTCTTGTCTAAAGTCAATTGAACTGATTGAACTGAGCCCAGAGAGACCATCAGTAGCTGGGAACTTGCTATTGACAGCTCAGTCATCATTTCAGTCTGCTTGAAAAACAGTCACAAAATTTTGGTGGCAGTGAGCTGGATGGGAACGAGTAATGAAATCTGATACTTCTTATATGCAGAAGGATAAAGAATGTATGTACACTGTATGCACCAAAACTGAGCATAGTCTGTGACTAAGATGTATTGATGGGCAAAATCACACTTATTTCCCGTAATACTGATAACAGAAAAGTATAATGATACCTTACACATCTTTGTGAAAACATAGGTCTTTCACCTTTCTTCCGCTCCTCTTCCAACCTGCCCTTCCCCATTAGTCAGGAATTAAATGAGCTACGAATTGTCTCCTTTACTGCTTAAGGGTTTTGGGACCTCTTACCCTGTCACAGTCCTTTTCATTGCCCAGTCCCACAGTGGGATTTGCAGGCTCCAAATAGCCCCACATATGCTGTAGTTCTGCTCCACCGTGCTCCAGGATTTTCTTAAGAAGGCATAGGAGTGGGATGACCAAGAAGAAGACAAACACAATTCCTTCCTCTATGCTGCTGCTCCAGCAGCAATTGGTGGTGAAGAAAAGGGAAGAAAGGGATGCTTCACAGAAGCAAAAGCATTCAGGGTTTGCAATGCTGTGTGGAGGAGTACTGATAATGTCAACATTAATAATGCTGGCACCTCCTCAGTGTAATCTGGATTGGGAACAGTGAAAATATATACTGAGCATCAACAGAATAATGTAGTTCTATGCATCCACACATGAGGAAATCCAGAAATTCAAATCCGCCCTTTTTTCTCATTCCAATACATTGCCATGTATAAAACGTATGCTCTGTGCACTTCTGTAGCACTCTTGCGAAGGAAAGGGGACAACTGCAAAACAAAAAGAGAGAACAAACTCTCCATATGTAGTGGGCCTGACTGTAACCATCATTTCTCTTGCTCCATCTCATAGAGAAAAGGAATTTGAACCAGATCCCTTTATCACATTTCTGTTTGTCAATATGTACACATACTTCCTGCTAAGGAAGGATGCAATTCACCATCTCTTTAGGCTGCTTGCCTTAGCCTACCAGTTTTTCCCACTTATATCTCTGTTCCATCTCAAACAGGTAAGTTTCTATTTATTCAATATTCTGTTAATTTGATTTTCTTTTTAAGTTTGTAAGATGAAATAAAAGCATAAGTGATATTATTTCTGTAATTCAACTAAAAGTAAAATAAACTAGAACTCTTTTATTCTAGATGCAAACAATTCATTGTGCAGTTGTATTAAATTAAATAGTAAGTTACATCATTTTGTTTCCAGGGTGCATATCTATATGTATTTATCTGATTATTTCTTCTAGAGCTGGATATATGCATAACAGTGTGTAGTGGTTTGGTTCAAAATATCCATTACTTACTTCAGATTTGCACACAGGCCAAAGCTAGACACACACTACGTTCTTTTCACCGACGGTTCCTGTCAAATCGTAGGGATGAAACGAAAGTGGAATCCGTGAGCTGGAGAGCCAAGGGGTGATCAGCAAGACCCACTCACCCTTCAATAGTCCCATTTGGGCACAGTGCAGTGATAGGGAATACAACATCAAGTCACCCCAAGACACAGTGATATGCAAGTGACACGGCAACAAGGATAATTGTCCTTACTTGGTTAGTACCACATACATTTCTGGCCATCTTAAGCAAAAAATTGTATGGACTTCATCCAGTTTGTTAGAACCTTTTTATCTCTAAAGCAGGGTGAAAGCAGCAAGACTCATTAATTTCATTCTGCTTTCTAAACTAAAATCTAGACAGCAATTATCTGCTGGATCTACACTAATAAACTCTGACACAGGTGCAGCCAGATCACTGAACATACTTACAAATCACAAGATCATCCTGATCCAGCCCACATGAGTTAGTCATAGCTGCCTTAGAGAAAAATAAGAGAAGGATACCTTGAGAAAACTAAGTCAGTAAACCTGAAAGAGAAACTTTTGTTAAAAAAAAGCCCAAAACCACCAAAACCAAAAAAACAGCCAAACAAACAGAAATGCACCCACCACCACCCCCAAAAAAGCCCAAACAAACCAGTCCAAGACAATCTTGACCGGGACCTCCGTTGTGAGCAGTGTGGTATAGGAGGCCACATTTAGGTTCATACACATTTCCCCAGTCATGCCTGTGCACTACAGACCCCTCCAGATTCTGACATTTAATTCATTCTCATGAAAACAAGGAGTCAGTATGTCTGTGTAGCCCCAGTCTCAGAAGTACTTTTAGATCCTTCTGATTAGAACCAGGTTTGGTAGTTAGTCTTAATGACTGAGGAGCACAATCCTTGACTGTCTGCCAGAACAAAAAAAAATTAAGACATATTGTGAGAAGTTTGCAATTGAAATTATTAATGTGAGCCTAATTAAATAATTAGGGAACATTTTAGATTTCCAAAATAAAGAATGAAAAAGAATTAAAGAGGGAAAGATCATATTTGTGAAACCTGAAGACCCTTACAGAAATGAAGAGAAAATGAAACAGTGGGAAAACTTGTACCAGTATTAACTGCCAGACCTTGCAAACAACACAGAATTCCACAGCAGGATCAGCACATCTTACCTAGAAGGTAGCCTCTTTAGCTTGAACTGCTGTTCACACATGATGGTCTTGTAAGGAGTGCTCTTTGATTTTTGAATCAAAGAACTTTCCCTTGACTCTCTGACAGCTTCAGGACACTACACCTAAGTTATACCTATTCTAATGCAAATTTCCTCCTCCTCCAACTTGCTAAATCTACCCCGAATTCTGGTATGTTATTCGCCCATCACATCTGGATATTTAAGAGGATAAAAACCACTTGCAATATATGAAGAGTTTTATTCCTCATGGCTCTACCTTGCCAGAGGCAGCAAGGAACAGTTATATAAAGAGTGTTCTCAAGTGTGAAACAATGTCCTCAACCACCAGTTCAGGCTGCCTCTAAGCAGCAGGGGCTCCCACAGCTTTAGTGCCATGGCTAAACTGGTGAAAATCGACAAGATGTTCACCCAGAAGAGACATGCTGAAACTGAAAATTAAGAAAAATTGCAACTGAGGACAAAAATGGCATAAATTGCTCTCTGATTAAATGCTCTTGAAGTTAATGGAGAATTTTTCCCAGCAGTCAAGGACTGGAAGTATCATCCTAAATCTTTATTTGGTCCTTATTGTTGCTAGCTTTTCACCAAGAATAAAAAGAAAATATAGAAGTATTTCCAATAATGAATTTAACTTGCTTTTTTCAATATAGTTTCTGTAAGTAGTTAATATCCTTGAACATATTCATTTAATTAAATGTATTTATTACTTTAATTTGCTCAACAGAAGCTGGCAAGAATTATTTCATTTAATCTCTAGGCTGCACACCCACACACACTTTCCTGCAAGAATTTTAGATTTAATGTCAGAAACCTGAGATCTTTTTAATTGCAGAGGGTCATGAATATTGTTTCTCCCCTTTAACTGGCTCCAGTCATCAAAAAAGTGTTGAGGGAAGCAGCTGGGACTGGAAATCTCTCAGGAATAGAAAAGCAGGACTAGGGAATGGTAGTAAATTTACATCTCTGAGTGATTTGAGGGTAGTAAAGACCTTCCTAGGAAGCTGAATCCATTTTAAGATGGCATGCATACATAGCTGCATCCAGAATTTAATTTCTGAAATGGATTTTTTTCCTGTAACAGTCATGAAAACTTTTGACCTCTGCTGTTTAAAGGCTCTGGCGCAGGGACCATTTTGCTGTTCTGATCATTCCTTGCACAGATACTGTAATCTCTGTCATTCATTGAAACATGAATTTTCTTTGTGTTCCTGAATGTTGTCTTTAATCACTTAAAAAGTGAATCAATCAATCCTGTTACATTTCACAGTTACATTTTTGAGAGTGTTTTTAACATTAGTAGCTCTTTCTACAATGCAAGGGTTTTTGTTCATTTATTAATTAATTTGTCTCTGCTCATACCATGGCATTTTAACAGCCTGTTCTGCAAAGCTGTGATATTACATTATTGGATGGTATTTCTAGCAGTTGTAGAAAACTCGCATGAATCTTCAGTTAATTTTTGAATACATTTGCTAAAAGCCTTGATTCACTTGTAATTTAGAAGACTGATTTGCAGCTGACAATAAGACAGATCAGGTACCCACAAATGCCTAATAAACATCCTTATGGCTCCCAGAGGAAGACCCATTATCAACGAACCTTAAAAAGGAACATTCAAAAGGCTCTGATGGTGACCTAGGGTGGATCTCACCAGGCTGCAGTGTGGGAACAGACCTGCTCCTGGGAGGCTGTGGAGAGACCTTGACAGAAGTAAAAATATAAGCAGCAATTTCTCTCCTGCTATGGTAAGTAACTATGGCCTATCAGATCAAAGTGAGTCCATAGGACTGCTGGCTCTTATGTGATGGACACAGGCAGTGAAGGGGTTACCACGTTGTATTTTTTCCCCATTGCTGTAAATGTGGCTGGCTAAGGATTCAGGAAATATTTGCTATAGTTCTATGCCAGCACCTGATTGTGAAAGTCTGATTAGATTGAATTACCGAATGTATTGTCTGGTTTGCATAATAGAACAAAGAAAGGACACACCCTTCTCCTAATCCTATACACAGTCCTGGTGCTGTATTGCCACACTGAACAGATTTGCAGGTTTTCTACTTTCATTTACTACCCTTATTGGATAAAAATATAGGTTGTACTTAAAAAGTGTGTCACCACACTAAGTATGACTCTAGCTTCAGCGCTATTTTCTTCTAGCCAATCCTAAGGTTATCTACCCCCAAGCTATCATGTTGTTACCCATCAATGCACCATTTACCCCGCAGTGTAAATCATTGCTCTCCCAGCCTAGACAAACCCACAGTAGTAGTCCAAGAACACCTACCTAAACCTCAGCCTGGCTTTATTGTACTGTGACAATATTAAATATAACTCAAGAAGAAATTTTAATTTTGCCAACTACGGGGAAGTCAGAAATAAACTGCAAAACATTCAAAAGACTTTACTTTCCCACTGGTTGCTTTCAGCCTCATTCTCTGTGGCATGAGCACGGTTGGAACGTGTTTTCACAGACGACTCTTCTGTTTGGACTTGGATACATGTGAATGGATTGTGCCAGTTCATACAGGCACACCTCTCATGCGCTGGGGAGTTGGGCATTAACCCATCAGGTACTTGATGAATATAGTGAGCCTGTTAGTCCATCCTGCAGTTTCTGCTGCAAAGTGCCCTGCTGCCTCAGTGGAGCTGCTACTTTTGTCCCTCTCATTTGTTTAATATTTCTTGCTTCCTGTCTCATAAGGGCAGAGCTGTGTCTGCTGTGATAACACAGATCAAACATTTTTGAAACAATGAAGAAACCCAAATGTGCAATGATTTATTTTCAATATATGTGATTCACAGTCAGAGGACTAGGAAGTGGCAGGTACAAGTGTTAAACTGCAAGATTTGAAGTGTAGCCTGCTTTATATATCTTGAACACAAATGACAAATGAAGCTGGGAAGCTGCAGCATCCTGCAGTGAGTACCACAAAGCCAGTCATTTATAGAAGACAGCCACAAAACCATGAATGGGTGGAGACAGGAAGAAAATCCACTGATGTGAACAGAAGAATGATGTGCTTTGGGGCACTGAGGTCATTTCATCTGTTCAAGAGGACAGAATCAAACAAGCATGAGAAACCTTGCAGGAAAGTCGTCATAACTGTAAAAATAGGAACTCCTGTAATGAAAGCTGATATAGTCCAAATGACATCAGGAAGGGAGGAAAGCAAACAGGATTGGTGTCATCTGCCATCAGCCAGCTCTACAGTATAATCAATAATTTGTTTTTTCAATTTTTTTCTTCAATGTACTGTAATTTAAAATACCCACCAAAGGTCTGACAGCCTTGCAGAAAATAGAGCTGTACTCTTTGGTCATAAATGCTCAGTTACCATGTAATTCTCATTTTAAAGGTTCAAACCAATAACTTACAGGATAAGCAGCTTCTAACATGCTGTGGCAAAACTTGTAATGGTACAGTGGTGTTCATGACATCAAACTACACAAACCTAGAAAGAGTCACAGAATCATTCAGGCTGGAAGGGACCTCTCAAGGTCATCTAGTTCAACTTCCTGCTCTAAAGAGGTCCACTTCAAGTAGGTCGCTCCTGTTCTTGTCTAACTGAATCAATCTCTTAAATAATGGAATTTCCAAAGATGCTTTGGGCAGCTTGTTCTGGTGCCTGACCATCCTCAAGATTACAAATAAATATCTATGTTTCTTACATAAAAGAATATCTGACAATCATCACATCTAGAAGAAAATTCTCACCTACCAACTCATGCCTCTTGTCTCAAAACCGTGTGTCTCCAAGAGGAGTCTCACTCCATCTTCTATACAGTCTCCCACCAGGCAGCTCTGGACAGCAATAACAGTATTGTATCTCAGTCTTTTCTTCTCCAAGCTTTCAGCTCAAAGCTGGATTTGTTCAAGCCTAATCCTCTCAGCTTTTCCTTATACACCTTGTGCTCCAGACCCTTGAGCATCTCTCTGGTGAGTCCAAAATGGGATGCAGTACTTCAGAATCGATTTCACAAGCACCAAACATGGAAAAGGAGACACTTCACTTGGTTTGCTGGCTGCAGTCATGCTAATATAGCCCAGGGTGCAACCAGCCTTCTTCAGTATAAAGACACAGTGCTGGCTGATGGTCAGTTTGTTGTTCACCATGATTCCCAGGGCCTTTCCTCCAGCTAGTCATCTGCACACTGTACCAGTGCATGGGATTATTCAATCCCACATGCAGGACTGTACCTGGTAGTGTTTGACTTCTCGCAGTACCTGCATTGTTCCAGCCCACAAAGATCCTTTTGAAGAGCAGCCCTGCCCACTGTCATCTGATGAGAGCACAGCAAATATCTTCTCTGCCTCATCATTCAGTTCATTAAGACCATATTACACAGAATCGGCCTCAGAACTGACCCCCAAAGGACATGACCAGTAAGCAGCTGTCAGATGGATTTTGTGCCATCGATCCCTCTAGGACCAGAATGACATGCCTAAAAGAAAAAATGAGCAATTATGGCTCTTTCCTTGCCTGTGACTGGTGAGAGTGTATGACCGCATTGGCACAGGCTGTCCCAGGGCAGGAGCTGCTGGACAGTCCAATTCCCCAGCTGTGTGAGGGAATGAATCATCCAAGAATGACGAGACCCACACTAATCATTCATATGATGCCACACCATTCATTCTACAAAACTAGACACAGCTGAAGCAGTGAACCTTTCTGCAAGCTGTTATCGTCTCCCTAGTAGTCAAAAAAAGAAAAAAGGAGCATTTGTGTCTCTTCCCCTGCCTGTGACTGGTGAGAGTGTATGACCGCATTGGCACAGGCTGTCCCAGGGCAGGAGCTGCTGGACAGTCCAATTCCCCAGCTGTGTGAGGGAATGAATCATCCAAGAATGACGAGACCCACACTAATCATTCATATGATGCCACACCATTCATTCTACAAAACTAGACACAGCTGAAGCAGTGAACCTTTCTGCAAGCTGTTATCGTCTCCCTAGTAGTCAAAAGCATGGTGACTTCTGATCTGGGTTCTGTTCCCAGTTTTGCAGTAGATTTCCTACATAATATTAACCAAGGCTCTCTTGAGCCATTTACCTGGTTAAAATCTATGCAAAAATGCTATCACAACTTCAGAGAGAAATCCAGAAAGTGACTTAATAATAGAAAATAGGATTATTTCTTTCACTGCATGTTCCACTTTTATTAAATGCTATTTATTCTTATTAGTGAACACTTGAGTCTAATGGTATTTGCAAGAGGTTTGAGATACTTGGTGGAAAATATAAAGTGTTATCATTGTTTCTTAGTCAAGTACTGTGTCAGTTATTTCATAGGGTATTTAGATTGAGGCATTGACAAATCTCCAAACCAACTTCCTCCACACCCCAGCTCTTCCCCTGATGGTGCAGGGCTTGCAGTGCTCCCATCAGCTAGGTGGGGCCTGTCACCAATAGTACGAGTGAAGCCATCCAACATTTCACTTTGAAAAGGGAAATGCATTTTCCTGAATATGTGCCAGGTTCTACTCCACCCCTAACTCTCTGCGCTGCTTAGTTACACACAGTTTAATGGCATGAAAGCCACAGAATTAGTGATCCATTACTACTCTATCTCTGCCTTTTCAGTGACAATTACTGACTTTATTGCAATATAAATAAAAGTATGAGAATAGGTGTAGCAGTGAACCATGTAGATAAATGAGCCCATGAATCCTAGAAGATTCTAAAACTTTCTTTTGCCCCTGGAAAATAGAGAACCGATAGCTGAAATGAGACAGGTCGTGTTCTAAATATCAAATACTCAAAATGTGTGAAGAACATAGAAAACATACTCTGTCTATATGAATATTGAAAGAGAGAGGTTATCAATGATAACAGTTTTGCAAGCTCTACAACATGTAATTAGTAGATACAGCAACTAATATGAAGACCATTATATCCAAGGTAGATCCTGTAAAGACACAGAGCAATGAAGTACTTGTAAAGAGCCATGACAATATATAGCAAATAAGAGAGATATGGCTACATCAATTATTATTCCTCTGTGTTAGTAACCTTCAAAACAAAACTCAGTAATTCTGAAGGGGTCATCCAAAGAAATTGAAAGAAGGGGTAGCAAAGGAAGTT
Organism: Corvus brachyrhynchos; assembly: GCF_000691975.1. Classification (NCBI taxonomy): domain Eukaryota; kingdom Metazoa; phylum Chordata; class Aves; order Passeriformes; family Corvidae; genus Corvus; species Corvus brachyrhynchos. Next base: position 5,483,922 of record NW_008237229.1, on the reverse strand, counting down.
ACCACTGTCTGAATTCTGCTCTTGATTACCAAATAACTTGGTCAGAAGCTTTCTGAAAATACCAATTACTTGTACAGCGAGAGTAATCATTATTCATCAATAATGAATACTATTGATGACTCCATTTCATTTCACATCAGTCCAAAGTGCGTGTTCATCCTCATTCATTCAGCATGATGGGAAAAAGAATACCTCCCTAAACATTTCATTGAATGTGCTATACACCCTCTTTTCAAAATAGTACCAAACCATTTCAAAAGAAGATGGTGAAAAATTTCATTTGGAGAAGAATGACATAAAATATTTTTATGTTCTGAATTTCTTCTCCTCTTCCACACTGTTTTTCAGATAAAACTACATGCCAGATTCAAAATTCCTGAAAATATAGCCAGAACTTTTACACCATCTGCTTTCTGCCCCTCTGCTGAGGTAGCATCCTTTATGCAAATTTATGTCAGCAGAGTTTATGTTAAGACATATGCTGAAAAATGTAACAGCTAATTTTTCAGAGAGGCTAATCTTTTAAAGATTTAGTTATAGGAGTAAAATTTAACTTAAAAGGAGTGGGCTGAATTTGAGGTCTCCATTTAAATATAAAAGGATTAGTATGGCACTATCCATCTGGGGCACCATTGTGAAATTCCACTGACTGGGTGTCAGGCATATAATATTCTGAGCTGTATATTTCCTTCTGTAAGTAAGGTTTCCAAAGAATAATTGTAGGAGAGGAAAAAAACAGAGGATAAAAATATTTTTTTAGTAAAATAACCTTTAGCTAAGTACACACAAAAAAGTTAGCTGTGTTATTACCTTAGATATGTTTTAAATTAAAAAAATAAATTCCAGGTTTTTCTACCAATTGCTCATGAAATCAAAAAAATGGCTATTATCTCTAGGCCTTCTCACCAGATGCATAAATATCTCTTGTCTTAAGGCTCCATGATTAAACAGGAACTGTGTGCAACATGTTTCACAGAAGTAATTAATAGGTGACTTATTTTGTAATTCAAAATTTAGGCTCAGTAACCCATAACACAATAGGCTTGAAAAGAAAGCACTTGAAAATGAATTCTTTGTTGGAGGACACCTAAAGATAGCACCCTGATCAGCATCATTTTTTGTATGAAAGATTAGGAGGTTTCTTTTGAATTTTTCTGAGCACTTAGTTGTTAATTTTCATGCATGGACATTTTGTTTGTAAGTTTAAGACTCAAAAAGTGTCCTAAAGCATGGGACTAGAGCTTTCAAATGGTTTAACTTCCTTAAACCTTCCAGACAAGATCCTGCTTTCAATTATGAGGCCATGCTTACAATGAAATGTCATTATTTTCTCCTTAATTCAGAAGACAAAAGGCTACTTCTACCTGTTTGGTTTCCTCAGATGTGTCCCCTTCTTCTTCCATATGGGATTTGAGGACTCTGGACACTTTGAGGATTTTTACTGGCTTCCAGTAATGCCATCATGTCACATGCTTGAAAAATCATAGAACGTCTCTCAGATCCACCTTGCTGCAGTGGAAACCTGCCCATGTTTAAATCTCCAGAAACAGACATTCTCAGTGATTCAGGCTAAATTTACCACAAATCATCTCAGGACTGAAAGCAGTAACATTTGCTGTACATGACAGTAGGCTGTGTGGCCTTTGCACAGATCCCTTATTTCTAGACTTCATTTACATAGGTTTGTATTATCTGTGCTTTTCTCTTGGGCAGCAAAATCCTCCATTACCCAGAAAACAGTGTTAATTACAACTGGTTCTCAAAGGAGATTTGGTTTTCAAGCTCACAGGCACAAGAGTGGCAGAGAACTGCCTTCATCTCCCAGAGCCTTCATCTCCTCTGACCTTTGCATCCCAGGGATCCAAACTGAGCAACAACATTTTCATCCAAAAGCAAATTATAAATTTGATCTCAATGCTGCAAATCCTTACACATTTAGATCATTTCACAGCTCGTATTACTCCTAAGGAAATTCACAGCTGTGGTACATCATGTAGCACAGACAAGGACTCAGTGACCCCAAGGTCGATACCACAGGTTTGAGGCAACTCTGAAAGTAACTGAAAGAAATAAGTCATTTTGCAGAGTACTGAATATCACTGCAGTTACTAATACAAAGATAAAGCATTAAAAAAATATGCTTTTTATAAAAAAGATAGTGGTTTGCTATAACCACAAGACTCCTGTCACATAAAGACATATGCTGTTCTTCTCATGTCACCAATAGCAGGAGACAGGTTTATGACAGCACTTACTACTGGTTGAAGGGACAGGTAAGAAGAGGTAAAGGGAAGAAAGAGCAAAAAATGCAGCTATGGAAGCAATACTCAAAAGAGGTGGAACTGAAACACTCGTCTTTCTTGTAGTTTATCTTCTTTGCTTAGAAAAAAATGTAGTAGCAGCAAACAAAGCTAAAATAATTCATAGTAACTACTTTTCTTCTGGTTTTGCAGTTTTCTTACCTTTCCATATTCCCTGTGAATAAAGCCTGAGGCCCCTAAGAAACACTAACCACAGTCTCTGATGAATGCAGTTAAGAATTGTAATGAATAATTATGAACCAGTCTGGATTTGAAGATTTTATGTACACAATCACTGCAGGCTACCAATAAGGTCATTATTAAGGTTCTATTTAATTTGATGTTTTCATTAAGAACTTTAGAGAAAGAGAGCAAACCACATAAATTTAGTGATTATGAAAACATCTGGGAAAAGTGATCCAAAAAGTAAAAATGGCATTTCTTAAATGAGAATCAATTCTGCTGAGTTACCTTCTGTGCCCCCTTCCAGATTTGAACCCCATCAAGTCAAACAGCTACTGTCCTAACTTCATACCCCTGCTTAAAAGACTGTGCCACAGTTCTTACTTTCTTTGTTTCTCCCACATTTTGATATTTGCATATAGTCACATTTTTCCCTAAAATTTAGGGACAATTTAAGAATACACAGATGTTTGTTCTGTGACGACAAACCTTTTCCATATTGTGATGATAGTCAGAACAGTCCCATACTTCACCCCACCAACATTCAGAGAAGTAAATAATTAAGGGAAGAAGGATTAAGAAGACAAGGCTACTCTTCTCTTTGATATAAAGGAAGTTTTAGTCTGATTTTTCCTTGTACGTAGCAAGAGAGGCGTTGGCTTGTTCAGCTGCTTAATTCAGGGGCTGGTCCCAATTACTCTTCACAATGATTTAGGTGTGTCCTCTAAGCCTGTTATTCTGCTTCTGTGCACAGAATACGAAGAACTGACATATTTCATTTAAATAATCAAAAAATCCCTCTTTCATTTCAACCAACTTCCTGCCTGATGATACTTCTCTTCCTTCCACAGCCCATGCCAGTGCAGTAGCAAAACGATGTTTTTTCAGTTATGTTTGTGTACTTTCAAAAAAAAAAACTTTTTTCCCCAGAGAGCACTACTTGTGTTATTGCTGCATCAGCAGGTTCTTGGCTGCTTCCTGTGATCACTAGGCAAGGAGCAGTAGCCACAGGCAGAGTAGCTCCCAAAATCAACAAACAGCCAGGCTGATGGTTAGGATCTGGTTTTAAACTGAGAGCAAAGAACTGAGCTGTGATTTAAATCAGAACTAGCAATAAAAATTGTGGAAGATGAAAGAGGAATGGGAATAGACTCAAATATCTGGGGACCACTATAATAGCTTTCATTCTGCTGTGTATTGAAAAGTATCGGATCAGCTGATAACAAGAAAATATATTCTAATCTCATTATTGCTGCTGAATATTGAAGTGGGAATAAGCTAGGTAAGCCTGTCTCAACCTTCCCATTTTGTGTCATCTTAACATGTCAAAGACAGAAGAATTAAGGGCTTGTCCTTGAATAAATTACCTCTCATACACATACAGAAATGCTGTATAAGTTAGTGTCTCTCTCATTTTCTCTTTCAACCATTCTTTATCACAATCACAAATCTATGGCTAATTGTCAAATGGCACCCTCCATGACTAATTAACTATCAGGGAAGCTAACATTCCCAGGAATAAAATGTTTGATGGGGTGTTTCCCTCTATTTCACATTCAAATAGCCTGTTATAAATTGATGATACCACAGCTGACTTTTCTTTCAAATGCCAAAGCCTTTCCTATATAATAGAATGTGAATTCTAAGTAGAAAGGCATTATCCTTTATGAACCATATCACTGCAACCCCATAAATCACTTTTCTAAATGATTTCTCCATGTTACATGAGTAAAATGCTGAAGCTATCAATCCCTCTTGCTTTATGAGTCTCGGGACAGCACAAAGGCGTGAAAGCTGAAGGAGTATATATTAATCCTTCTGAAAACTCACAACTCAGCTAATGTAAAGAAATTAGCATGCCTGACTCTGCTCATTTGAAAGCTGCAAAATGAGTAAGTCAAATGGGGAAGGTACTGCTATCACATTCTCACAAGGAAACAACAAATGGCAATATACTGAGTATATATCAAAGAAATCCAATCATGCTAGTTAAAACATCTATCGTGGAGCTGTCAGCACAACAAGGACATGAAACTGTTGCAGCGTGTTCAGAGGAGTCCACAAAATTTATCAGAGGACTGGAGCACCTGCCTTATGAAGACAGGCTGAGAGACCTGGGGTTGTTCAGCCCAGAGAAGAGAAGGCTTTGAGAACACCTTACAGCACTTTCCAGTACCTTAAGGAGGAGTATTAGAAAGACAAACTTTTTAGCAGGGCCTCTTGTGATAGCACATGGGGTAATGGTTTTAAATGGAAGGAATGTCAGTTTAGATTAGATATAATGAAGATTGTTTTTTACAGTGAGGGTGGTGAAACACTGGAGCAGGTTTCCAAGAGTGAATTCCTCATCCTTGGAAACATTCAAGGTCAGGTTGGATGGGGCTCTGAGAAACCTGATCTAGTTGAAGATGTTCCTGCTCATTGCAGGGCAGTTGGACTAGATCGTGCTTCCAACCCAAACTATTCTATGAACCTGTGGTCTTCCTTAATATATTTAACTGGATACTCTTGTTCTTCCCTTTCTACTAACTGGTAATTATACACTGCTGTCAGGCTCTACAATACTTGAATAAGATAATTATATCAAGATTTTTAAATTGCTAACATTCTAACAGTATTACTAAAATTGAAGTGATTATCTAATTAATTCTTTATTATAGTGAAACGATGGTTATACAAATATTCCTTCCCCTAACAATTACCTTCCATAGTGACCAGCCCCAAGGCTTTGGGTCACCTCTTTCACCCGGAGGTGAATGAAGGAGATGCACACCCCACAGCACCTTTGCCTCTCCGGAGAAACCTGTTCAACCTTCTTTTTGGGAATTCAGAGATACCCCTTGGATATTGGCTACACCAAATCCAAGTGTCAGTAGCAAAACCCAGACAAAGTATGCTTAGAATACTTTGAAAATTTATTTTAAGTATGTCCCTAATTTCCTCCAAAGAGCACCCAAGATTGACTGAAAGGTTTTGCTTTTAAAACATTTTATCTTTAACATCCTAGCCTGTGGAATCGGCACTTGGCCAACTGCCAGGCAGCTCCACAAAGCAGGCCCACTGGTGTGTAACTTCTCCTAGGATTGAAAGAATCCTTGCATCACTTTTCTCAAAGAGCCAGGAGACAGAGCTGTAATTTTTGATTGTGTTTCTTTAATAAAATAAACATCTAGATATATAAATAAAGTGATGACATGCTGTTGAACAGAGATTTCTCTTGGTACACTGCAAAAGCTGTATAGAGCACTCCATAGACACATAGATTATTGA
>NW_008237229.1:5464911-5478114 GCF_000691975.1 Corvus brachyrhynchos | reverse complement strand
TGATCTGACAATCCTTCCAAGTACCTGCACATAGATACTGCCTCTTTGCAGACATATTCCAGCTGCTAAATTACATAAAAAAAATAAAGTAGGCTGTACTGTGAAATTTGAAAAAATACTCAGTGATATTCTAACACCTCTGAAGGCAACACACTTTTGATTTCAATGAGAACAGAACATGAATTCTTTCCATATTGCTTTCCAAGAACACACAAAATTTACAACATGGTGAAGTAATGAAATCAGCTACAAATTTCTAAACCATTTTTCCTTTAATGACTGTATCATCAGAAACTTTGAAACATCTAATTAGGAACAAGATTGTCTCATAATTTTTTGGGGTTTGACCACTTTTAATTTTTTCTATTCAGCAATCTGGAAAAGCTAAAATGATAGACATAAATTTCATACTTCAAAATACGCAACTGAGTACATTGTTTATTACTTTTCTTTTCACCTCCACAACATCACTAAAATTATTATCAATGTACTTAGAGAAATCACAGTTGACAGAACCTAAGAGACAAGTAAGCCTAGCAATACAAAGATAAGAGTAGTTTGATATTTAAAGTTCTTAGCAAATTCAGGTCCCCTTAAACAAGTCAATATCTATTGGCATTGGAATATTATTAAAAAAAACCAAAACCCTCACAAGACAGACACAAGTCGTTTCTCATACTGTCTGACAAATTAGCACTTCTGTTAAGTTGGCACAAAAATTTGGTTTGAATAATTTCTTAGAAGTATTTCCATTATGGTTTGATGACTGTGGCTGAACAAATTTCTCCCTTGAATAGAACACACAGATGAAGTACTATTGACACTCACAGAAATGTAATTGTCCCCAAAATTCTGACTAACAACAGCCTCTGAACTCTGCAGTGCCCCATCAATGTTTGTCAGCTTACACTGTCTTGCTAAATCAACTTGTAGTTTGTCATAAGAACATTTGTCATTATATTAATTGCTCCTGATTTTCTAGCCAGAAAGATCAAGTGGAACTACTTGACTATATTTTTGGTTCAAATTTCTTTTAATTGTGTTTATAGACTGCAAAGAGCATGCCTCAGTCACCAGTCATTAATTCATTAATAATTTTTTTTTCCTTAAGTCGTAGTAAGAAACACAGGCCCAGAAGATACTTATTCAGTAATTTAGTTTACAAGGAAAACCAGAAAAACTTTACTAGTTTACAGAGTTCCAGGAGTCATCTTTTAAGCAAGATCCATTTCATATCATTTAGCCAAATCTTTAACTTCAGTAGTAAGCTACTCGGCTTCCTTCTCCAGATGCAGTTTCTTGCCCTGAGTCTTGTTATTTAAATTCAAGTAACACTTCATTAATACATGCAATGCAGAAATCTACTATATTTTACTTTTAAGCTATTTTTTTGCTTTCAAGCTATTCATACACACAGGTGATTACAGAAATGTCCATGCAAAGTAAACATTTGTCTGCATGTTATCATGTTGCTTATGATGGCATGAGAGTAATTCACAATTGTAATCACAAGGTCTTAAATGCTCCTTTGACCTGTCTGAACTTCTCCAGCATCCTCTCCCACACAGACATGAATGTGCACAACCATACATGCACAAAAATGGATGGACAGATTGCATTTCAGGTCAAAAACTCAGTGGGATTATTCCTTTGAGTAGATTGACTTACCTGGATAGTTTAGGTGATCTCTTTGGAGTCTCACCCAGCCCATTGCTTGCTTCACATCCTCCCCTCAAATAACTCATCTCAAAACATAGTGCTTTGTGTAAAATTTATTTCCCTTTCCCATCTGTTTTATCCAGGGGTCTTATGCTCTTGTCTGGTTGTTCTGCCAAGCTTACTGACACTCAGGGAAATTAAACAAGTGGTGCAAGGTTACATATGTGTCAGCCCAGCCAAAATTAGCATTGAGATTTAAAAACAGACATATAGCTACACACAAAGGGAGAAAAATGTGGAACCTTGTCACTTGTTGGGTTGTTGGGTTTGGTTTGGGTTTTTTTCTACAGATAAACTTAGGCAAATTATGGTCTGATCAAGAAGAGATATCTTCTCCCCTTTTTCCTGGTAGATCCTTGATTGTGTCATACAACCATTTTTGCACAGAAAGAGAAAAGTTCAGAAGAGTTTTCCTCTTCTTGCACCACCTCAGAGGGACAAGTTGTAGAAATGAACAATGCTGTATCCAATTTTTAAAAAATGAAAAACATAAGTAGCCGTTGGTACCTACATTAAACTCTCCACTAGAAAACAGAGACCCACTGTTTGTTGTAATATTTCTTGAAAGCTGAGAGAAAAACAGTACAGTAGTTCACTAAAGAGAAGAAAATTAACCTCTTTTTCTGTCCTGATTTTTAAACTTTCCTTCTTTATGCTTGTAAATAACTGGATTTAAGAGAACTGCGAGGTGGATTTTATGAGGTAATAAAATATTTTCTGTATTAATATTACTGTGTGCCTAAGAAAATAAATAGTAGGTTTGAAAAAAAAAATTCAAGTAGGATCGGTGTGAGGCATGCATAAGCTTCAGTCTGGCTCAAAAGGTGTTCAGATATAGTTCCACAATAAAGCATGCATTACTATTAAGAATATATGAGGATATAATACTACACTATCTTACTACTAAGGATAGATGAGATTTTAATAATATATCACCTCTCTATATATACAAAAGGTTTTACTTCTTGACATCTTCCCAAGATGCATGCCAACAGCATCATGATTATTTAATATGTGTTTGTAAGTCCAAGATTTGAAACTTGTAAAAGGACTTCTAAGGAGAAAAAATTTGTGCTCATCCTTAATTTCTTTTGTAATTCCACAGCTCTGCAAAATAATTTGTGTTTAAAATGAAACACTATCACCTTCTAGCAAAAGCATGAGCATCTGGTCCCAACAGATTCCTAGAGAAAGGCAAGAATTTCAGTCGATTGCCACATTTTCACAATATCCGCCCTCTCAAATTAGAACTTGAGATTAGAAAAAAAAAGGAATAAAAATTACTTCTTTTATTATATGAAAGATTCCTGATTTTTTTTCTTGCAGTACTATTGACTAGCTCAGTTCCAAATACGGAACATTTTCAGTTTCCTTGACCTTGAAATGGAACAGGTGATGCATAGGCATTTTTGGCTCTGCATGCATGAGACTCCAGACTTATTCTTATACCTCCCAGTGCTTCAGATTTTTCTAATACCCTTTTTGAATTTGGAAATCACTCATTATGCACTTACTACTTTTAATTACTTCCCATCACTTTAAAAAAAAATCTTTGGTGAAAATCCTTGGTGGTTTTCAGTTTCTCTCCTCGAGAAAAAAAGCCCTGCAGTATTTGACATGCCCTTCAGCATTAGTACTTTCAGAATAAAATATGTCTTCCCTTTGTTCGTTATCAAAATCTATTTATATATTTCCATTGGGAAATATCTGAGAATCATAAAGCAATGAGAAAAAGCACTAATCCATTCATTAGCTGAGCATTTGATCTTTTCCAAGACTATTCAGGACAAAAATCTTGGACTTCACTATTTTTCTTCTACAGCAATATAATCTTTAAGAGAAGAGTAAGAACCAAAACCACAAAACTGTTTTCTGATGGGTCTTTGAAAATATAATCTCTGAAATTCTCTGAAAGCAAGCTGCAAAATGCCTTTGAGAAGAAATATATACAGGTGCCAAATTATGACATTTAGACACCATGTACAAGGGCAGCATGATCAAACTCAGCCACGCACACACTGAAAAAAAAAGACTAAATCCCTGCAGTGTTAATCTCTACCCAAAACATCTCCAACCCCTCTAGGAGTATTTCTTCTCTTTTTTACTTGCATATAAAAATAGAAGGATGAAAGATGTTTTCCTCATTCCCCCCCCCATTTTCATTTCCCCCTAGCTATTTCATCACCTCAGCAAATTAAAACAAACAAACCAACTTCCAATGCAAGAATTAAAATACATGAAATAAATATGTCGTTATGTTTCAAATCAACTTTAAGGATAAGCAGGTCAGATTTTTCTTCTGATACTGATAGAGATTTCTATAATTTTCTGTGCAGTTAAATATGCTTATGAAGCACTGCTTTGGCAAACACAGGAGAAAGAACATAATTTCAGATTTGCTCTTGTTCTTCTTGTGTGCTGAAATATTTATACTACACAGATTCTATGTTGGTTCAAATAAAGTGTCTCTCTCGGATGTGATATTTTTCAAAGCTTTCAGTGCTAGAATGAATCTGAAGCAGATCTTGAATTAATTTTAACACTGGCTTTGCAGTAAAAAAGTACAGAAGAGCTTCACGAAAAATTTGTTAGATGCCACAACTGGGGACAATCCTTTGCCTTCCAAAGGCCAAATTATTTACTGTTCTGTTTAATGTTACCTTAAATTTTAAAAAGTGACCCTTTCCACAGTGATCAAGAAGGTACTCATCCTTAAAATACCTACTAACCTCAAAATATAGAAACAAGAATTATTAGACAGTATTTCAAGATTTACAATTTCTCACCCAAGGTAAAAACATAAGCACAGGTGTAGAGTCAGACTACAGACCCTCACAGCTCAACATTATGTTTGTCCAGTTAGAACCCAATTCTGGAAAAGATGACCCGCATAGGAAGTAAAAGTAAAAAAAAACCAGTAAAAAAGAGAAGAAACACTACTAGAGGAGTTGGAGACATCTTGGGTAAAGCTTAACACTACATTACAGGGATTTAGTCTTGCCTCGCATAAACAATCTGCCCTTCAGATGCCCTCCTAGCCATCCTGTGCCATCACTGCATTTAGCAGAACTACAAAAGTATTTCTACCATATGAACTTACTGTGTTCTTGCCCACACACATTCTTAGCATCTAAAATGTCCCATGAAAACAAGCTTCACACCTCAAGACTGGCTGTATGAAGCACATATTCCTCTTCTTTCTTTTGAACCTCTTCCTCCTACTTTCCCTTTTCCCCCTTAGATCTTGTTTTGGGAAAGACAATGAGTCATTGACCCCAGTTCACATACACAGTTCGTCAGCCACCTGAAATAATTCCTTTGTCCTTGGCCAGCAACCTGCACATTACATCCACAGTGGGCTGGTTGAGGCAACCCCGAGTAGATGCAGGTCATAACTCAGGGCAGATAAAGTGTGATTAGCATCATCAGTGCCAAATGGAAGCTCATTTCTCTTATATATTATTCTTATTCTTGTTATGACAACTCTGGAAAATGCTTGTCTTAGACTGCTAAAAGCCTTAAGCATTAATATATGTGGAAGTTTTCTACAGAGACTTCTAGAAGCTAATAGTTCATCTGTTCTAACTTTAGGATAACTTCCTTTAGGTTGTCAAGCAACAACCATTACCACGTTCTGAAACTAGACAAGGATTTAAGCCAGCGGCCTTGCCTGGAGCCTCTTCCCAGGGCTGCACAAACCCTGGAGCAGCTGACAGCATGGACAATGCCAGTCAAATATATGATGTTTGTGTTACTCTTCCTCCTCTCCACCATATGAAGGGATAGAGGTTACCTTTAAATCACATTGAAGGTTTGAATAGGAATATCCCACACAGCAAGCACGTCAGAGATGCTGCAAGGGCAGCTGGGGGAAATGGCACCAAAACAAGTGATTAAAGCTACAGGAGAGATTGAGCTGTAAATGATCAGGCTGCATGAAGTGTGGGGAGGAGAAGTGACAGAACTGAGTCACAATGCTGAAGAAAACTGCTGTCTCTACACAATGGTTATGCCCTAAGGTAGGTAGGTAGATAGGTATGAGTATGAAAAAGTGTCAGCATTGTAAGGCATAATTCTCCTTCCTTATTTTAAATAAAATTATAATTTTAAAACACCGTTAATCTTCAAGTAGATCTTCTTAAAACCTGTATTATATGACAGAAAACAAAAATATATAACACTACAATCTCTGTTTTAAAAGCAAATTATAAAAACTTTTCTTCAAAGTTTTATTTTAGGAGCTCAAAGCTATTATTTTTGTAACTATTTTGTTCCCTTGCATTGCATTGTACATCACATATTCTATACTATAAAATATTTAGTTTTACAAGGACAATGACCTTCCAATGACTGAACAGATTATTTAAATTTTAAGAAAAGCTAATCTCTATGAAACTAAGCAGTTCCCTGTCTCAACCTGTGCAAAATATATCTTTAACATTTCTGAAGCAGCAGAGCTGACAACAATGTAAAAAATTTTACATCTCCACTAAAAACCCTCTTAAGTCCCACCACAAGTTTAATTCTGATACAAGTAAATTTATATAAAGTCACCAAGTAATTTGGGTATTACCTAGGAGGCGTGACATCTTAAAGTCTGTCTCGACTGAAATTGAAACTGGATCTTGGAAGCATAACTAATTAACTGAAACATTACTTGAAAAAATTTTTATGTATGTTGTATGCTTTTCTCAGGGTCATTAAAATTGCTTCTATTTTCAGAATATATCTCTTTTAAATGACACCATCATTTGTGTATTAAACAACTACACCCAAGGACTTCTATTGAGCACTGATCTATTTGTTAAGTGATAAATGCCACTGAACTAATTAGCTATATTTGAACAAATATGAAGAGTTTATTAATTTTGTTGTAGTTCCTTCACAATCCTTTTACATTCACAGCTGTGCATGGCAGTCACGTATAAAATAAAGGATTTGGGATTTTGGGGTGGCTGGAGGCAGGGATTGCTTCATTCTCTTGAGACAGACGTGTTTTTGCCATTAAACAATGATGTTAGCAGATCTTAGGAAGCTACCAGATCATCTCAGCAGTACAGTAGGATAACCTCAGTGAAAGTAATATTTAGTTCTTTCTTGTATGTATTACAGTTGGAAAACCTTTTATTATATTAGAATAATGTAATAAATTCATACATTACTGGATTTTGAGACAATTAATCTTTAAAGATTACAACAGCAATTACTGTTTCTGAAACAAGCCTTTCAGGCTAACATTCTGCTTCTTGAGTATGCATAGGAAACTGTCCTAGGATTCCATTTAAAATTAATTAAACCTGAAAATTTATTGAGGCTGATGTTCATTTAAAGATTTGACTGCGCCAATTTTTTTTTTTTTTACATGTAAGGAAATTTCTTTTTCCCAAATACCACTCTTGGAAAAAAGGTAATGATCTAATTATGAGAGGCTATGGCTTTTATTCTAAGCAATAAATTATCTTCATAAGAAACTTGGATATACAGTAAATTGAGTACCAAAAGATGACAGTGAGGTTATCTTCACTTTCAGTACTATATTAACCCACACATGATTCTTTGATGAACAGTTAACTGGTATGAAGATGTTAATGATGTCAATATTGAATTTTATGTAACAGCCTGTAATCAGACAAAAAAAATTCTCCCTGAAAATACAGCAATAGTAACAATTTCCATCATTCGATAATTTTTAAATTTGGATTTATCCACTGAAACTGAAAAGGTATATGAAGAGAAAGAAAACATAAGGTGAAGTTAGAAAACTTTAAATTTATCAATTCTCACAGATGAGTGACAAAAAGGAAACAGTCTGCCATGGGCCTGTGCTTTGTTATTTCCTACCTTCACTACAGCCAAGCAAGACAGGAGTTTCTCAGAACACTGCATTTCCAAACTTCATGCTCATGAGAACTACAGAGTATCTTGAATTTGTTGCACAATGAAGCCTTGAAACTGAGACTTTTAGAGATTTCAGCATCATAAGACTGACAGAAAACACTGCTTGACTAAAAGAGTTCAGGTAACTTTTCCATTAGTTCAAAATAGGACCGTTTAAACCTGAAGGAGTTTTTCTTCAGAAAAGATCAGGTTTGAGGAAGGCTAAAACATTCACAGATTTATTTTCTTCTTGGAGTGGTACAGGGCAGACAACCAAGGAAGAAAAGTGCTCTGCAAGAAAGTATGCTTTTCAGAGGAAACTTGAGTTTGTAGTAGTGGACACAGAAAACCTTTTGACAAACAAAAACTCCAACCAGAAACTGTACAATACAGCTGCTCTCTCCTAATGGAAGCAGAGAGCTGGGACAGAAGAAAAGGGGAGGTATTTTGTTGGAAAGCAACACTGCCAAAAATCTCTTCAGCCCAGATAGCCCCTTGGTTGATGTGGCGTGGTCAAAGACAGAAGTATCCAGTGGCAATTTAAGACATTCAAGTAGTGTTTTCCTTTCTTTCTTAGCTGAAAGGTGTAAAACTGAAAAGCCATGTGAATTAAGACATAGATACAATGATGATCACAAGATAATAGACGCCCTACCTATTTTGTAAAGGGCTGGAGCGTCTCTCCTATGAGGAAAGAATAAGAAAATTGGGATTGGTCAGCCTGAGAAGGCTGACCTAATTTTGCCCTTCCGGTACCTGAAGGGAACCTAAGAGAAAGGTGGGAGACTTTTTACTAGGGCGTGTAGTGACAGAATGAAGAGGAATGGCTTTAAACTCAAGAAAAGTAGGTTTAGATTAGCTATTAGGAAAATTTTTTTCCTTTGAGAGTGGCGAGGCACTGGAACAAGTTGCCCAGAGAAGTTGTGGATGTCCCATCCCTGGCAGTGTTCAAGGCCATGTTGGATGGGGCTCTGAGCAAACTGGTCTAGTGGAAGGTGTCCCTGCCCATGGCAAGGGGGTTGAACTAGATAATCTTTTAAGTCCCTTCCAACTCCAAGCCATTCTATGAAGCTGAACTAAGAATCTGCTCTGAGGCAGAACAACTCCTATTTCTAAGTCGTTCCTCAAAGCCTAACGAATAGCCATTGGTCTCCACTCCCTACAATATCCTATTCCTACTTCACATGGCATTGACAGAAAGCAGTAGTTACTACCTTACCAGAAAAAAATCAAAGTGCATACTAATGGTGCAAAAGACGCCAAAATTGGCTGAATCTTAGCCTTTAAAAAGGAGAAACAAACAAACAAACAAACAAAAAAGAATTGACTGCAAGCAAATTGCATATGCTGGGGGAAAGTACAAAATACGGTTTCCTAAGTAGCAAGGACTTCCACTAGATCTTGCAGCTTTTTAAGTTTTGAGGTCTTAATTGCAGAAGGTGATTTAATTCAGTCCCTGGCTGCCAAGCCCTGCTTTGGTGCCAGGGTTGTGTTATTAGACATTCAGCAAGATTTTTGCATCAGGCAGTGTCTCATTCTTTCTCTTCTACCACAACTATGAAGATTGAATGTGGGGTAGAAATAGTACTGTAGGCGTCTTGACTGCATAAAAAATACAGCTCTGTCTGGATCATGCAATTTCACAAGTGGCTGAAAAATTACTTCTCACCTTTCACCGCTTACCATGGAAACATTTGAGGGTACGTTTATTTTTCACCAAATTTCTGGCGTGAATAGAACATAGAGAAGAACATCATGCAGACCTAGTAACAAAACCCGTGCAAGATCCCCCACGTACCAGGGGAACAGCCACACAATGTACTGAGCATACAGCAATACCAGCCCCAGCAGCAGGAAGTAGGAGAATGGGCTTTTCTCTTAAACAGCAAAAGTTATGAATTCATCCTGGTTATTGTTTGAGGACCTAAGTTACAGAATAAACAGAAAAGTACATACCACTGTGGACAACATGAACACTAATTACTTGCTACCAAGGCTGGGCTTTTAGTTTGTTTGTTTAAAAAGCCAACCCAAACCAAACAAACACCACCACTACCACACCTGGTTATAACCAAGACCTAAGCAGCTGCTGGTATTCACTTGAATTTGAGTAGTGATCCAAGTCTGAACTACATGAAAACATGTGAACAATTGCGCATATCTTTTGTAAGATAGACACTCCTTATCTTTGATCTTCTGTTGTATTTGTGTGACTTCCCAGGCTTTAAAATTTCACTCTCTTTTTATCTAGAACAGCATCAAGTGAATATATGACAATCAATACAATACCTAAATTTTTATTTTGGAGCTACGTAAGAACTATTTGGCTGCGTGTAAGGCAAGAGACAATATATTACCTTTGAGGTACATCTGGATTAAATGGAGACTTTTGTTACAAATTCTGTAAATTTTTAATGGAAAAAGCCCAACTAAAATTATCAAAAACTTATCCTAATACAGTATTTATGCAGACCCTTCAAAAATCATATTCTAGTTCTATCCTGGCAAATTTATTTGTTTTGTTTTGAAAGCTAGAAATTAAAATAACTGGTATACAGAAATATTCTGAAGGTCAACTAGCAAGGGTTAAAAAATACAGTATAGTTTAAATGGTAACCATTAAAATTTAAATGTTTAAGTCAGATACCCAAATTTTACAAGGTCTCTCAGGATTTTCTTCAGTTTTAGAACATCATTAATGTATAGAAGACTCCACAAATTTTTTTGTGAATGAAATTTTTATTTACACACTGTATCCAGAAGCAGATACATAAATCCTTATACAATTATTTTTCAAAAATGTGCAAGAAATTACTATAATTTTGTTTACAAACCAAAACACATTAAAATCAATGGACTTTGGATAATTCACTCTGTGGCGTGCTTAGTACAAATAGGGCACACCAGGTCTGAAACAGAGAAAAGTGTAAACTACAGCAATCTGGATTGCAAGTATTAACTTCATGGCACTCCATCATCACTATAAAAATTCTTTAACCCAACAGGTATTCATAAAAAATTCCTTTAGAATTTTTCATTATCTGTGTAGAATTTAGAACACTTTCCAGATACAACAATGCCATATTTTTCACATTATGAACTACCATCTAGGCCATTTTTTATTTATAAAGAATGCCTGTAATTTTTATTCTTTGCAGTCATAGAAAGATTTAAAGTAATTAAATTGGCAATCATTAATTCATCTATAGCTTAGCTCAGAATTTGCAAGTTCAGTAACAGAGAAATACTTCTCATCATAGCCCATATATTGCTGGTATGCTGTTTTAAATTTATAATTCCAGTATTCACACAGATGAAATGCATCAAAACAAAAACTGCACAGATTTTACTTAGCCCAGCAGTCAATATTCACAGAAATTGGCTTTAACAAAATGCAAAGTCAGCTCATCTGAGAACAAAGAGTTTAATTAATAATTGCATTTCTGATCCTTCTGAAAGAATTACATTTTGATAAAAAGATGGCATTCACTACGTCAACAGCAGGGTAAGTGCTATATCCTTCAAAGAGATGAAAGAATACACATCACTTTCAGTTGTTTATAACACTGGCTTACAAAACAAAACAAAAAACCACAGAGGAAATTGTGCAAATATATTATTTCCAAATACAAGGTGTTGTTCTACTCTTCTAATTGGTAAAGCAGTGTTATCAATAATGTCAATCATTTCAGATGCTCAAAAAAGGAGTTTTATTTTAAAGTTTCATTTTCAAAAACATTTTTCCTCAATTCAATTGCATAAAAAGCATACCTTTTGAACCCTTAAACTGTTGTGCTGAATAAATAGCCATATTTCTACTCTATAATGATCATAGTCTGTTAGCTTTTATTCCTAGTGTATCTACTTCCAAAGGTCCCCAAAATATCCTCCATCATCTTTCTTTTATTTATCAAGGACACTTTGTTCCTCTAATTTTCACGAAGCAGAATTCAACACAGTTTTTGTGGTTATTCTGAGTACTTCTAAACTGACCCATAACTAAATGTTACTGTGTTTCTTTTATGTTAATCTTTATAATAAGAAATTGTACGTATCTTTAATGTTTTCAAAGTACTTTTTCTGGGTTCCTTCTGGCTGGCCAGTTACCTAATTATGAAAAAGTACTGTGAGGTTCTGATTAAAGAAACCTGTAAAAATAAGTATTTGTGTCTACTTACTACTGATTTAAAGTATTTTGAGCTTAGTAGAAATATCACCACTATTTTTCATTTGGAAGCAAAGTGCTCTATGGTTCCTACATCCTAGACCTCAACCACTTTTAACTGTTCCTTTCGTGGTAGCTTTATGGGGGGGTGGGGAAATGACAAAGGTAACTTGACCTGATTAAGTTCACAGATGAAGGACACGGCAAGGAAGGCAATTCAAAAATGATAGCTGAAACAGAGGGGTTTTTTTTAAAAAAGCATCATTTATGAGTGAACAACTGAAATTTATAAAGGCATGGGCAAGAATTTTAGCATGTGTGTTCTTGCACGTTTTTCAATTCAGCAATAAGACCAGGATATTATAGCTTCAAATATTTAGGTTTCAATGCAATGACTGCTAAATTAATGCATGTGGCATAGTATAAACATATGTTTAATGTATTCAATAGTGGTATTAAATGGCAAAGAAAATATTTAATACAATATAATCTTTCAAAGATTCTGTAGAATGCATAGGCCCTCTAGTATGGGGAAAGAATTTTTAAAGTGAAGAAAATGCCAGAGGTTTTCTTCCAAAAGTATGCATCTGAAATCCATAAAAATTATTTTCTTTTTCCTCCCCACAGACAGAATCAGAACACTGTACCATACAATAGGTTATTGTGCCTTTTTGAATTAAGTTAGTGATCCTGATTCAGGGGAGGGGGGATGGGACATGACTGGGTAGGGGGAGAAGTCAGTAGAGGAAAAAAAAGAAAACAGAATTCATCCTTTCATACATATATCTCCATGGCAGAGCCAACAAATTACATGTATAGACTGCTCTAGATTATTTTATTTTTTAAGTTTAAAACTTCATCAGACTAAAGAGGAAATCCTTATTCTCCCTCCCTTAAAAGCAAAGGCAGTCTTTATCTACCTTTAATTTTCTTTATTTTTTAGTTAAACATTATGGTCAAAAAAATAAATTAAAAAAATATAAATTTTGTCTATCAATTCAGGCAACCCAAGATGTAGTGCTACTGCACCACCTTGCAGCAATACTGTATTCACTTCTAAAGACTCATTTTAGGGGACAGAAATGCTAGATTAAATAAGGAGAAAATGACCCAAACAAGAAAGATGTATCAAAGACGGACCTTTTTTTCTAAGGTGATCTTTACTCATTAGCCACTTCTACCAGAGATGGGGAATATGACATTCTAAAATACAAACCAGGGAGTAGAGGCAGGCAAAGAAGGGCCTCTCACCAAGGCAGAGGCAGGCCTCCCTCCCAAGCCAGCTATGACCCCTTTAACAAGTAATTCATAAAAGTGATAGAACCATGAGAGAAAAGAAAACCAAACCAAAACAAAACAGGAAAACGCCATGGATTAACCTTGCATGATGAAAATATTACAGTGTAGAACCTGTACTCCCCACTGAAAGTCTATTTTTCCCT
>NW_008237229.1:5455218-5464833 GCF_000691975.1 Corvus brachyrhynchos | reverse complement strand
TACAGAAGTTTAGAATAACTGTAAGCTTTTCAAATGCCAGAATCTTTGACAGATATCATAAACACTTACTTAATTGATTCAACATTTCATATGTCAAAACATATTTCATGACAGTAAACTGAAACATCTTCTGTGGTCACTGTATATCCAAACGCCTCTTCCCAATAATTTGAAAGGCTAGGAGAATAGCGCTTTAGAGACGCATTTTAATCATCTTCCATATAAAATGGAAGTTATCAGTCCTGTTTTTTCCTCCCCAAAGGTTATACAAAAAAGGGGAAAATTATCCAAGGGACATTAGTGTATTACTGTACTTTCTGAAGTGGAAAAAAAAGTAGAAAAATGGAAATGATAAAATTTCAAGTAGCTTGAATATAAATATGGTAGAAATCATCCTATTAGAAGTTTTACCCCATCCCCAAAATGGCTTATAAATTTACGTTCCCATAATAACAATTCCTAGAGTCCAACAAATTCAGGAAACTTCCCTCCCTCTTACTCTGCAAGAGTAAGTGGGAAGGAAAAGGAGAGAAAGAGGGGACTTGGTAGGTGTTCATTTATTTAACTGATGGCATGATTATAAAAGGTAATATTTTACAAGACCCCAACACCACAATTTCCTTCTAGGTACTATACATTGACTTTCATAGACTTTTTTTTTAAAGGCCATTTTTAGAGGACAAAACACTGAGACAAGAAGAAGGCTGAACCAACCTTCTCAAAAACAAGAGTGTACAGACAGTACAAGGCTTAGGAGGAAGGCTTTTTTTTTTTTTCCCAAAGATATGCTGCATAACCATGTTCTTATCACACAGCTCTGTCTATATATTGGGGCTTATGTCTATAGAAATGTCTAATTATGACACTAGGAAACAGTTTTTAACTTAGATGTAAAATCAGTAATTTAGAATACCAATATGTTCTTCATCCATGGTCATTTTTTTCCAGAGTTTGTTTTAAAAGAAAAAAAAAAAAAATCCATTCAACAAGTTTCATTTGACTTTTACTTATCGTTGAATACACATGAAATGTGCTTTCAATGCATAAAAATCACAGTGGATAGCAGCAAAGGACTTGGGGGAAATTAAGGAGAATTTGATCATTCACATTGTGATTAATCTGCACATTGATGAAAGATAGCTATTTCACACTTCTAAAAATAAACTTGAGATCATTCTTTCCAACAAAACAAAACAAGAAAAAAAAGCCTCCCAAAATACACAAAACCCCCCAAAACAAACATAAATCCAAATGCATTACTTTTCTTTTACACATAAAAATGAAATATTTTTATGGCAGCAAAAGATTTTGATAATAATGAAAGTCTGTAAACTGTAGTTCAATCTCTTTTTGTTGTTGTTGTTCCCAAAGTGCAAGATGCAAGATTCCCGTAAGCTTTCAGTAGTGCTTTTCCTGTAAATAATCCTTCATTTTGTTTGGCAAAGGCAGTTTTTGAATCAGGTCTATTCTGGTGTACTGACGTATTACAAAACGACACAGGTACTGTAAAGAGCGCACCTGCATAAACCGGGATACTGGATTTGTCAGTCTCACTGGGTAAGTTGCAGATCCAGGCAGCCGGGATCTCGAATAGCAGAAAGCTCCATTTTCAGAGTCCCTGATTGAATGTTCAATTAAGTCAACTATAGATGTATGTCCCTCCACATCTGGCTGTTCATAAAAACTAAACCTACCATTTGAGTGTTCAATTCTAGTGTGAAGAGTTTTTCCATGGGAACGAAAACTCAAACTTAAAAGATAACGATCATCAGAACTATCTCGAACGAGAAACGAGCCATCAGGCACATTAGCTAATTTTCCCTCTGCCTCCCAGCGTGTAATGGGGCCCCAGTACCATCCTTGTTTTGCAAGTTTTTTCAGTTCTTCTGTGAGACTTGTCACAACCATAGGACCGCTGTTCTGTACAGAGTCATAAACTCTTCCAACTCCTGGGGCAGTGTTAGGATCAAAATTCAAATGGCAGCGCATACTTTCAGCCACATGGGCATCTGTGCCATTTAATCCATTGAAGTTCCTTTGGATTTGATTATTCTGCATTGGAGGTAGCAAAGGTGAGAGTGGAGGGACATCGCTGTGATTAACTCTTGGGCTTTGCAACATGACTCCTGTGGTACCAATCAACAAACCATTCACTGTCTGGTCCACAAAGATATCCGGTGCAACGACTACATCCTGATCCACTTGGCTCTCATCTTCATGGAAAGCATTTCCCCCCACTTGAGAAGAAACAGTCGAAACTTCCATGGGTGAGGAACTATCCAGACAGTAACTACGTGATCCTTCCAAAGGATACATTCCCTCATCTAAAGGCACAGTATACTGAATGTAGTCCTGAGGCATTAATCCAATAACTACAGGCACATGTTCATCAATATGAAGATGCAAGTCCCCGTTCTGAGATTCCGTATTTTTTAATGCATTGTTTTGTTCCTGGAACACATTTTCTGACTGCAAGTCATGGAAGTCCTTTCGAACACCATTCAGTGCTGGGCTTGGATTAGAGGAATGGACCAAGGCCTTGACTTTCACTTCCATTTTGATGCAAGTCTCTTCTGAATTTGTAGGTCGAAGGGGCCACGGAGTTGGGCTGTAATGGTGATTACGGAGGGAAGTGGATCTCAGAGGTCTTTGAGCTCGCACATCTTTGAAGGTTATTGGAGCAGATGAGGAAGAAAATGTGTCATCATCTGCAGAGCTTACAGATGGTGTGCTGCCTTTGCCTTTCTGTTTTTGTTTTGCTGAAAGCCTTCTTTTTAATGTACCCATTAAACTTTCACTTTTTGATCTATTTTTGCCTCCTTTTTCATCTTCACTATTGACTTCACAGCTAGCCAAATCTTTACCATAGCAGCTGCCAAACAAGGAGTCATCTTTTCCAAATTCACTTAGTGATGGCTGCTGGACCCCCACAAAGTCACTTTACTCTAACCACTACAAAGTCACTTTCATCTTTACTTTTATTTAAGTTAAAGGACTTGCGAATTGTTTTGAGACTAATTTTCTTCATTATGACAAGTCACCAAATCCAGCTGATCAGCAGTGCTTGCAGTGATATAGCCCTAACACATGAAGAGCAGCTTCTGCTTCATTTATGTGTTTTATCCAGCCTCATTTAACTTCAAGAGCCATTTCCTGGAAACAAATACAAAACAATTAAATTCACAAAAGAAATATTTCAAAAATTATCTATAAAGGTTTCCCCCTCTCCAATAAAAACAGAAATTGCAGTACTTTAACAATGGGCATCAAATAAAAGTAAAAATAGGGAGCTGACTTTGAAACAATCAGGCTCAAAAAATGAAACTCCTATATCTGCCTTGGAGATTTCCACAACTTTATTCTGTTTTCAGCATGGTGTTTTCTGAAATGTACACATCCCTTATATCACACACACAGGCACATATATTTAATGCATTTATATATAATTTTCAAACACATAAACAGTCCTCTCTTTCAGAAGGCTCTTAAAAAAACCCCACATAAGTAACTACAGAAGATAAAACTACAGAAAACATTCTATTCAACAGAATTCCTACATGCAGGTTAAACTGTGATTGGTCCTAAAAACATGGTCGTATAAGGCTATACTTTCTCTATTCTTTCTCCATAAAGTTGAGTAATATTTAAAAGGTTACATATTTATAGGAAAACTAACTGTAGTGAAAAAATAGAGGGACATTAACAGCAAAGTAACATACATTTACAGCAAGTCCCCTCCTGAACTTCTGTGAAAGAAAATATTTCCAAACTGTTTTAGGCACAGAAAACCAAGTCAGAGGTTCTTATTGCCTAAAACTATTAGAACTTTTCTTCCTCTGGTACTTCTGCCAAGACCTAGTGGACACAGTTGCTTAAGTTCCAGCCAACTGCTCCCACCTGGCATCTTGCAGAATCAGGTACCCACAAATTTGATCTTTTAGATTTTTTTTTTTCTTGATTGAGGTTTGACTGTGTTTTGGGAGGGCTTGGGAGGGGCTTGGTTTATTTTGTTTTAATTTTAGCTAGACTGTCCAAAGTAAACAGCTCTGCAGAGAAAAGGATAACACATGGGAAAGAGAAGAGGGGGAAGTTGCTACTCACACAGAAGTAGGTACTACAATTAGTAGTAGCCGTTTTTCCACGTACCTCCAAATACGTGCGATGTTAGCAGCTCAACCTGCAGCAGCAAGCCTGGCTCCAGGCTAAGCATGGCAAGCTGAAGGAGTCTAAGAATCTTTCAAGAAATCTTCCAACCTTGGTGGACTGAGGGGAAAGTAAAACAGCCCTTATATATGCACTTCCCACTTTTCTCCCATGGTATCACAATACAAGCAAACCAAGAAAAACAGTGCAATGGACTGAAGTAAGTTTTATCAACTAAACAATATGGTTTTCTTAAATAAGTATTCAAAAACGGCATAAAAGCATGGAAGAACAATGATTGCTACAATCAAAGAGCAGTCCATTGGCTATTATTGTTGCCTACCCCAACTTTTGTGGTCCCCAAAGTACACAAATGCTAAAGGATCATATCCAAAGCAAACTAAAAGGCAATGTGAAGCATCTATGTATTCTGAATTTCAAAACACCTTGAAAAATTTTAAGTAAAGCCCTGATGCTGAAGGGATGGACACTGCTCCATAAAAAGCAGAAGCAGCAAAGACTGATTTACTTGGATTGCACCCTAGTCATATCTGCAGCAACCTATTTCGAACACTCGTTCTGTGTCCTTGTCATAACTGCCAATATATCCCAAGTCCATCTTTAGAGTACATTCAGATCTTTCCATTTCATTTTTTTAATTACCAAAATAAATAACACTGTCTTTCAATGGGGAGAAACGAAAAGGTTTCTCTTGTCTGTAAACTGATTTACTTTCTATCAGCAAAGAACAAACATGACCAAAACACTTGCTTCCTAGACAAAAGACTAAGAATCAATTACTTGCTATAAATGAATATTAAGACCTTAAAAAACCAGAACCAGTATTTTATGATACATTCACTAGTTATTTTCCACTTTTAACATGATACCTGTTGTATCAGGAGTCATGAAACCCTAAAACGCCATACGCCAGTTACACAATTTGAAGACAATCCTGAGTTATGTGTATGAATTTTCAAAGGTTAAAACACTATTTTACTTTCCTACAAGTGCAGATAAAGGGAGACTTACATGTCAATTAAAAGGAGACTCAAAATGTCAACGACCTTCTATTCCTAAATCATTTGGATTTTGCCACCTTTCCAATTTGCAGAACTCTTTGTCATCTGTAACTAAATGAACCTACAAAATGAGTGAAAATTACAACTTCAGGATTCCATGCTTCTCCTAAACTAACAAAGTCAGAGGATTGATTCATTTGACAAATTTAACTGTGCTTTTGTGTATGTAGTACCAGAAGCCTGGGAACTGTCACATTAGCTCCACTTGTGAAATCCAGTGTTCTCCAACTGCTTCTGACATCCACAAGCTGACACTATTTCCACTTTTCCAGAAATATCCCCGCCTCCTTGTGGAAGGTACTGTCTGCAGATACCGATATCTTCACTCTTATGACCAGCGACAGGACTTGAGGAAACAGCATGAAGCTGAGTCAGGGGAGATTTAGGTTAGATACCAGGAAAATGTTTTTCACCCTGAGGATGGTTGGGCACTGGAACAGGCTCTCCAGGGAAGTGGTCAGAGAACAAAGCCTGACAGAGTTCAAGAAGTGTTTGGACAATGCTTTCAAGGCACACAGTGTGATTCTTGGGGTGTCCTGCAGAGAGCCAGGAGCTGGATTCAATTATCCTGATGGGTCCCTTCCAACTCAGTATATTCTAGATTCTATAAAATGCATGGCTCATTAGTTGTATCCTTGTAAAAAGTAATGTCAAGATATAAGAATGGTTTGATAATCAACTGCAAAGCACATTAACAACATGCATCTATCCAGAAGCCCAGTCCATTCATGCATGAGAAGGTGACAAAAATCTAGTGACAGCCCAGGTCGAAGCTCTCCAAACTAAACTGAACAGACTCACACCATGAGAGCAAGTCTCTAAACAAGTCTTCCACGAGACCCACTCTATGATACCTCCTACACATATTTTATCCAAGACAGGAGAAAATAAATACACCCTGAAGTCAAATACCCTGACTGATCCTGATACTCCTCTCTGCAGATACTTAAAAAGTACCAGCTAATTCTGCATTGCACATCAGTGCGTTTAAAAACGCTGTATAAACAGCCCTCAATATATGATACACTCATATGCTTGCAAGTCTAGAATTCTTTGCAGCCTGCATCTAATAGAGCTGGAGCAGAAAAGCCCCAGCATACACCCCTTCCTGGAATAAATTAAAATGAATTATGCAACTTCTTCACAACCCTCAGCACAGCAACAGCTTCACTAGTATTTTGCATGAATTGCAGCGTGACTGAAGTCTCCAACCAATGTGCTCTTCCAGTGCCATCTGCTGTACAGTGAATTAGCCTAACAAGAGACACCTTTAAAAATTCTTCTGGCAGATATTTGCACCTATAAACAGACTTGAACTCTACCAATGTATTCCCAAAGCCTGATGGCTATGTGTGCAGAAACACCTGGAACACACAGACTGAAAAAGAGAGATTCATCAAATCCAGAAAGAGAATGAGATCGTAATGCACATAATAATGCAGTAGAAGAATGAGATCGTAATGCACATAATAATGCAGTAGAATGAAATTCAAACTTATGAACTTTCATCACAAATTCTGCATCTCAGAACCTTTAATACTATGCAGTTTGACAAAATACAGGCCAGGCCTCTGGACAAAAATGACCAGGTTACTACCCAGCAAACACCATGCCCCCTTTGTGCACACAAAAATAATGAAAACTAAACTTGGAGGAAGAGCAACATTTATCAATCACATACAAATGTGAAATTATTAGTGAAGATAATTTGGGCTAAAAGTTCGCTTTACAGGCTGCTTCTTGGAAACCTGAAGAGCAGGCCATGCAATCGTACATTAATTATTATGGTGGCCAGCACTGATGTATGAAAAATTATGAAAGTTTTAAATATATATCAGTTTCTGCAAATCTAGTTTGAATATTCCAGCATTTCAGAGTAGTTTCAGTTTGATGCTACAAAATGCTTTCAGTAGATTGGAATTGCATATCTTTCTCGAAGAAGTGTTTGCAAAAGTATACCAACAAAAAAGTTTGATTATATTTATGCTGTCTTTATTAATTTCTTATCTTTCCACACTTTTATGTTAGGCACATTTATTTCCTGAGACAAATACTATAAACAATGCTGCCAAAATGCAGTACAATAGAAATAAACTAGGATTAACTTTTAGGAGTGAGGACAGAGAACATCATACTGGAAACATAAAGCAAAATACAACTCATGTCTGAACAAAGAATTGTCCTTAAAAAGTTTAATAAAAATATCATCAGAAAAATTACTTCAAATTATTAAGTCAACGCTACTTCAGATAACTTTTCTAAAATAAATGTTAATCTGCTTATTTATTTCCATAAATAAAAACAGTTGAGCACTGAACTTGATTTTTTTAACCCACATCATCCTACATCATTCTTGAAAAGTCTGTCTTTCACTTAGAAATATATATGTATTCTTATACTGGATCATCATAAGACTTACATAATTTACAATTTCAATTTATTGTATTTTAACATAAAGCTTTATATTAAGAAAATAACTGAAAATACCTTGAAAGTTATAAGTTTCTGCATTCCTGGCACAACAAGCGCTAGGTTCTCATCACAGGCAGATAATGAAGCCTATTCTAATCTGCAGAAGTGTAAGGTGTCATTCCCCTGCTGTCCCCAAATTCTCACTGAAACACACTCATGCATTCTTTGGAAGAATGTGTCAAAAACAGCATCTTAAGGTAATGCCAATTTCAAGTGCTATATTTTAGAAATTCATAAGTGTCTAAATTTTCTCCAAAGATACTAAATCTATTCATGTGTATTATTAAGGAGTTGCTCTCCATACCCATTCCCATCAATTTTACTTCAGTACTGAAGCCTGTATCACTGGAAGTTTTTCTTCAAACCAGTGTACAAAATACTGACTCGAGGTATTTCCTGGTATGTACTTAGAGTTTCAGGCTATATGAGTACAGAAACTATACAAAATACTCATTAAATAAAGAGAGATTCAATATCTACTTCAAACACCATCAGTTTCTAAAAGAACATACACACTTCATGGCAACTTTTGGCTTTTTCGCTATACATGCCATAAGCACACTGAAGATGATGAGGCTTTTCCCTTCCCTGAGCTTCAGGTAAATTCCTACATTGTACTGCTTTTCAGTAAGAGTGTTTAAATGAAATAATCTAAATTCCATTGCATACTCTTCTACCTTGAAAACAACAAAAAAGGTAGATGGTTTCAGCAGTGGCTTGCTTGCTAATGGATGAACACTGTCCTAATATGACTGCAAATTTTATAAAAGCCCTTCTGACCTGCATGCCTGCTTTTCTAGTGAGCGCAAGGCTCAGATGTACAACTTCACATAAATTTGGAACAAGGGAAAAACAGATGAGAAGCTCATCTGAAAGTTCATTACACTTATAACAATTCAAGAGTACTTAAAGCCTCCTATTTTTAAGCTAACTAATCAAAGACCTGAACACTGAGTTTTTCACCACAAATTTAAATTTCTATCCTCTAAGATTTGAGCAGCTGAGAAAAGTATGGTCAACCTCTCTAGAGGCCAATATAATTGAACAGGTTTTATACAGATCACAATTTAAAACAAACCAACCAACCAACAGTAAGTCATGTCATTTAGTCGTATCATCTGTCCAATTTTACTTCCTCTTTTTACAAAGCTTAAAGAGAAAACAGTCCATGGGCACTACTGTTCTAACACCGTATAGAGTAACCCTAATCACTAGCAACCTTTAGCAGTGAATAACCGAGGTACACCTTTAGTAATATGTAGAAAAGTGGGGTAAATTAATAATGAAAACTTGACACAAAGGAATTTTTCCTTGTCACTTCTGGTTATGGGAATTAAATGTATGCAAAACCAGGAACACAGCCACTGGAAAAGTCCAAATACCTTGATTGTTTGTCCCTGGCCTGCTGTTGAAAAAAAATGCTCTTTTAACATTTAGATTTCTCTGATTTTTTTTTCCTTTTTTTTTTTTTTTTGAACACTACTTAATCCATGAGTGCTTGCAATAAGTCCTGTTCTTTCCCATATTTGGTTGCAGAACAGAATATTTCTATCTGATTGGTGGTTTTCCTCTGGGGAGTAACTTAAGGGTGTTAAATGGCATCTCTATTACGGTTCATATGTGTATATACAGTCTTGTAACTACAATAATTTCATCACTAGAATAGCCAAACCCAGTTACTAATATTAACAGCCCTCAGCCAAGGTTACATCTCTGTTACTCAAGGATGGCTGGCTGGGATCCATGTCTGCTCCCCAGCTACCATAGGCACACTAATGTGGGGGTGTTAAAGTGAAGTCAGCACCAGTTGGTGTCGGCTCAAGAACACACACAATGTCACGATACCAGAGCTGCTGTTGGAGGACGAAGCTCCAGGGAAGCTGGGTGGATGACAGCCAATAACCACTTCAGCCATTCC
>NW_008237229.1:5439507-5455202 GCF_000691975.1 Corvus brachyrhynchos | reverse complement strand
GCTAGATCTCTCACAAACTGAGAATCAGCACCCAAACAGGGAAACAAGCTGACTGTACTTTTCATACATTTACTAAAAGACAGACACAAGTACCACCTTTCATCACTTTCTTTTAAGCAAATATAAGATAATAAAGCATACTGCTAACAGATTGTTTGAAGTATGGGGAAAAAACATCAGGAAAATGAAGCCACAATTTGGCTCTAAGATCCTGATTAACAGTGAGGGGGAAAAGGAACAACCAAAAATAACCCAGTAGTTCTATTTATGCCAAGGCACTAAAAAAGAAAAAAGTGGAACATTTTTGATGAATCTAATGGGAGAAGTCACTAAAGAAACCTGCTATGTTCATGTGTTTCAATGCAGGAAATCACATCCATTGAGTGCAAATAAACCTTTGCTTTTAGTTTTCACACAGCTGTGCAGAAGCAGACGAAGAATGAGAATAATGCTCAGTCAGGCTCTGTTTTCATTTCTTACTATTTTAGAAGAATGTAGCAGCCAGCCTTGCAGCAGACTGTCTGTCAGCAAAAATTAAGTTTAGTTTCATAAGCAAAGGTTAGACTTCCTGGGAGATAATGCATGAGAATTCCTTTCCTTTCCAACTAAGGGTCCATCCCCCACTCCATTCTGACAGAAGATAAATACACGAAAATGTTTCCCCTCTGTTGTAATGTAATGGGGTAGCCTCACCATGATAACAAGGAGGATTTATGCTTATCCAAGATATTTATTCAATCCTCTTAAACCATAACACAGTTAGGAATCCGAAAAGTTGTAAAACGATAATGCTCTACAAACCAGCATTTCATTTAACAATATGGACTGACATCATATTTTGTAAAAGGAATAAATTTTGAAACATTTTTGCTCTAAGATGGCAAGGAACAGATTCTGCGCCTACGTATTTGAGAACAACATAAGTGTTTGAAATTAATATTGTGAAAATGAAAGGAAGAATAGGAAAAACACAGTAAAAACAAAAAATTGCATTTCTATGCTTCTTTTCATTGAGAAGTATGCATAAATATCTAAATTCTGGAATGTGTGTTGAAAAGAACATAACCTATGTCATTGTATGGATGCAGGTACTAAAACCCAAATCTGAATGCAGTTTGGTTTCAGGATCCTGAAGCATTTCCAAATGTAATTTTAGAAATGCTGTCCCATCCATTCAAAGCATATACCAGAAAGACAGAAATAATAAAGCAGACCATTCTCTCAAATTGATTTTTTTGTGGTCAGCAATAATCTGACCACTCTTATGTTAGTGACCAAATAATGTAATTGTGAGAAAGACTTTTCCAGCCCTTCCCAAAAATGGAAAGAAAGCCCTCAGCAGACATGCAACAGCTAAATATTACCACTTCACATTGACTTATATTGATTTTGGTTTCGCTTTCAAAGTTCGGGCTGGTGTTTCTACAGCAAGCAGAGAAACACTGTTACTGTGTACCACTTCCAAAACACAAATCAAGACAGCTGAAAAGGGCCTGCTGCAAACAAATATTTTGATGAGGAAACATAAAACAGGTACCACGAATTATCTTTTCCTACTGTGCTATCAGAACAGACATTCAACTTACCAGGCCAAACCTCTGTTACCAGTGAACCCCCCAGCATGAGGGGCATATACCAAATGGGCAATACAGAAAGACACCACTCCATTAACACATAAAGCTGCATTATGTGTTTGTTTCCTGCCTCCATGGAAAAAAAAAACCACTAGAAAATAAAAGGGACAATACGGTGAGGAGAAAGAGGAAAATACAGGAAAAATAATAGAAAAAGAAGCCTCTCATACCATATGGTACCATTACAGAGACAATTATTCTAGGAGGTATTGAAAAACACCTGGAGGACAACTCAGTCATTGGTCACAGCCAGCACAGAGTCATGAGAGGAAAAGTTCTGCTTGTCAAACCTGATTTCCCTTTATGACAAGGTAACCCACCTAGGTAATCAAAGAAAGCAAAGTGATGTTATCTTTTTGGACTTCAGCAAAGCTTTTGATACTGTCACAGGATCCTTCAGGACAAAATGTCCAGCACACAGCTGGATAAACTCAGCATGTGATGTGTGAGCAACTGGCTCATGGGTCTGGCACAAAGAGTTATAGTGAATGGGCTGACATCACATTGGTGACCTCTCACCAGTGGGTCTCTGCAGGGGTCCATCCTCGGCCCTGTGCTTCTTTCAACATCTTTATAAATGACTTGGACGCAGGACTGGAAAGGACACTGAGCAAGTTTGCAGATGACACAAAATTGGGAAGAGCAGAGAGGTCCTGCAGAGAGACCTTGACAAATTAGAGGTCTGGGCAATCACCAACCATACAAGTTTAACAAGGGCAAGTGCCTGATTCTGCACCTAGGATGGGGTAACCCTGGATGTACGGACAAACTGGGGAATGAGAGGCTGGAAAGCAGTGCCACAGAAAGGGGCTTGGGGGTCCTGGTCGATGGCAAGCTGAATCTGAGCCAGCAGTGCCCTGGCAGCCAGGAGAGCCAAGTGTGTCCTGGGGGCATCAGGCACAGCATCGCCAGCTGGGCAAGGGAGGGGATTGTCCTGCTCTGCTCTGCACTGGGGCAGCCTCACCTCGAGTGCTGGGGACAGGTTTGGGTGGGTATATAGGAAAGATACTAAGCTGTTATAGAGCATCCAAAGGAGGGCCACGAGGATGGTGAAGGGCCTTGAGAGGGAGCCGCATGAGGAGTGGCTGAGGTCACTTGGTCTGTTCAGCCTGGAGGAGACTGAGGGGAAACTTCACTGCAGTTACAACTTCCTCGTAAGAGGAAAAGGAGGGGCAGGCACTGATCTCTTCTCTGTGGTGACCAGGGACAGGACCCAAGGGAATGGAAAGAAGATTGTTGGTGGGGGAGGGGTTAGGTGGGATATTAGAAAAAGGTTTTTCACCCAGATGGTTGAGCCCTGGAACAGACTCCCCAGGACAGTGGTCACAGCACCAAGCCTGACACTTCAAGATGTGTCACATTGTGTAACTCTGGGTCTGTCCTGCACAGGGCCAGAAGCTGGACTTTGATGATCCTTGTGAGTCCCTTCCAACTCAGAATATTCTGTGATTAGTATTTCTGCTGAAAATTAAAAGGGTTTACACAGCATAACTACATATGTCACTATACTACAAATTTTTAAATATTGCCATTCTCCCTAAATTATGAGTTGTTAATTTGTTACAGTCATCTTTTTTGCTTCTGCCTGTCCCAGTCACCTGATGTGAAAATGAAGGTAGAAGAAGTAATTTCAACATACTATAGCACCAAGCAAGCATGACTGACAATTTTGCTTTCTTTAAGATGCAATATGGGATACTGTCTTCTTGAGGAGCAAAAATGAGAAAACAACATATCAGGAGAGCTGTGAAGTCACATCCACAAGGAAAAAACCAAAACCAAACCAAACCAACCCTACAACACAACAAACCCAAAACATAGCTAAACCTAACTTTTATTTTAAACACCTCACTAGCCACACTATCTAGCCAACAGGTGGCTTCAGAGCCCATGTTTGTAAAACAATATCTTCACCAGCAAGTGGTAAACTGCTCACTTTCCCACTTACATTTATGTCATTTATGCTTATCTGACAGACAACCAGAAACATATATAATTGGCCTTTATTCCTACAAATAACATCCACCTGGCATCAAAGATATTAAAAAAAACAGAAAAAAAACCCCATATCTGCACAAATTAGCTCCAGGTAATACAATTACTTTCGAAATATTATTACTGGGAAAAAAAAAAAAACCTTTTTAAAAATACCCCAAAAACTTAGTAACTAAATTTGAATTACTGCTTTAAGAATTTAATTATCTAACATATTCCAGTAGTAACAAAAGAAACACTGTTAAAGTCTAAAAGACAAATACATTAGATAGAGATTTGTCTACCAAATACACAAGCTGAAACAAAAGCACCTGAAATAATTTTTCAAGCTAGATAGCGACTGGTTTGAAAATTAGCTATACAGAAAAAGAGGATTCAATTTTTCTATCATATGCAGCACAGTCATGTTCTGCAGCTGGAGAAACTGGAAGATTAATCTTCCTATTTTTCAGCTCTTCTAGGAGGTCAGAACATACAGCAACACACTGCAGCCTTACGCCATCTTGTACCATTCCGTCTTGGATCTCATGACTGAGGCTGACTCCAAATTAATCTCCCTGCTATAGTTTTTCACTGAGGATGAATGACCCTTTGAACTTGTATGACCAGGTAGAATCTCCAATATTTTTACAACTATCACCCCCACCTGCTTCCACCAGGCCATTTTCAACAAGAATAAAAGCTTTCTTTCCTTCGAAGATAACACTCTATGCTCTCAATTCAAGCTAAGATGCAGCAATTCTTTATGAGACAGTTAACCCCCTACATAAATTGAAGGATTAAATGAACCCATTTTATGGTCTGAGGGAAAGAATACAGTGTCTTGATTAAAGAGAAATAAAAGTGGAAAGATCTCCCACAACATCTGTACAGAGTTCACACATGCAGAGATATCTCCAAGCATGCTGAGGAGGAAGAAGCAGCTAATAAAGACAATCCCCAGAATCACAGACAACATTATTCACCAAATTATCAGAGAGAAATACAATGTATTTGCTACACGGATGTCACAAAGGTCCACCATTACCCTCCAGACAAAAATGTTTACTGTCAATATTACATAATACTTGCCTCACATCAAGGCATTTGGTTGCCATACGACTCAAAGATTTAATAAGTTTTCAACCTGCAGACTGCTACCTCTACGGCTTTCCTGTTTTGTGCACACCAAATCAGTTTGTATCTTTAAGTTCTAACAGTGGAAAATTCCAGCAGAATACAAACACCAACAACTGATACTATTCACATGTGCATTGTGAAAGAAAGCTAATTTTGTGAAATTATCACAGATTTCTTCCATTCTTTTTTTTTTTTAATTAAAGACAGCAACATTTTTCCAAAGCAATAACCAATTGTGTTACTACAATGCATACATAACATACATATAATTTGAAAGTGTATGAATCCTTTCAGTAAAATTCCTTGAAAAGAGAAGTAGATATTCATTGAACTATGAACGACTTGGGATGACAAGGCATTGGCTACATTTAAACAATAATTACATTTAGGCAATCAAGGTCATTCTAATCCCTGAAATAACAACGAATACGTAAAATACTGTAACAGAGTGTCTCATATAAAGTAAGAGGCTACTATTCAAGAAACTAAGTTCCCTAGTCACTTCTCAAAAGTTCAGAATTAAACTCACATTCAGAGACTATTGTTTGTTTTAGCATTACTTCCTATAGAAAGAAAACCCAACCATGCAAGGCTTCTGTGTATGCCCTGCAGCCCCTCGAGGGCTGCCTGATGAAATTTTATCCAATAAGCAGATAGGCAGTGTCCCAGCTGAGAGAGCAGCCATGGAAAAAATTCATATATTCTTACATATACAAAAATTCAAGGGCATTTCTAAATACAGGAAAAGCTTTCTCTGGAACTCAAAAACTATGTTGAAAACCAAGGAGAAAAGTGGCATGAAACAACTCCATTTCTCAGAGAAATGCCGTTCACAAAAAACTGTTTCATTGTAACATAAAAATGTTTACCTCTGACCTTAAAGATACCACCCACATTCACAAGAAGCAAAAGTGATTTGTTACTGTGACCTGTTTTTCAATTCTGGTTAACAGTTAAAAAGAGAAAGGCTTAGGAGATACTTTTTATATCACTGTGGTAAGAAACCAGTAGCACAAATTATTAAAGTTTAAAAACATTTTCTATGTATCATATTAATTCAAAATTTGGGAGTCTTTATTACTAAAATAATCTCTAAGTTCCACTAATTTTACTTTCTTGAAAATTTAAGATATTATCACTAAAATAATCACAGACAACTTCTCTCAGCAAGTAAAATGCTTTGTGTTTCCCCTCTTAAACAGCATAGTGAGAAAAGTCATTTTATATCCTTTATCTGAACCATTTATATAGGAAACATAGCAGACAATTTCATTCATGAGGTTCAAAGTCCAAGAACTCAGAAGCTAAGAAAAGCCAGAAGAGTTTCCTGACCAGTTCTCTGTCTTCTCTCACATGTGGGACAAAAATGTTTATATTAATGCTGCTCTCCAACATCCTTTAAAATGTATAGTCCTACCATTTACTTACAGTACACCAATTAAGCTCGAAATTCCAGACAAAATTATTGGCTTCATTAAGGAAATTTTTGCTGCTTCTATATCTAACACTTAAATGTTAGAGCACATGCACTTGATGCTCTATTCAAAATTTCATGAGTCACAACATAGAGAGCTTATATTCCACTTTTTTTAGAAGGATTCATAAGCTGAATAATATAGACCATCAGGCAAAATAAAGGTAATTTAATTCTGACACCTAAATTTTTAATTCACATAATGTGGAGTTATGGGGGAAAGTGGTGAACCTCTTAGGGTTTTTAGAAAACACCTACCTACCTAAATCTGAAATCTCCCCCACCTCTCTAAAATGGCAGCGGAACAAAATGTGTGCAGCTCCAGGAGTTGAGTGCAACAGCAAATTGTCTTGTGCTGCAAGAGGTCAGTCAAAGCTTGTGGTCCCTTTCAGGGCTTTGTTGACAATGGAGGAGTCAGTCAAACACACGAGGTTGGGTTTCATCATTCTTTTGAGATATACCAAACCTTTCAGTAACTTCCTATCACTGTCCTCAAGTCATGATTCAACTTCCTGTCTTCTTTAAAACTTCACAATTCAGCAGATATTTTACAAAGTCCTTGCAGCCCAGTTGTTTTGTTTATCAAAGCAGTAAGCAAACTAATAACCCATATTACAGTACCGAGATGTATCAGGTAGCAGGATGAGGAGCAGAAGATCCATCAGTAGTAAGTAGCTAAAGATGTTAAAAAGATGCAGAAAAAAATAAAAGCAAACCACCAAAGTTATGGAGGAGGGTAACAAAAAAAACAAAACTAATCCCCCTCTCCCCACAAAAAAAGCAGCAAAAACCAAACACCTTTCAAGGTTAGTTCCAAACCATTAATTAAAGTGATTAAAGTGCAAACCACAATAAAAGCAAATTCAGACAAACAAATAGGCCAAGGCCCAGAGTTTAAGCTTTATGACACGAGCTCTGAGTTGGCTAAACTGGTGTCACTAGCATGGCACAAAGCATTCTCACAACCCCTACCATGTTCTGCTTGTAACACAACAGATCTGACCGAGGTTGATGGCCTGCTTTTCAAAAATACAATTGAAAGCAAAGTACATTTTGACAAACCGCAAAGGTCAGAACTGCAACTACTCTTACCTGAAATAGAGATAAGAAATCTGACTTTTGTCCAAATTAGGATTATTTTTCCAGTATCTAAGCATAAGCAACCCCTCTAAGAATCTACAGGAGCTGCAAGTACTTTGGGCATACTACAACAGTCAGGTTCTGTAAAACTTTCACAAACATGAGGACCTTTGTTGTTCATGAAAATCCTTCTCCCTACACATACAGGGAGCAGCTTAACCTAGGAAGTACCAGAATTTCAGAGAGATTTTTTTCTCTTTTAATTAAAAGCTCCTCAGTAGCCTTTAGCCTTATCTTTTGTATATAAAAAGCAGAAGTACTTAGTGTTAACAGAACAGTATCAGTGGCTGCCTCGTGGTCAACACCTTTACCCACACATCTAAAACTGTCCATCATCACACAGAATCATGCCACCTAAAATTCAGTGGCAACCACAACTTTTTATGGACATCATGAGACGTGGAAGCATGATCATACTATCCCTCTGGATCACATAAGGAGCTTGCACCAATGGAAATCAAACTACAAAGTCTAATAACTTGAACAGTGGTCCTAGACACCATGAAAGGAGATTCCCACTTATTCTTAAGATACCCTAGTGTGCAGCAACAGTTTCAGATGCAGGATGAATTGGGACAGAAAGTCAGACTCAGGTTTTCCCTCTTCAAAGCAGTTGCATACTCCACTGGGATGAGAAAAGCACACTATCTTTATCTAGACCATTCATTTTCTGCTCTGTTAATCTTCTGCAGAACAGCTTTAGAAGAAGGAATAGAAATCTTTTCACACTACAGAGCAGCCAAAAGGCTGGTGTTCAGGGTAGTCCTCATACAGAAAGGACAGAAGTGGAAAATTTCTGTGGCTATCTCACATTCTGAATGAGGGCTCTACCTAACAAGTTGTTATATCCTATATTTTTACATCACTGGGAAATGCAGCCTGTATTGCTAGCAGTCTGTGAAACCTGTACATGCAAATGACAAAGGAATTTTTAGCTACATACTTTTGTATTTAATACCATATTTCACTGAAGATACATTTTTTCCATCACATGGATGCTGGTCCAGATGTCCACCTATTATCTATGGCCCTAAATAAATAACAGTGACAACAATCTACTTCACTCACACACACTTGGGAACCCATTTTAAGGGCAAAAGAGCATTTAATACATCGAGTGTAAGGAACCCACTCTTTCATAGTTGCATCTCACTTCTATTTGGTAGCACCCATACTATTTAATGAGGTACATTCAACTGAGATTGTCAAACAGTATCAGCTACAGAAAGATAGTCTTTCATAGCCAGGAAAAGAGATCCAATCAGTGAAACAGAAAGCAAGGTTTATTCTACAGACAAGCCAGCACAACACAACAAACAAGAAGGCAAGGCGTGGAGGAACAGAACTTCCTTCTCCTTGTTTAAAGATTGGGGGATCTTGAGTCAGGTAGTGTCCAAGGGGAAATCTTTCTGAGTACCTCTAATTAAGCAGTCTCTCCTGGAACACACTCCAGTAGCAGAACCTAGATCAGTGAAGCTCTAAGCACTATGTACCCACTGATCCCCCATGTGGCCTGGCTGCCCCTCCAAGGTCTTAGGACCCACTGCAGAGAGTAATCCAAGCTCTGCATTTCAGAAAGTGAGAATGCAAAACACAGCTTATTTAAAATATTTCCTTCCCCATTTTCCCTGGCAGGAGGCCCAATAAGAACAGAGTAAATTAATTATCTTCTTTACGGCTTAGAGTCTATCCACACATGGGAAACAGGAGACATGGTTGTGCTCAAAGTACTGTCAAATACACAGGGTAAACACACCTGTAGAGAGAGTATTATCTCCAGCTAATCTTATAAAATTACTGTAACATTTTGTTTCCACTAAACCAGAAGGCGAAACATTAAATAAATTTCTAAATTCACAGTCCTTTTAAGTCCAAGGGCGCTTTTAAGAAGGCACATACCAAAATGCTGCACAACTTGCACACTGACCAGAATAGGAACAGAATTTTGACTGCACAGGCAAAGCTGCTTAGCCATCCTTTTCACAAAGTCCTGACTCGTCACAGTAAAACCTTTCTACAGGACTACACCAGTTCTGACAAAGCTTACTCTACAAGCAAATTTTCTCATTTTGGGTCAAAATGAGAGAGACTCTTAATTATTCATGATTAAAATTGCGAAGTTCTTTTTTTCCTCCTACACCTACACTCTAATCATCTGCAGACAGAAACAGCCCACTATCCCAACCAGCAAATATGATGGAGAATATTTTAATTGCAGTTTTTAGGCAGAAACGGCTTTGTCCTGATGCACACTCGAAGATGTTTGGTTGGGGTTGTGGTGGTTTTTTAAAAATAATGTTGCCAGCAACAGAAAATCATCTTGCACTTAGCCCTAAACTATCTGATTCTGCTAATATTCTGTCCTAACCCAACAAAGATTAATTAACTGGGAGCAGATATTTAACTCAATGGGACTCCTCACTGTACATTATATTCAGCTTGCACATAAAAAAACTGGGCCTTACATTGAGCATCAGTGTATAAATTCTCACACGCAGGATCTAAGATAAAATTTTCACTGTCTGCATGAAGTAATGTGCTCTATCAGATTTACACTCAAAGCCCTTAAGATAGCTATCTCCAGAGCAAGGTCAAATTTCTGCAGAGCCAGGAGTATAGAAGCCTGGCTGCAAAAGCTAGTTATGCTTCAAAGTTCAACCATGAACAAAAGTCATGTACATGCACACCGACTTTTTTTCTCCTGTTCTGACATAAGTTTAAAGACACACTATAAATAAAATGGAAAAAAAAAAAAGTATTAGTCCAATTAAAAAAAAAAAAGACGAGAGGATACATACTTTTCAATGCTGATACATAGAACTTCAGTTCCTTTTTTTCCCCGTCAAACAACATTTAAAACATTGCAGATTCCAAAAGCACTTATTTTTGTAATACACAGGACACCTTAGTCAGTACTGATATAACAACTTCCATTCACTGTCTTCTTCTGATCATCACTGGATTAGACAGCAACTCAGACCAGTACTGGTGGAGAATATAGACTCTCTTATCCCTGCAGTAAGGGAGCACAGAATATTTACATTTACAGCAAGTATTTTCCCAAGTAACTAGATTTTTTGCACAAAATAATGCCAAAGGCCTATGGCTAATAATTTATTACTTCTCAGCATTACTTACTACTAACCAGTAGCTCTTTTCATTTCAAAAGCCAAAAAGAGGAGGAAAGTCAGTGTTTCAGAGTGCATTGATCAGCACTGGTTTTGCCTCTGTTTTCCACTAAAGAGAGAACAGGGAGGGGAAGGAATAAAAAAAGCCACAAGGCACCTACCTTACACAGACCCAGACTTAAGCTCTTACACATAACTTAGTGACTCGTACCTCTGAATGCACAAACCAACTATTCTAGAGCCAGTCTCCTCAGGCTGACCAAAATTCCAGCTTGGAAAACTTCCCCAGAACAGGTTTCACCCAAACCGGTATCCCTGCACAAACAGCTTCTGTTCAGTGAATCCAGCGAGAATTCCTTACTTGCCCAGTTCCCACCAGCTCCTGAAAGAACATCCGTCTGAAAAGCTGCCTACCCTGTTTTTGGAGTTCCACATAGCTCATCCTGGAAGGCACACCTTCTGTAATCAAAAACCTTTGCCCTGCTGACACTTGTCTCTGTTTCTCTATTTTATTAAAACTCCTAATCTAATAGCTGATTACCAACCCAAAGGGATTCCGAGGGCATTAAAACCCATTACTGATGCCAAAACCAGTCAACATTATAGCTTGTAACTGCCCTGTCCTCCAGCACTTACTGAGGCAAAGCCAGGAGAGACAGAATTCCTTTAATCAGAAGGAACAAAAAAAGAAGGCAAGCTTGACCACTGTTTTGGAGACAACTTGGGACCAAACATGCTTCAGAAACATTTGGAGTAGCCTACTATGTTCTCAACCTATTTAAGGAATGCAGACTGCTTTGGAGAAGGAAAAACAATCACCTACTCAAGACTCCTACAAACTACTGTTTTAGCACACTTACCAGAAAACGTCAAGATTAATTAAGAATAAAACTACTCAAGAAAAAACAAGAGCTCAGACACTGTAAAGTGTCTGACTGGAATCTCATTTCCAACAATGTTTTCAAGAGTACCATTCTATGTACTGTTTTCAGCAATACAGAACATCCTTGAGGAAAAATGCAGATTTAATACCTTTGGTAATCTCAAATGCTAAAACTAATCACTTTATCCACTATCTGCATTCACCACATGAACTCAAGACTATCAGAACCTTACACAACTCCTCTTACAGGTCAGTATCATACACATCCAAGTTAAATAACACAAATACAGCCACTGATTATACATCGCACTAAGAAGAAAAGAAAAATACCATATATCTATGTGATTTACTTAACAATATGCACAGATTCTTTTTCATGGTTTAAATTTTTAACTACAGACCACTTAAACTCTGAAAAAAATTACTAACATCTACTATTTATACCTTCACTGCCAGAGAAAATGGCTCTCATCCAAAACTATTCTACAGCAGCTTATAGCAAGATTATTGGGTGTTTATAACAAAAACCCACACACTTTACAAACCTAAGATTTTTTAAAACTGCCAACCTATTGCACTTGGCAGATTACGAAAAGAATATTTCACAGAAGACAGAGCATGAGAGACTATGTGCCCTATATATACACAAAAGGAAGCAATGTTAGGGGAGCAGCACCTGGACAGAAATGTCTATATACAGCATTCTTTGCTTGGCTTTACCTGCAAGCAAGATTTTTTTCATATTCCTTCAATGGAATTTAAAGTCAGAAGCAGAACAAGTTAGCCAATGTATCCACATCTGTGCTAAACAAATACTTGTATTTAACTTGCATAGTTTTCTTGGTGATGCAGCAACCAAGAAAGAATTTTTTAGGTAACATGTGGCTTACATCCCTGTCATAAACAAGGCAAACTGAGTTCCTCAGAGTCCAAAGTGTTACATGAATGGTTAAAGAGACAGAAAACGCCAATAGTTTCCAGAGTATTTTATCTTAATATTTTCCAGAAGAAAATTTCATGAGAGATAATAAAAATTATTATCTTTCCAAATCTTTTAAAAATTAGAAGTATGTCAAGATAGGTTCTTAAATCCACGTTACAGACTAATGAATAGCAGTTAGCTTTGCAAAGCCATACACCTCAAAGCCTTCTGAAATTGTCTGGAGTTCCAGATGCTTATTGTTTGCATGCCTGTACATGACAAAAGCAAAAGGCCATGAAAACCGGCAAAAGAAAGTATCCAGAGCAACTTTTATTTAAGTGAGCTTAAGGACTTGAAGAGCTAAATTTCTGATGCTTTGATCTGAAAATTTTAATTCTCACAATAAGTAGACTGAGCCAGATTTTGCTTCACGTTGCCTTTTCAAATTCAGTCTGTGTAGACTCTAGCAAAGTTTGTGAACCCTTTTCCAGAACCTTGATGTATCAGTCAACACTTTACATACAGTCAGCTTTCCATTTTCATCCAGGGCAATAATTAAAGGCCAGTTTCTTTTGGGGTTGATTTTATTCACCAGGAGAGGTTTTTGTTTCAATAGCTTAAGATCATTCAGCTACAGTGGGAAAAAAGTGTCTGCAACAAAAAACCCCAAAGCTATGAGTTTCTAAATGTTTCTTTCAAAAGTAATGTAACTATTTTTAACACAGGAACTTATTCAACTTGCCTAGTACAGTGTTTTAATTCAGAAATCAATTATTTCAAGAGGTAAAAGCAAAAACAATAATAAAAGAAGGAATGTACTGTGTACCATGAGTCTTTATATTCTGCTGTATCAAAAATATATTTGAGTGGTATGAAGCTGCTTTTTAAACCTGGACAATAAATATCCCATTACAAGCACATCCATCTTCTTTCCTACAAAAACATACTGCTGTACATAACTTGCCATCTGAAATTGTCAAAAACAATTTTTAAGAATGGGTTTTTTTTAAAGAATATTTCCTTCTCTCTTACTATAAATTTATTGGAAGGCACCAGGAAAGAGTTGGTAAGAACTTGGGACCTTTGCATCAAGTATAGCTACTGTCTTCTGAAGACTGGTATTTATGTCCAGAAAATTAAGCATGCAACAAAACAGAATGAAAACAAATTTTGGAATAAACGTAAGGACGAGGAACATTACAGATATAATTATTTCTCTTCTGAAAAACAAAAAACATAAAAAAGAGTAAACTCGAAGTTCTGTATTTTCTCTCAGTTTAATACTTTACAGTACAAAATATACAGTTATGTGGCGTAAGATAGATATCTCTATTCTGTTTTTCAATCCAAATCCTATCCAATTTATACTCAAGATATTTTAGCATTTGCATTACATTCCCTTTTATACTGCTTGTATTTTATTTTCTTCGTTGGAGCATCAGAACTGCTTGAGTAACCCTCTCTAATTTGTTGCTAACACACATTAAAGCCCTATCAACTAAAT
This sequence comes from Corvus brachyrhynchos, assembly GCF_000691975.1. Classification (NCBI taxonomy): domain Eukaryota; kingdom Metazoa; phylum Chordata; class Aves; order Passeriformes; family Corvidae; genus Corvus; species Corvus brachyrhynchos. The sequence continues at coordinate 5,441,403 of NW_008237229.1, read as the reverse complement.
ACTGAGGAACACACCAGCAGAGAACAGCCTTCTTCCTATCTATTCTCTGTTATTGCATTGTACTACCCAAACAGTACCAAAGTGGTGCTGTGTAGGCCCAAGAGGGCAGTAAAGCAAGAGAAAATAAGGCACTTGAGTGAGGGATTACCCTGGACTATGGCCCCAGTTTTGCCAACAATAGCATAGCAAATATGGAGTGAACTCAGGGAAACACTACTAAACGAAGTCTTGCAAATACTTATGTTCAAATTACTGTAAGACTATAAAAAAATTCATAAGAAAGAGCAGAAATAATTAACTTGCTTTGTGAGAACACCTTTTAGTTAAGAGTTCACTCTCTCACTTCACCAATTCACTGTGCTAAGGAGAGTCAGAAATTGTAATCTACTCACAGAACAATAAGGACCAGTTACCATTTCTTCAAACCATCCCTCTCCAAGAGTAACCCAAGGTTACTGACTAACTTCACAATCTAGGATCAAAGAAGTTAACAGCATAATATAAGTTAATACATATCTTTTTTTTAGATTTCAGTATGTCAAGTTTTTATGAAGCTTAGAATCATCCATCACATCTCCTGAATCCAAGCAAACACTTTGATACCGCATACATGCGGTGCAACAAAGTGATGCTCATGAAACCCCTGGAAACAACACAGTGCTTCTCCCTAACTACTCCATACCCTTGCAGCTTTCCAGGGAGCTAGCTAATGCAGATATGTCTGTATAACACTACACTGTTATCACTTATACTTTTAAGTATTAAGGCTTAATTTCCTAAAGTTTAACTTTAAAAAAAAAAATACTTAAATCTCAAAACTTGGGATATAGGGAATACATGCCTGATTAAGCATACAACAGGTGAAACTATTTTGAGTAAAAGCTCAGTTCCAAACACAGTGCAATGCCACAAACCCAAGGAATATCAAATAGGAAGTGAAGACTCCATTCAAGTACTGTTTAACACTTCAAAAAAACAAGCATTTTGAAAAAGCTGAAATTGTCTTTCCCAAGTTACACAGAAAACTGTGAGTTACGACTACTGTCTTATTGCAGAAGACTCAAAAAATACCTGCACATTCTCCAGTGATTTAAAGTCTTCCAGCCAAGCTAAGTAATTTATTTCATAATTGCACCAAAGATTCTATATTTTCTACAGTCCAAAGATGTATCTATTAGCACAAACAAAAACTAGAAACAGAACTATTTCTATTTTTTCCACCCAGAGCAGAAATGCAGATACATTATTCCTCGAGTACTTGTGCAGACAGCAACTCTCCAAGACAGGAGGCCTGCAATAGGCATTTTTTAACTACAGGTGTATTAACAGGATGGACATGGCATAAACATTCCTGGCCTGCAGGAAAGAGGGGTTGGGACTTCACAGTGAAAGGGCACAAGAATTTTTTAAGGGGAAGTCAGTTTCCCTGACTAAAGCATATTCTGCGACCAACTTCTTTAACGCAGTAACCTACTCCACAGGAAAAAAAAAATTGTGTTCCAAACTAAGATGATTTTGAAAACATGGGAAGACAAAAATAAAGAGAGGTCAGAAAGACACAGCTGAAGTACCTCACATCACAGAAGCATCATCCTCTTGCACCTCTCAAAACCCCGTTGCTTTGCAAAGGCTTTTTTCTATTCTGCGACCAACTTCTTTAACGCAGTAACCTACTCCACAGGAAAAAAAAAATTGTGTTCCAAACTAAGATGATTTTGAAAACATGGGAAGACAAAAATAAAGAGAGGTCAGAAAGACACAGCTGAAGTACCTCACATCACAGAAGCATCATCCTCTTGCACCTCTCAAAACCCCGTTGCTTTGCAAAGGCTTTTTTCTTAAGCAAACGGGTTGGCATGGGCTAGTTGTTTTCTAAGAGAAGTGGCATCATTAGGG
>NW_008237229.1:5406046-5438114 GCF_000691975.1 Corvus brachyrhynchos | reverse complement strand
CGCTCCCCCGGAGACCAGCGCTGCGCTGGAGAGAGAGCGAGAGAGGGAAGGAGGTGGTTTCTCCTCCGCTTCACCTTCCCTCACACCTCCCTTGGCGTGATAAGCGACGCGCCAGAACAGGCATTACTTTTGTGCTTAACTCTGCTTCACAGATCTCCACTAGAAAAGTGACACTAAACTTCGTACCAGCTGTGCTGCGGCAACTTCAGCCAAGCAGACTGCTTTGATTGCTTGTTCTCCGGTCTCTTTTTAAAAATAAAATGCTAACTCGAGAGCAAGAAAACAATTCTTAATTTAGGATGTGCGAGACTGATGGAAGTGCCTAGCAGGGGGCGAAGAATTAAAATCTATGGACAATATGGCTCTTAAAAGTTGTCACAAGTCGTTTTTGCCGACTGATGTAGAGCTAGTAAAATACTACTTTTGTTTTCTGCTCGTGATGTATATAACTGATGCAAATCAACAACCCGATAAGCAAAATTTGCTTACCTACGTAGTCGCATGACAGTCAGTAAGATTATTCGTATGACTCATTATGAAACTACCGATTTCAAGGTTAAAAAGAATCTGTTGAAACTCAAGACTGTGAGAATATTTATGCACATTCTGCTTGAATCCTTCTATGAGATCAGAGGTATTTGTGAGTCGAGGTCAGTGATTTGTTTAATCGCCAAGGTTACTTGAGATCAGAGTGTGCCCTGATTGCATTTATATTTTTAAATCTCAGGCATTTATAGAGAGTTAAAGACTTTCCTTGAGTCTTATCCAAGGTTCGTCTGCTTCTTTATGTGCCTGATCAACCTCAGTTTCTGGCAGGCCAGGACCATTTCAGGAAATGATGACTAAACAGAGTTGGAGAAGGAAATTTTTTTTTCAAATATAAAGTTTGTCTTTTTCATTTATATATAGAATGATTTATGTTTTTGTTAAGTGTTTTAGATTAAAACTGTTTGTTTTACAATTATGATTACATGTTATCAGTGGTATAACAAAGCTAAGAATCATTTCAAGTGGATCACATGAAACCTTACAGATTTTAACTTTTGTTTGTAAAACCAATATTGTTGACATGAAAAATACAAATGACTTTCTAGGTTGGCAGTGGTGTTCAAAGAAAGAAAGAAAATTAAATAAGAAACAAAATACTAACTTTTTTTTACAACATAGAGGGTTCCTTTTTTTTCCCTAGATGAACTGTTGTTAAGTTTAGCAACCTAGTTAAAAAGGGGAATAAGAGAGAGCAAGAAAGGCTATGACTGGGAAAGTTTCAGTTTAATTTTTATGCAGTTCTGTCATTTCCTCAAACAAGGAGTTTTTCTTTGTGTGGGTGTGTGTTCTTACCTTCTTCTTGGACCTCCATTTCCTTTGGATACAAGCATTTGAACAAGTAATTATTTTCAGGATCTTGCTGGCATTCGTGCTTGACACATATATGTAGTATTAACTTAAGCCGTGTTTTCAGCAGCAGGTGTGGGACAATAGCAGCTGTATGTGAAGAAGCCAACTGGGCTAAAAATGTTTGTCCTTCATTTTGCTTTCAGGGAGCTTTTAACATAGGCAACTTTTGCAGTAGTCTATACTGCATGCGAGACAATTTTTTTAAATGGTCTTAGAAGTCTTATTCTACAGTCTCCCACACTATTAAAAAACAGTTGAGTCTGGATGATGAGGTTTTCCAGCCCATGTGTTGACCAAAGGTTTCCATGTGTCTGAAACTGCCCCCTTGTCAGTCTTACGAATCCTAGGACTTAGCTTTTTGCAGAAATGGGGCTGATAGACAACAGGAAGGTTGAAGAAAAGTAATGCAAAACATTTGGTAGCTTTTTCCCCCCATGTCTTCCACACCTTAACTTTCTTCTCACTAGGGATGATGTTAAATATGGCTTAAATTAGCATCACTACTCCAAGTACTCACCTTCCTCATTTTCTCTCCATCTCCTTCCCTCCTCCTACCCGTGCACACCCTTCCCTTTTTTCATGGTGACTCCAGGCCTCATTCGTCTTCTCTAAGCCGGCTCAGGTGGCAAAATCTCTTGAGGTTCATTTTCCTAACAATAAATCATGGCATAAAGAAGAATCCATACCTTATTTCTCACATTGCATTCTTCTCCATAGGCTACCGGTGTGCTCTTGGCTTGTCTCAGCCTTAACATAGCGCTTCAAGTTTGGGGTAGACTTTTTCCCATTGAAATGTGGCAGCAAACAGCCACATCCCAGCGAGAGCAACAGTTTATCACCAAGCATGAATTCTCATAGTTGTGCTACTGATGTTGCATCTTGGATGGCAGACAAGGAGAATGTAAGCAGGATCACTTGGATTAATTTTTCTTGGCCTAAAACCACATATTGAAATAAATTGGGCTGTTCATACATTCAGGCATCTTGTTGTAATGTTCTCTGTATGTACCACTTATCAGACTTGCCTAACAGTTGCTAGCTTTTGTTTAAAATGATGAGAACTAGAAATTTGGTTTTAGTAAACAGAAAATTCAGATCTTTCATATCTGATTTCCTTATATTTGTGAGCTTCTAAAATCAGGAGCTCTACACCCAGTTTTAATTACTTTGGGGTTTGCATGTTGATGAGTTCTCTATTTTGATATGCTTATGCCTTTTTTCTCGTTACACTCAAAAGTGTGATTACAAATTATTTCATTATTTTTGAGATCAGAATGTGTATATACAAATCTGTAGTTCAGAGGGACAGAAACCTAAATTATGAGCATTCATTGACAATAAAGCCAATGTTATATCCACTATATCTATTTTTTTTTCTTATTGCTACCGACCTGCCTAGCAGAGGTTATCATCATCTTGTAACAACTTCCCTGGCCCTGGTTCTTTGGCCTGAATTGTGGTGGGAGGTTAGTACCTTTGCCTTATTGTTCTTGCAGGCATGTAACTGCGATTGTATTTTAAGGACCCAAATGCCTTCCTTTCCCATTCTGATAAGTATATTTCAAAAGGGGAGTTTGTTGTCATTTTCCTAAAATGTTCAAATTATTGTAGCGCTTTACAGGAACTTGATCTTTTAGATGGTAAGTATTCAGATGGCCTTGAAAAAAACGTATGCTTTTAAGGAAAGCCGTATATACAAAATCACTAAATTGCTGGTCATTTTTTGTAACTGTGGCCTAATTTTCTGATTTTTTAATTCCTGTGGTCCTTTTTAATTATGTGCATTTTATGTATTCCTTTATTTGTATTTTTAAATAATACTGTATATTTATATTCCTATGTTATAATATACATTAGAAATCCTTATATGTCACATACCGTTTTCAGACACTGTAGGTTGCTTTTTCCACTTCATTTCCTTTATAGATTCTTGCACATTTCTGTTGATAAATTCCATTTCCATTCTAAAAGTTAATTTATGTAAATATTTTCAAAGGGGTTTTTTTCTTCATTTTTTTTGAAGGGACTTCCCCCTCCACCCAGTTTCATAGTATTTTTACAGAAAACCCCACCAAAATGAGGTGAATTATACAGAAAGTTCTTTCACACAGACAAACCTTTTGTCTCAGATTGGAGTTAAATTGGCATTATTTACGGACACTGCTGAAATTAGTTTAATGTATAGATGGCATTAACACCTCTTACAGCTACTAAAGAACTGTCATGCATGAAAATCATGTGCTGTTTTAGTCAGAGTACTACTATTGCTTCTGCTTCATGCTGTGGTTATGTTCTGACTTGTTATATCTCATTATGGATAAAAAACCAGTCCTTATTTACTTGGTTGTTTTTCTAAAATACACCTATTTTTAAGTGCCACTCTCACCTCTTTCGTTTAATGTCATTTCAAGAGGAAATATAATTAAAAATTATTGATGAGCATTTCTGAAATTAAGATTCTTACATTCACTACAAAGTTTTCTGCTGATGATATGGGTTGTTCATTTTTTAGCAAGAACACAGCTCAATATTTACTTATATCAAAGTTTTTTAACAATTATCTACAGTAGAAAATAGCATAAATCAAAATGACAAATGTGCTAATAACAGCACGAGGGGACTAACTTCTAATCTGGTCGGTAATTGAGAAAGGGAATCATTTTAATTGTTTATGTACCAAAAACTGAATATTCAGGGTAAATTGGGCCTCACAAATTGATTCCTGCTAAAGTCAGAGAAATAAAATACCACTTTTCTTGTCAACAAAGATGCAGATAAATCATGACTATAGTTGTCTGCAAATAGCTTTATACAGTGAGGTTAGCCTCTGTATCTTATTCATTGATTATCCACATTGCCTGTACACTCGCTTGTACTCTGGTTCGGGTAGATTTGGAGATTCAGGAAGATAGGCAAGGTGGAGAACTTCTCCCAGCTCAGACCTCACATGTATAAATCACTGTTGACACAAACAGTCTGAATTTCTTGGCACAGAGGACTTTGACCTGAAGCAGGACATAGCTATCAAAGACAATATATATATGAAGCCTGTACTCTCAGAGCCAATGCACTGGTGCATATATAGCTTGTTTCATCTGTTTCCCCATAGTAGTTCGTCCAAATAATATATATAGAAAGCTACGGTCATGTATTTTTCATATGACAGTAAAGCAGAAACTTCACAGAGACTTCCTTCTTCAACCTGTAGTGTTTCTTCTGTTAAAATGTAAAGTACGTATCCAGTAAATATTTTTATGGCTACTGGTGTCACACCCTTTTTGCTTTAAAGAAAAAAGAATTATGTTTGGAACATTATATTCTCCCCTGTAGCCCGATTTATTATATTCAATATCTTAATTGTTCTTTACTATGCAGCTCATGAGCTTGGCTTTTTAGCCCTTATTTCAGTATTCACAACTGGCCCAAGGAGTTCACCAAGAGACAATAATTTTGGAAAGCAAGTGCCAAAGACAAACTGAAATAAATTCAAAGGTTACTTTATTATACTTAAACATTCTGTGCTTTGGTTCATGGTTTTGCCATAGATCTGAAGGATCAAATGAGATTTGTGTGATTTGACTGAGATTGTGACAAGGGTGTGTGTTGCTCTGTTTTCTAATTTCTCTGTCTGAGGGAGTGAAACTGGTCCAAAAAATGTTGTGCGTGAACTGCTTTTTCAGAGTAGAGTTCATGACAAAAGTGTGCTCCAAAATTTTCAAATCTAAAAATGGTAATTTAAAAATAAACCATTTTATTTTTCAGTTTATTGTTCTTAAGCAAGACTACTTAAAAGGAGAAGAAGCTGTGGTTTATTTTGTCATCATTAAGGGGAAATAGAGGAAGGAATAAAAAAGGGAAAAGGATTTAGAAGATGCCTTACTCTTTCCTTTTACAGGCATAAATACATTTTGAAACTTACGAGCTAGTATTATTTTTGCATTTTTCTTCACTCAGCTCCTGTTAGAGTTATATGAGGACTAAGCATACAGCTGTAGCTAGAATTTTATGAAAAACCTAAATATAAAAGTTTGTTGACATCAAGTCATACTTACTTCATTAGACCACATAAAAGGAAACTAAGTGTAGGTGCCAAGTCATAATGTTCATTGCAAAGAATTATATTACATTTAAAAATATTTAAAAACAGTAGTAGCAGGTGTGCCTTGAAATTAATGTTCTACTTGCTGTGTAACAACTAATTGTTCCTTCTGGCTTTGTGTTGCAGCCATATCCTTAGTTATGAGAAAGAAGGTCAAATGGGTTCTTTTCAGTCCTCTTCTTCAGAATATCCTTTTAAAAACATGCAAGAAAGCACAATAAATACTCAGTTCATGGGCAGAAGCATATTAAAAACCAACAAACAAACAAGCCTGCCCCTAAAATGGAGATATGGTCGCAGGAAGTCATTTCACAATACCAGCTGAGCAGTTCTTGTCAAACCTTGATTGTCCTTTCCTTCCAGTTCACAGAAAAGATCCACATTTACTTCAACACTGTCATGCTCTGCCTGTGATGCCGTGAGCAATTTCTCTTCATTTCTGAACTCCCTCTGACTTCACCTAGAGATCCATGGTGCTCCAGTATTCTCATTTCTCAGGTGCTTAGCCTTACACTCTTAGCTAGATCAAGAGCTGCCCTGATATTCTTGTTTCTCAAGATCTTATCATTAGAGGATGTACCTACAGCTGCTAGTTTTAATTGAACATGGTTTGTAAATAATTTTAACCCATTTTTTTTTATATTTATAAAGCACAAGTAAAATAAAGAAGATGACTTCGGGCTGTATCAGTCAAGCAATAAAATTCACAGCCTACTGGAATAAAATTTACTATTGTTGAAGAAACAATGTTTAAATCTAGATGGCTTGCAGAGGTACATATGGAACTTCTCACATTTAGGTCATAAGTTCAAACATGGTATTCATTAGCTGCAAATTAAAACTATCAATAACTGACATCTGTTACATAGCCAATATGGAATGAGTTGCTTTCTGAAGTGGAAGGCTCAGAAGACATAATTGGTGAACTTGTTCTTAATTGCACTCTAAACATGCACGCTTAAAAATGTTTGTTCTCAAAAATGAATAATCTTATCTCTCAGAAAGAAGTCAACAGTACCAACCTCCACAATTTGGCACAACACTCTTATTACTTTTGTAATTGCAACAAGTAATAAAATACTGACATTAAGAGCTCTTTTGTACATGAAAACTACTTTCTCAATGAAGTCAGAGCTTTCAACTACAGTTCTTCACACATGTGCTGATCTCGCAGTGAAGGTGAAGCTGCCTGGCAAGCCAGGGTGGAAAAGCCCCTTGCCCACACTAGGCATTTTCGATAGACCTTGGTCACAAGTCAGATCACTGTGAGATCCTGAAATGGCATAGTGTGCATTAGGAACCAGCCCACTCTGCATCTACATACCATTTTCAAAAACATCCTGAGAACATTTATGAAGATATCTATGCAACTGTAGACCACACTGAGTCAGTTCATTAAATTTGGGTTTTTCTCCAGAATAAGTTTGTCAAATTCATCACATAAAGCGCCTTGAACATTTGAAAAATATGAGAACAAGGTTCAGAAAAGGTGAAAAACCCTTGTATGATGATTGGGTGTGTAGGTTGTTCTCAGTATGCAAAAGAGTCAGGAAATACTCTGGCAGCTGACCTGTCTGCTAGTCAGTGATCAAAGACAGAGTTGCAGTAGTAAGTGAATCATCTTTTGTGTAACCCTTCTTCTTCCACAAAAGCTTTTTGAATCCCTTGAGAACTTCACTGCTTTTTATTTATGAAGCAGTAAATTTTGTCACTGTTGATTATAGTGTAGCAAAACTCTTTTTAGCCATACTATTCTGTTCTAGGTTTATGTAACTGAAGGCATCTTTTGGAAAATTATTGAAAGAAATACTCAGTGACTACAACCTGGACATGCTGAAGATTGTATCACAGCTCTCATTCCTTTCATGCAGGAACTTTATAAAAGAAAAGAGCAGCGCTGAATATGCAGCATGTTCTTCCAAAGCTGGAAATTATTACTGATGTAAATAACACTGCAGCATCTTCTTTCCATTGCATATGTAGTGCACTTGAATGTGTGTCTTAATACACCACTAAAATCAGCGTTGGTAAAGGCAACACTAAGAATGATGTAGTCCTAAACTCCAGGATTGAAGGATTTCAGCTGAAACTGATAAATAAATAACACTATTCTTTTAGAAAAAAAAGGAGGTTAATATGCTTGCTAAATGTGCTCATATAGCGAATACACAAACAGTCCCAGTTTGTCAGTAAAAATCATATTTTAGCTGGATATCAAATTTGCTGCAGAAAAGAAAATGCTTTGATGGAAGCAGTGGCATTCTACTAAGTAGCATGTATTCAGGGCAGATTTTCAAAGACATGAAGGGCACTTAGATACATCAGTTAGGTGCCTCATGGATCTTCATGCCTTGGAAAAAACATCCTCTCTTGCTCTGTTAGGATTTTCTTAACACAGAATTTCTCTTCTTTTATGACTCATCTCTATCATGTCTTTGCTGTAAATAAAACATATTCTTGGTTTTATAAATATGTTGATAGGCAGCATGGAAAACATTAATCATTGTAAAGCTGAAAGATACTTAGCAAAAGTGAAGTGCATGAATTGAGAAATGTTGATTTAAATGGTATTCAGTGGTTACAAAAAGCTCTATGCAATCTCACTCTTTTCACACCAGAAATGCCATTTTATCATACAGAAAAAATAATATTTCTATTTTTCTCATCTGGAAAAAAAAAAGACAGTGAAACAAAGGTATTTAAAAAAATTTTATTCAGCACTAATATTAAGAAGTTATAGAACATATTGACAAATATATAATACTACTTTTTTCATAATGATACCCATTTTTCATAAAAATAAGAAATGCTTAAATACGGGTAATATGTAAGTACATACCTAGTGGGAGCAATTTTCATATTTAGATAACTAAAGATAGATGCTTACATATCAATCAGCATTTAATTTTTTACAGGTGAAAACTTGAAACCAAGTCCTTATTCTGTGTGAATCCTTAGCAAAATTGCTGTTCACTTCAGGATGACTGTGGCTCCCTCACTCCTGTTTAAATGCTAACTAGAATGGCAGTATTATGTATACTACTGAATGCTAAATCATTCCTGTAACAATGTAAAGACAAAATTAATGGGATTTTATTTTAAAACTTTCCTGCTTCAGATTCAGAGAAAGTCAAACTACTTCTTTTTTTTATATTATTAAAAACGTGAAAATTAGCTAAATGGAACATCAAAAGCAAATTAATATAAACAGAAGTGACAATTTTTGTTGCATTAGAAGAGGAAATTGCTCAAAATTGCTCTATTTAATGCTCTATTAAAAATGCTCTATTTAATATTTTAAATTTTTGAGAACTGTTTTACTATTATTGATAATTACATCAAATTATTGCTGGCTGTTGCTCATTCTTGGTTGAACTGGTATCAATAAACATGAATTGTTGTACAACTCTGCTTTTTTGTCCACAGCATTTATGTTCAGCACTGTAAGTGAAAAACCGCCCTTAAATATAATTTCAGTGAGACTTAATACACTCATTATTGCCACATTTTCTTTTAAGTGTATTAATTAAGGACTTTTTAAGATCAGTTCTACGACATACTATTTCACCTAGCAGGCAAACTTGATACTCAAAAAAAGTCCCATTAGTTTGATTAGACCCATGTGTCATTAAGATGTTTGGCAACTGATTAAATTTCTCTCTTTTTAGTCTTCATTATCAAAACCCAGGCTAGTAATTTTCTACAATTTTTTCCAGTCTAACTGAATACTGAGAGAAGCTCTGTGACTGATAATATTCAACATGTGTGGCAGGCTGGGAAAGGAAATCTTTCAGACTTCAGTTAGTGGTGAAGGCAGAATTTTAGGATTATCTGTTTAAATGGAATGAAATCTGATTTTTTTATTTTTGACAAAAATACTACTGTAACTGTGCCTGTATGGTGTCTGTGATGTGGAACCTGCAGGTCCTTCTTGAGCTTGCACTTGTCAGGCTGGGAGGAGGGCACTCTTCAGGAGATGTGGTTAATTTAACTTCCTGCCCAATCCATGCTTCAGGTAATGCAAATCCAATTCCTATAAGCAGGGCTGTGATTTTGAAACTAGTTACAGTGCTGGGTGTGATTTGATGTGTCAAATATATTTCAGCTGGTCAAATCCACAAACATCTCTTCATCCTCCACTCCAGGTAGCGTGTCCCTGATGCTTCCCTTGAGCTAAGCCTGGAGATTATGCTGCTGCAGGGGACAATCAGCTCAATCCCTTATTCATACTCAGGGTCCGCCAGGGAAGGAGCTGGAATAGTTTTCCAACAGTTCAACAAGCTGATCCAGCTCATAATGATGTGTTTGCTAGATCCAATACAAGGTTGAGAGGGAAAAGGAAAGCGCAGGATTACCATGCGCCTGCAGCCCACAGACACACCAGGTGAATGTGAGCTGAAACCACATCCTTAGTGCATGAAATCACTGTGAATAGGTAAGACAATCAGAGGATGAGTGGAAGGCATTGTGCTTTGACCAGAGTTCAGTAGGATTGAAGCAGCAGCAGATTTTCAGAGTACTTTTTCAGCTAACCGTTGTTAGGGTTCTTAAATTTATCTTCAGTTAAGAGCTCTAAAACATTTACAAGAAAAAGCCTAGAAAGGTTCTAGAAGGAACCTCATTCATATCTGTCAAAATAATTACTCTAGACTGCTCACTTTATACCAGAGGAAGACTCTTCTGGAAATGCTCAGTGACATCAGATTTTCCAGTCTGCTTGTGGAGGTATGACAAGCGGCTGATCTTTGATGAAAATGGACACATTTCAGGGAAATTACAGTAATTGATACTACCAGAAACTCTATTTCTAGCCAATCATTTACTAATTGGTCACCAGTGCAATAGAAAGTGAAAATATACTTTGCCACAAAAACTTTCATGTTACTGGTGCGTAAGATAATCACTATGGTGACTTTATTTCTCTGCAGCAAGTCATACTGCTTTACATATCACTACCCTGTAAGTAACTAGATTCTTCCATACCATATTGTGACTATTTATATGCAGAGAGTTCTCACCAGCTCTCTAAGGACCCTCTTCATATCAAAGTTTAATTTGTATATGATAATTCACTGCTAGGTCTCTTACCAAGATTGCCCTAAGCAAATAGGCAATGCATCTGAAAGGGGTCATTTTCCTCTAAGAAATTTAATAGAGCATTACTAACACTTTAACATTCATGTGATAATCAAAACATATTTCATTCTTGTTATTTTTAGATATCATTAATTCAAAGGGGAAACTTGGATGTTTTCTCCAGTCTGTAACTCTCTTATGCAGATTCAAAAGACAAAAGTTGTATTGTCTGCTTCTAAGGAAAAACTGCTGGAGGCACTTCTTTTGTTTTTCTAATGAACACCATATGAAAACAGACATAGAATAAGCATTTAGTTACACGTGGTCTGCTAGGGTCTCTTACGTGGCCTACTTTCCTCATCATGACACTGGTCAGTCTATTTACAAGACTATTCTCTTTTTCCCTATTATTTTTTACAACACAGCAATTTGTTTATTATTTTGACCTGAATTTTTAATGATGGTGCTCTGCGTAAGGGTGAATGATACTATTATGTATAGTTTACCAGACTTGAAAAGAGCAACAATATTTAATAGTTTTAAATGTTATGGAGTCAGTCTTGTTCATTTCCATATTTCAAAGTTCAGATTTACTGTTCAATAACACCACAACTTTTATTGTTCCTGGTGCTAGAAGTTTCTCATTTGTCTGGTTAAGGATGATTTGGAGAGCATGTTGAAAGAGGAATGGATGTTTTTATAGGCTTTCCTGTATTAAACATTGATGGCTGGATGTGGTTTTGGTGATCGGATATAATGATTTACAGACTTGCTTTCCAGCCCAGCATTTTCTGCTCCATCGGTTCCATACCAGGCAGTTTGTATATTTTTGAGTCCACTGACATAGCAGCACCAGCCACATTGTGAAATGTGTCAGACCTTGGTGTCCACAGTTCTGCTGCCCAACAGAGGGAAACAGTAGCTGTAAGCTAGGATACTGTCAGATGGGGGTTTTATCCCTTCCCCTGTGTATGCAGATGCACACAATGAGTTGAATACAGCACTCTAAAGAACAGCATTTCTTTGCAAACACAATACAGGTACAGACATATATATTGCCCACATATATTAATTTCTCTGTACAAGTTATTTTCTTCTTACTGCATCACTGATTTTCTTATAGAAGAAAACCTGATCTACTTGTTTCAGTAAGTGTAACTTTGTTTTATAATGAAGAGTAACTTATAGAAAACTTTTAGCAGATGAAACAGTTCCCAATATTAAACCTCACTTAAGAATACACGTTTCAGGAGAGACAGGCTGAACAAAAATAACTATAGAAAATGACTTGCAATTTTCCAGTTTCTCTGAAAGTTCCAGAACAACTAACTGCTACTAAAGATATATAGCATTTATTTAGTGAAGAATGGCCTGTAAAATACATGCATCAAAAGCCAGTGAAGTGAGGCAATGATTTATGTGCATCCCAGTATCAAAAGTGACTTTCAAAGGTAAGAGAGGTGTTCTGAAAAAATTATTGCCCCTGCTTGAAAAAAAAGTACTTTCTATTTCCAATATATTAAAGTGAAATGGGTAACAAATATATCTGAAAGTGATTGCACAAATATTCAGTTCAAAGAAATCATAGGTCACTGGTAGGATCTGATGTGGTCAAAGTCTTTTTTCTTGTGAAAAGCTTGATAATTAAAAACACAGTTTGGGATAAATGGGATAAATCAGCTACAGTTTTTCTCAACTATAAATTGAGTTAAATACTTAATTTCTGTTAAATAAAGATATTGAGACACACCTAACACTATGAAATAAGAAATAGCACTTACATTGTTAGAAGAGCATTGGCAGAAAAAACATTACATGAAGAGTTATTTTAAGTCTTGCTTCTCCCTATTTATACCTATTCTGTCTAAGATAGTAACTAATACTGTGACATCTGGCAACCATATTTCCTCAGGCTGTGACCTTGTCAGTTCTTACAAAACTGTGGGAAAAGCTTCACAGCATAGGCATCAGGTTTGGATTTTTTGTAACTGTCTAGAAGCACAGAGTCAAATATAGATACAAGCTACTCAGCTCTTTCATTTCTAAATAGCTATACTTGCTTTCCTCCCAACAGGTTCGTTCAAGAGTTGCAGTTAGGTCTTGTAGCAAAGAAACTGAGTGGTTGGCAGCTTTTGGAGAACAGCAGAGCAGTTCTTAAAACTTTACAGGAAGTCTACTTTATATTCCAAATTAATTTATATCATCCATCTTAAAGAAATACATAGCAAAAGAGAGCTGATTCTGCAAAATTGTAAAGTATTATCGCAAAATTTTGTAGCCAGGAAACTTTGCAAAATTGTGCATTTTTCCTGTCTGTTTGAAAAGGATGCTGGTTTTGTTACTAAAGTGGTAATAATAACAATTTAAGTGCATTGTTATCTGACCATGTTCAAAATCATATTTGTGGCTATAAATATTCTCTTTTCCACCTGTTGTCAAGATAGTAATGAAAAGAAGATAAACCAACACTGTCAGTCTGCTTTCTGGCAGAGGTTATTTTCTGTTAGATGATGCTGTTACAGAGTGAGTTTCTTTGTTCGGTCTCTGGGGAGTTTGTCACAGTATTTTCTCACTGCATGGCAATAATCACTGCAGAGCAGTTTTTCATTTCAGAGATGATTATGTTGCATTAAGCACTGTGAGAAGTGGCATCTGGAGAAAGCCCATCAGTGTAAAAAGGAAAGTTAGGAGGAACATTAGCACTAGACATGAGTATGAAATCAGTGGTATCACAAAACAGGAAAGAAGTCTTGTGTGAGTTGGTAATCTCCAGCTACCCAGATGCCATTTGCTTTCTTTGTTCATCAGCTGGCCATTTCATTGGGTTTTTTTTTTAACAGAACTTCTCATGGTTTCTTCAAATTGCCAGAGAAAAATGTTCTTTTGCTGAAGAAGCTTTCTTAATTTCTTGTTTGCCCCACTGATGAAGTGCCTAAGACACAAAGTGAGGATAGAGCTTTGGAAGAATTTCAAGAGAGGAACCAACAGTCAGACAGGAGAAATCCTGTACCTCTGTACTTCCTTCAGTTTTGGGAATACAACAACATGCTTTTTTCTTCTGAAAATTGGTATAAGTAATGACCCTATGTATCTATGTTTGTCCTTTATCAAAGATACTATATAAATGTTTAATCCTTCTACTCACATCATCACCCATTTTATTGAAAATTGCTGCCACAAGCTGACACTGTCAGTGCCCTTAAGTTGTGCTTTTTTTTGTATAAATTGGGTGAGAATAAACACTGAAACAAATAAAGCAATTGTCTTTGATTCTTAGGATCACATATACAGGGAAGCTAGGTTTTTAACAGAATTTGCAATTCTCTGTATTCAGAAAACCCACAGTTTCATTCAAGCATCCTTTTGGTAATGATATTAATGTTTGGAAGCTACCAAAAAGCTTTCTGCATTTTTGGATATCTAAAAGCCCATTTGAACTCTGCATGCTACTTTAGTTGTAATCATAGGACTGGGTTAAGAAGCTCTACACATTATGAAAGATGCAAGTTACTGAAATAATGTTCATCTTTTGAAAACATACACCACTTTCAGGTAATGTGAAAAAAAATCAGAAATATGTGTACCTGGAAACTGGATATTTCCTCAGAAGACATGTATCGTAGCACAGAAGTTACTTTACATCTAGAAACCCTAAGCCATTCCTGGATCTATAGCGCAGTTGTGTGAGATACTCAGGAAAACTCTAGCACTTTGGTACTCAAAAGGAAAACTACAATGGCAAAGTAATATCCAGCACTTCTGCAAGAAATAGTTCTTGAATGGAAGTTAATCAGATGAGTTACTGTGGATACAGACTTCTCTGACTGCCTCTGGAGGCTTGACCTTGGCAGGCTGCTAGGTGCCCACCCAGCTCGTTTCTCACTCCCTCTCCTGGAGAGGACAGGAAGAGAAAATTAGATGGAAAAGTTCATGGGCTGAGGTAAACACAGGGAGATTGTTCACCAATTATTGCCATGAGCAAAACAGACACAACTTGGTCATTATTAATTTTATTGCCTTATAAGAATAGGTAAGAATTGTGAAAAACAAAGGCAAAATGAAAAACATCATTCCCTACCCCTTCCCCTTTCTTCCCAGGCTCAACTCCTTGAGTCCTCATTCCTCTATGTCCTCCCCTGTTGCCAGAGGGGAGGTCAGTCCATAACAGCTCCTCTACTGCTCCTACTCCCTCCCACCCTTTCTCTGTTCCAGCATGGGCTCTCTCCCATGTGACATAGTCCTTCAGGAACTGCTGAAGCATGTGTCCTTTCCATGGAGTACAATCTTCAGGAAGATACTGCTCCACCATGGGTCCCCCACCCCAGGCTGCAGTTCCTCCCAGGAGCCTGCTCCTCTGTGGGCCCTCTCAGCATCCTTCAGGGCATGGGTCTCTTCTGAAGGGGGAGGTCATCTAGGGACTGCAGGAGGACAATCTGCATCACCATGGTCTTCTTGAGACTGCAGGGAATCTGACCTGGCAACTGGGGCACCACTTCCCCCTCATTTTCTGGCCTGGGTGTCTGAAAGGCTGTTTCACATTTTTTCTTCTCTCTCTCACAGCTGCTGTACAGCATCTTTAACCTTCCCTAAATACGCTTTCCTGGAGGAGTCACTATCCTGGCTGTGGGGCTGAGTCGTGCCCTGCAGTGGGTGGGCTTTAGCCAGCTGGAACTGTGTGTGATGTGGGGCAGCTCCTGTTCTGTTCTCACAGAGGCCACCCCTGCAGCCCCCCAGCTGCCAAAACCCGGGCACCTACACCCAACATGCTGCCCCAGTGCTCCCTTAGCTGGAACCAAGCACAAACTGGGCCCTGATGCACAAGAGGGTCAGCAGCACACAAGTGAACAGATCAGTGATATGACTACGACCTGAAGGGAACAGCCATTGCTGATGTCAGCTCTACAGATCTCACACGAGAAATGAATGCACAGTACTCAATAAGGGACTCCTCAGTTTGGGCATGACTGTCTTTGAATTTGGGTAGTACTCGTGACAAGATTTTGAGGCATCCCCAAGCATCTCCAGCCTCAGGTGAAGACAAGGTTGTGTAGATAGATGTTCAACACCTGAAATTCAGACACAGGGAAAGTCAGAATAATCACTCAGACTCACTCTCATTTGAAGGTACTTATAAAAAAGCTGCCTTGGAAGAAGTGCAAAACAGCATCAGGAAAAAGGCTCAAGTCCTAACACCTCCACGGTTCCTGTAGGCCTGTTTGGGGTGGCAGAGAAGCAGCCAGAGGCCCATTCAGTCCAAGCTAGAGCATGAGCCAGCCTTTCGCCTTTAACCAGCTTGTTTTTCGTTCTGTATGTATGAAGTAACTCATGTCCCTTGCCTGCCTCTCAGCACTGTGGTGCAACTTCGACAGAAATGGCAGTAAATTCATGATGCATGTCACGCCCCTCACCATGACACAAGTGTTTGAGTATCTGCTGGGGTATCGCCCAGGGAATTGGTGCTTGTGGTCCAGGTACCATTTCCATTATTAAACACTGATTTATTTAATGTCAGTATCAAATAGGCTGCTAATAGTCAAAATTTTCCCAGTCATACATAGCATATTAAACTGAGGTAAGCTTTCCTGTTGTTATCCTTAAATCCAAAGGTTTTATCCATAAATTCAAAGTAAACGTAAAAGCTTCTCAGAGAAAGCAGCTTTCATAGTGAGGGATCTAAATGCTGAACAGACTTGACAAATCTTGTCTCTCCTTTTTTGTCCAATCCATATTCTCTGTAAGAAAACAGGAAAGGAAAGGAATGTCCATACACCCTACACACACATAACAAAAAAAGCTAAATCAAAAAAATCTTTGTACTAGTAATGTACAAAATAAAGTCCAGCACTATCCATTTGAAACAGAGACATCTGAATTTATTATAATAAATCAAAGATCTAATCTATATAATAATACAGATGATAAGCAAAATAGCATTCTATTTTACTTATACAGAAGAAATAAGGACTAAATCAAACAATTTAAAATATGCAATTATACAAGCCTTGATATTCAAACTTCATTTTTTTTATAACTGGTGATAAAAATTAGAATAATGGCCTGTAAAATCTTTAGGTGTCTGCAACTGAAATAATTAAAAGTTGTTGAAAAAAAGGCACCTATTTCAAGATACCTTAAAGGCAACACATGAAAATGAACCTTTTTCTTCTATCAGCAAAGCAAGAACTACAAACTCAGTATACTTCGCCAACAAATTCACAAATATTTGAAAATCCAAATAATTTTTAGACTGGTTCTGAGTTTTAAGTGACTCTCAGTCAACTTTGGTGTTAAGTAGCTTAAAGTTAGCTTTGCAAAACTTGAAAAATTTTTCTTTTCCTCAGTATTGATACACTTGGATAACTATAGTTATGTCACTGACTATGTTCTCTGGTGTTCAAATTCTATAAACAATTCTACAAACTGCAACTAGTTGGCTATGCTTTGAGTATTAATCTTTCAGTTAATATAAATTCAAACTAAAAATTATTTTCCCAAAACTGGTCTGTAGAAATTCCTCTAGCAATTTTGTCCTTTTTTTTTTTTTTAACTCTTGGCCAAGACAGAGGTTGCAAGTTAGAGCAGATCTTGGTTGCAATTTGCACCAGTGTAACCAAGTTTTAAGAAAATGGCTTACAGAACAAACAAAGAAATAAAGAATCAAGTGTTCTCCATGTAACAGCGGTCTAACAATAGTTTCACTTTATGTGTAGAGCTTTTGTTTCTGGATCTGGGAACAGCATATGGGCAATTCCTCTTACCCTTGGAGGTCAGATTCCATTATATCTGACCTCCACATTACAAATTAGCAAACAAAGCCATTTGTGAGCCTTCACTGCTTGTTATTGTTATTCATGCAAATCTGCTGCACTGCGCCATTTAGGACAGTCCTTGTTGTAGCCCAAATACACCACAATCTATGCCAATGACCAATAGACTGAGATACAAAGAAAGAAACAAGAAGTTAGAATCGATTTTCCCAGCTCTCCACACCTGCTGGAATTAATAGCAGAAATATCTAAAAATAAATGAGCCAGTCCTTGGTGGAGGAATGAGGGTCTTGCCCCAAGAAACAACAGAGAAAAGCCTGCAGAGAGAAAGGAGGAAAAGGTGTGAATTCAGTTTATCAGGGTTGCAGAGCTGTTAAAGCCCCAGGTGGGAGGGGGGGGAAAGAAAAGAAAAAAAGAAAGTTTACATTGAAAAGCAGGTGTATTTCAATTCACAAGTCTTCTTAGATGCTTTTTCATGTTTTATTTTTTTCATAAGACAATCTTAAAAACCATAAAATATGACTAAGGTAACAGCTTTGATTGATGTTGGTGTAGCACTTTATTTGGAGTATTTCTGGTGTAGCATTTTATTTAGTATTTTTGGTGCAAATGCTGTCAGATCCCAGGATCTTCAGAAAGGGTATGTGCTATGCCATGAAGATGCTCATTTAAACTATATTAAACTGGCAGAAGCTGGTAGGAGGACACTAGTTGTTTTGGAGTTAACCTCAAATAGCAAAATTTTAAGCATGATTGTTATGCGCACTTAAATAGAAAATCTATAGTAGGGGGAGTCAGACCACATTAACTCCTCTTTTTGATGATAACAAACTGGACTGTATTAGAAAGTGTAAAGAACAGTCATGTAGCAGCCAAGAGATGGGCTGTTTGATCTTATAAATTCATTCTGTATATAATTTACATAATTTTCTGTGACTCAGCAGTTGTTTATAAAATAGCTTTCATGATATAAAACTTTATGCTTTCTGAGCCAAGCCTCTTTGTATCATTTATCCCTTCAAGTTTGACTTTAAATTATGGACATTTCCATGCAAAAGAAAAATTAATCTATTTTATGTTGCTAATCATAAAGGAAAAAATTCCAAAATTTGATGGCACACTGATGTCTGTGTGTGGGACATGCAGCACTTTTGCATAACAAATGAGTTATATAATCTGTAAGGTGACAGATGAAGATAACTGCATTCCTGTTCTGTGGCTCTTCCTGTCCCCAAGTTTTAATGTCTTTCCACTACATGTGTATGGGAATTATTACACATAATATGGAGTAGAGTATAGGTAATAAGTCTCCACTGAAACGCTTATAACCAGTTTCCTTACTACCAGTGTTCTTATGCCCCTTCTCCTTTGCTGGAAAAGTTTAAGGTCAAAATCAACGGTAACTTTTTCCTGTTTCAGTTATATAAATGTAGTTCAGTATAGTCATTAGGATTTACTACTTAGGACCTTCCATATGTTTAGGATTTCCAACAGAGATTTTACAAATCATAAAATCACAGGAATTTTAGAGTATTAATTTCTTTTTAAAAAATAGGAAAAGGAAGAACAAATACAGGGATGTTAGATTTTTAAAATATATAATATACAACTAATAATATAAGGAAGTGTATTATTATGAATATGATTGACCATATATTTATTTCCTTTTCCTCTTTCTTATGTTTAATGGCCAACCCTTCCAGTGTTTCAAGTCACAGTCCCAGCAATTTCAGTGATGCATGGGGATAAACTCATCCGCACAATTATAAATCTACCCCAGTGCTTTGGCACAGTATAAATCTATAAAAGTACTGTATTTTTCACCTTCATTGCGAGCCTCTGTCCCAGCCAAGGGTCAGATTTTCTTTAAAAATTTGACCTTCTTTGAAAATTTGATCTGCTCCTCTGTATGCAAATAAAATAGCAATTTAGGCATAGACATTTTCTATCTGTTTTAGTTGCAATTAGATAGCTCATAATTCCTAAGAGGATATTTTATTGTTTCTTTAATTGTCATAATGTTATAGCCAAACTACAAGTTATAGTCGTGCAACATATTACTATATAATATAGCATATCTGAAAATCCACAGTACCTTGTTGTATCTTTCTACATTTTACAGGAATTTTTTCCATGCCATTTGCCAGGACTAAGCACTAAAATGCATCCTGAAATGCTGCACTGCTCATTGTAGCTGTTCTGATACACTGCGGAATTAAACTATCTCTAATATCAATACCTTTTGTTTCCAAAACTAGTCATATCTAGGCACTTAAGAGTGTTTACGTCATCTGGGCGAGTATCTTTTTTTGAAGTTCTGAACGATTTTCTCAAACAAGGAAGTTCTATTAATAAAAGTTTACAGGCAAGAAGCCCATGTCTACGTTCTTCTCTGACTCATCTGTTATCAAAAGAATGAGCGTCAGCTTTAGAAAACTACTTTACAACTGCAGCCTGAAACTTCAAAACTGTTTAGAATATTTCAAAGTCAAACATTTGCAATGTTAACATCTCAGATTAAACAAAGAGTAACAGAGAGAGAAAAAAACACTAGCTGTATTTGTGTCATGAAAAGGTACAAAGACAGGATTTATCAAACCTGATCAACATCTGCTTTAACACCCTATCTAAACCTGGGAATCTATTTAAAGCTTTGCCCGGTGTGGGATGCTTCATCTAAAGAGGAAGTCTTGCTACTCTCTCAAATTCCAAGATAATTGTGTAATGCTATTGAAAGCTTAGGAGATGCAAGTATTTCCTAAATTGACCAAATACTAAGCTGAGCCCTGAGGCTTCCTTAAAGCTCAAGACTCTGCCTGAGACCATAGCCAGGATGTGGCTCCCTGGCGTCCCCTCCTGTACTTGCTTCCCGTCAAATACATGTCACAGCCAACAGATATATTCAACTCTTCTCAACCAACTTAAAGCAATTGGAACTACCAAAAAAATTCCTTTAAAAAGTGAAAACTAGAGACAGGAGGCTTTTAATGAAAAGCCAGAGTTAAAGCTGGAGGATAAGCAGAGTGTTGCTACTTAAAAAACACCTGTGACTATGTGTGTCTGCACCCTCACTCCTGCAAATTTTACTTAAATATCTTAGTTTACTTAAATACTTGAGGACAGGGCTTCTTCTAGAAAGGGACATTTTAGTGCTGCTGGATGAGATAGCTTGCTGTGCTAACTATGAAAATTGTCACATTCATAACAAATAACTTGTGATGAAATATTTAAGTAACAGGATCTTTTTGGATTTCTAGTGGCATGCTTTCAGAGAGCACACAAGCCTGCACAGATTATAGTCAGTGGAATTTCTTCAGTAGCGAATTACTGCTCCTTTTCTCAGAAAGAATTGTAAATGTAGCTGTATATTTTATTGTAATATATCATTTTATCTTAGAAGTAGCAGAACAGCTGGGGTTATCTCAGAGTCACCCTACTTAGCTCCACTTTTTGAAGCTGGTAATCGTCAAAAAATTTCAGCGTGAATGTTTATCACATAAGGCCTCAGATCTGGAAAACATTTTTTAAATTAGTTGTAAAATATTGCTTACATTATTTCTGACTTGATCTGAATAAAATATAAACTAAAAATATTTTGGGACTGAGACGTACTGAGGGATATTTTTCTCCCTCTGTTCTGAGTCCTAGCATTTTGATATCAGGATTTGACAGTTCTATTTTTCTGAAAGGCCAGCAAAATGTTAAAGAGGAAAACTAATATCTTAAGAATAAAGAACAATGTTCTTTTTGAAAAATAACCAATATACACCTTAGACTGGTGTGCAATTTGCATGATGTCAGTGGGCTTGCATTTTTACATACTACATCTTGGAAATCACATCGATTAATCCAGGATTTCGTTAGAGACAGAAAAGCTTGTAGAAACTGATGTTTTAAGAAAATGAATAAAAATGAATACATATAGAAATTGCACAGGGAAAGAAGGTTTGAGACAAACAACATGCTACCCAATGATAAATATATAGAGGGTGTTAGAATCAGAGTCTGTTGTCTGTCAGGAATGAAAATGTAAGCATGTAAAATGGAATGTGGAAAGATTTATCTTTAGTAAAAAATATATGAATCAACAAAAAAAAGAGTTCAGAATATTTACAGAAGTCAAACTCTTGAAATAGGCTAAATAAAACCTTCATAAATACTAGACAGTACATTTTTATCTTTAATGCAAAAATGAGCTGGAAGACTTTCTAGACTTTCATTAATTTGTAATTTCTAGATGTGGATGTTGCAAAACTGCCTAGCAACACTGAGTGTCCAGTTCCTTATTGTTAACAGGACTGGAATATCTAGCTCTGTTAGCTTCTTAAGAAAACTCTGAGCCCTAATCCATCATTTTAAAAAGATGCTTTGTAAAAAATCTACTGCCTTTGAGGAGCTAAAGGATGTTTTTATTCTCTCATATGTTAGTGTTACAGTCATGCATTGCTTTCTTTAGTGCTTTGTCTTAAGACACATACTGTATCAGTGAAGTCATTTAATTCATTAAATTTTCTCTTAATATTCCTCAAGAGGACATGCAGGAAATCAGTTTCCCTTCTCACTATAGACTGGGAGTAAATTCTATATTGCTTTTTACCAGGTGTCCCAGGTTTTACTACTTGCATCAGTGATGGCTGGGTGTAGAAGGAAAACCAGGAGTATGCATCAGGTATTTTGAAACATTGCAGGATGAACGAAATAGAATTGTTGGCTTAATAGATGAGAAAAATGTTTTCGAGGGATAATGACCAGCTTCTAGGGGTTTCTTTGTTGTGTTTTTTTCCCCTCCCCACTGAAGACAGTCAGTTGTGGTAACATATCTAGTGACCAAACGGAGGTTGATAACAATTCCTCTGTTTCTGAATATCTTCTGGTGTGACTGCTAAATCATGCTTCTATCTTTTGCACATCTGAGTCCCCCATTTTCCCAAGTTGTGCTTCCACTGTACTTCAGTCCCCAGGGCAAAGAAAAGCAGTCTTGTCCTGCATTGACAGTCCTTTGTGTAGTGGCTCCTGTTGCCCAGAGGGGTGCCTTACATCTTTCCATTTTTAGAGCATTACCTTTAAAAACATAACCAAGAAAACAAAACAAAGCAAAAAAAAAATTTTTTTTTAATTAAAGCCCTTTTTCATTAGTTGGCGTGCACTGAATATCACATGTCAGCTAGTGGGTATGTATAAACACACAGCAGTGAGGCTGCAGCTGGTCTTCAGACAGAAATATGCTGCTGCTAAAGCAGAGCAGGATCATGTTATTACGGAGTGTACAACCTATCAAGCAGTAATTTGGGGCTAGATTGCGTTTTGACCTCATGCTAGCAGCGAGGAAGACGAACTGTATGCTAACAACAGTTCCCAGCGCTGCTCCCTGTTGTGCTGGGAGTGCATACACAGCAGCTGCTGCTGCTCTCACGGAGGGCTGTGCACACCCTCTCCCACACCAGCCCATCTCTGCTGACATCTGGGTACAAACAGCATCATCGCCTGAACCGTGTCAAGCCTGCTGCCTGCCATTAATCAAGTTTCTGTCATCACTTTTGTCAGGTCCTGATGAAGCAGATGAAGTTCTGAACAGAGCAAAATAAGGAAACAGAAAAATATGCTATTCTTCTTCTTCATTCCTCTGCATACATTTATGGAGAAATGCTAGCCAACAGCTTGGCATTTCACTGTGACATAGCTACGCAGTGATACAGCTTTCAGACAGTTAAATGGGTGGCTTAGAGCTAAAAGAGAAATCTGGGAAGAACAATCTGGGACCAAACCTCTCACTTTGAAGCATCACCACCTAAATGCTGTTTAGTCCATAAACAGTGAGGTGCTATGAACCCACAGCCATCCTTCTAGTAAAGTGAGAGCCAGTAACAGACCCCTGACTTGAGAGAATTACAAGATTGAGATCTAAGAAAGTGATTTGTGTCTCGTATTGGACAACTATCTAGCACTAGTCCCAGAGAACCTACATGCTGCTTTCTGAAAGGGTCACACAGCTCAAATGGATTCTTAGTGAAATTATTTATTTTATAATTGTAGAGCTAATTAAATTGTAAAGAGAGACCTGTTGGCACTGGAAACAGTATTCACATTCATCAGATACAGTCTTTACTAAAAGAGCTGTTGAACTACTTTAGGCTGGCTGAACCTCTCTACGCCTGTCTAATCCAGGTGTCTTCCAGTATCTGTGGAGAGTATTTGCCTAGTACAAACTAAGAGGTAATTTCAAGGCATGTTTTTGTGAAAAATGTCTCCCTTAGAGATAAGTATACATCTACTTCCTTCAGGCAGTGAACAAAGCAAGAGACAGATACTGGGATACTCTTTCCTCTGCTCCTGACATCAGCAATGGGAAGGTATATACAGCTAGGTGGCCCTTTTGCTATATCCTACATTCAATATACAGGAATTACATCATTAAAAAAACACAACCAAGAAAAAAAAATAAGCAAAATCAAAACTAAAAAACAACCAGACAAAAACCCTTCAAAAATATCATCTTGTAAGGAAATGCAGATTTCTGTTCCATTAAGTGAAGAAGAGAAACATTGTCCAACAAAAACAGTGCTAGCTCTCTTAGAGGCCACCATTACATTTTTCATTAAAAAGTCAGTGTATTTTTCTTCACTAAATATAGAGGTTTGGAACATTTAAATACTACCTGTAAGTAGAATGACTTTTCTATGAAAAAGTTAAAATTAAAACATCATATAATTTTATGACTGTTTCATCCAAATATGCATATTTTGCGTGAAATTTTCTACTAGCTATAGATGAATGTGTGAACTAAGATGGTAAAGAATTCAGTACTGAATAAAAATATTTTTAGCCCAGCATGTGTCATGTATCTCGTATCTTTAGGATGCTATTAATAAAGTGTTCCTATATGAAACAAGAAAAAGGCACTGGGAAGGATTGAAAAAATAGAATTTTTTGTCATTTACACTCTGAAAACCAATTCATTGATAATAGCAGAAAGCTTTCCATATTTTCCTGCTCATGAATACTTTAGACGATTAACAACCCTTAAAAGTGCCTATATTTGAAAATAAATCCTTGGATAATGCATGCCATCAGACAATTGACTCCTTTAGGCAGCCCTGGCAAAATTAGAGTTAAAAGAAGGTGGAAATCAGAGACAGGTGAGGATAGGCTTAGTGGAAGTCTTTTCCTTGTATTACTTTTACAGATGTGTATACACATATAATAATAAAATTAAAATAAATGTATATATAAACCCATAGTGCTGGTGAAACATAGGTGCTGGGTTTGTTTTGCCTTTTTAAGTAGCGTTGATAACGAAGCTTCAGTGTACTAACATAAGACCTCTTCTTCACTGAACACAACTGAAGTTTCTGTGGTTTATATTTACCAGGTTACCTGGTGAAATTATGATCAGAAAAAAAAATAGTAAAAATGACAGGTTGGCAGCTCTGCTGGGTGTCACTCTACCGCTGTCTCATTTATTCTCTCAGGCTACACATGCCAGTACATTAACAGAGTGCAGTCAGCTACCTGCAAATGAGCCCATTTCCCCTCTGCTCTCTGTCATTCATTGCCTACTGCCACTGAAGACCACCAAGACTTGATGTTGCTAATAATCAGCCCTGTGGTTAATTCTGGAGGCAGAACACAGTCCATCCAGCTCACTGCTTGGCAGCTATTCTGACTTAACAGTGTGAGATTAGATAAACTTATTTTTATCAGTTCACTAAGAAAATTCACTAGGTGAAGGCATACATATGGTTACATTTTCAAATTGACTTCTGAAAAATGTTCTGAGGATATTTGGAAAAATGCCTGTTTTAAAGACAGAACTGAAGTTTAGTACAGAAAATAGGTTTTCCGCATACACTGCATCTATTACAAGTGCTACAGGTGAACTTGAGTATGATGCTTTTGAAAAAGTGTTTACAGTAAAAAAAAAATAAAAATCTAAGAGCTGCCATTCAAAACATGCCAGCAGACAGTCTTCACTTTTTAGCAGTTCAAAGGGAGATATGAGGCTGAGTAGGAAAACATGTAGGGAATACAACTGAATGACAATTATATAAAACAATTTAGATCAATTTACAGATGAAATTATCAGCAACAAATCTGATAATTTAAGATCTGTAGTCATTAAAAAATGTACATATTTTTCCAAGAATGTTTGTCTTAACAAGCTCTGAAAGCTTGCCAAAAATTGAGAAGTCTCACATTGTTCATGTTACTGTCCAAGAACATTCAGGCAATTACAGCTCTTGCAGATGTCATGATGTCAGATTTGTGGGCAATGACAAGCCATGTGATTTTCTGCTGCCTTCACAAACATCAACTAATCAATGTGCAGTATTAGTCTCTAAAAGTTACTGTGCCTATACAAAAGCATGTGGTAACAAAAGAAACAGCAATAGCAATACTTAGAGGACAAAAAATGGTATTGCAATATACCTGGAGTCCAAAATCCAGTTTTAAAGCCTAGGAAAGTCACATGAGAAATCCAGAAATCAAATCTGCGTTAGGGACAATATTTATAAGTCTATAAAAAGCTACTAAAAATAAGTCTAAATCTGCAATTCATGCATATACCACTTCAAAACTGTGTTCAAGACAGAAATACAATTATTTTTATCATTTTTATGACCCTGATGTCAGAAAATGTTCCCAGTATATTTCTTTTGAGTTGATCATAAAATAGAGAGCATCTAACTCCATTGTCAAATATTTCAACATATGACTACTGTGCTTCCAACACTTTTCAAGAGCTAGAAAAGCTGGTATCATAAAGTATATAATTCCAGCTGTGTCTCCTGTCAAATCACTGCTGTATGAGCATTTCTTTTGAGAAATTGTGCCCTACTCAAGCCAGGACAATTTACACTACAATAGTTGCTTCAGTAATTTTCTACCTCTTTTAATTTCTGCCTGATGTGAATCTACAGTGTTTGAAGGATGCAAGCCCTGCGCATGAAGAGCAGGCCACCTCTCTTTTGTTTGATGAGAACCATAATTTTGAGAAATGCGGTAGATTCTTGAAAAGACAAGAATCTTGGATGGAAACAGAATCTCATTTCCTCTTTCTTTGGCGCCATTTTTGGTTATTAATTCTAAAGGAAGAATAACATTGGAGAAAAGCAATAAATGGGAGGCACTCAACACTGCCTTCTCTTTTCTTCTGAAGTTAAATAATGGCCAAGTTTGTGAAAATGACTAGGTGGCTGTGATGTGTATGGGTAATGAGAGGAGTTTGGAAAACTCACTTTCTGAAGTAAATAAGGAGTATTACATTGCTTGCGAATACTACTATTATGAATTAACAGTGATAATATTCAAAATTAAATTGAACTTTATTAATGTCCCCCAAAGTTTGTACAAGTCCATAAATTAATGATACAAAATGACTACTCGATCAGTATTTTAAGAAATTATTTCCTGTTTTGACTTAGACTTGGTAATTTAATTACAGTCACATCAGAATACAAACAAAATGTCATAACGTGGGCTAAAATGGGAATGTCTTCCAAATCCAAAAACTTATTACTGAAATGTTTTTATCCTGTGCAATGATGTACAGCATTAGTATTAGTAGAAAAGAGTAACCTCCATGACAATTTTATAGTTCTCAAGAATATACTGTTTTCCAGAACTGTAGAGCATCTTCAGATGTTTAATATTATCCAAGCAATAAACTACAGAAGCAGCTCCCTTTAGACTGTCTTTATGAAGCAAATATAAATGTCTACCACTAAATCATGTGGTAAATTATATAATAGTAGAAGAGAAGTGCCCTGATACAAACTAAAATGCTAGATGTTTTAATAATATCAAAGGTTTTAACAGTGGTTTATGAATTTTAAATGACATAATCATAGAACTTGTTCATAAAAAGGAAAATATATGTGGCAATTATGCAGCCTGAGCCAAAACGCGGGTGTAATACACTGTGCCCTCAAGTGAAGCAGACGAGTTATGTACGTTAGGCACTGCCTTGCCAGCTCTTTCTGTGAAGTGGATGCAGATTCAATTCATAACAGTTTAATCCAGCCTTTCCATTTTGGAGAAACACCTCCAAACCCAAAACCATGCCAATGGTTCGGTTTAATTTGGCTTTGTATTTCTGAGGGAAGAAGATGCTGTGAAAAGGTAATTACAAAATCAGATGAGAGTAAGAAATGCCTTCCTAGGGGGTACTGATCTAGCTGCCCCCAAGTGATGACCACAGCCACTGCTGGGGAAGAGCTGCTTTCCCCTTTCCAAGTGCCCTGTCCTGCCCAGAGACCGCAACCACTGCCTCAGTAGGTCAGTGGGCACATCCCGGCCTGTGCTTCCAGTGTCTATGGGCCTGTTCTCCATTAATTTACCCAACCTTTTTTTTTTTGGCTTTACTGGTATTGCCTGCACTGACAACTTCCTGTGCCAACAAATTCTGCGAGTTCATTACCTGCAAAATATGGTTTTATATGTTTTAAACAAACATCACAGAAGAAAGATTTTCTCACTTAGGTTTTTTAAAGGCCTTTTGTTTTGCAGTTCGTGGCAGACATTTATATTGGTATTGACTGACTCACCAAATACAATAATCTGTATGAAATTAAATTGTCTAGCTATTATTTAGATGCAACTGCTTTTTCTGCACCACTCTGTAAGTCAATTGCATACCTGCATATGCAATTTAGCATAGAAGATAGATCCAGTTAAATGGAAAATTAAATAGGAAAACAGAGAAATTACAAAGTCTCACTAGGGAAGAAAATATAAACAATAAATTAGTAATATCATAAATGAGCTTCCAAATTTGCATCTGCTCTGCTGCAAATACAAACATATGTAACTCGTATTTAGGCTGGGTATTTTGTACCTGATTTAGAAGCAGTAAAACTCAGGAATTTACATTAAAGTACCTGTTGAGTTCATGTCACAAACTTTAAGATAATGCAATAATTACAAGCTATTCCTGGCTGCAGAAAGCACAGAAAAAGAAGAAGAGGGTTTATACCTGCAGCTGTAGCTTCACTGGCATTAGAAGAAAACCTTTACAAAACTGCTATCATCCTACTGATTTAGAATACTAATTTCAGGAACTTGGTAGTCAGCTAAAGTAATAAACAAACAGCTACTGTGTATGTCCAGGTTGTCTTTACTGTGCATGTGCAATAGGTCCACTACAGACTGCATATATATATAGGTAACCAGTAGTTGGGTTTTTTGTTTTGTTTTGTTTTAAAATTTCAGATACTGGTGTATTTTTTTACCAATAGTAGCTAGTGAACTGAAACGGATGAGAAAGCTTTGGCTGAGAGCAAGCAAGGAAGCCCTTCAGGGCCAGAAATAAAACTTTCAAATGGACTCCGAAACAAATTGAGAGGCACATTGGGAAACAGATTAACATACAAGGATAATTTTCTCCTGTGGGGAAGCTCTCAGCTCTTGTCCATTTCTGCCCCCTTTTCATTCCAAATACTCTGATCTCTTTGCTTTCTTCTCCTTCCTTTTGGCAATCTTCTTCCACCTGGCACGTCACGAGGTTCATTTTAACTATAGCAGTCAGTGATGTTTGGGTACCAGGAATCTATGGTTTTTTGCATCTGACATGCCCTGATGTTTCTTTTTTAGGTTGCTTCTCCTTGAGGTAGGTGAAAAGCCAGATAGCAGGAAATTCCCAGAGAACTGGAAGTTGCAACAGTTAAGCTCAGAAGTACAACAAAGATATTATCACTAATGGTATCAAGATCCTGTCAGATAGATTCTTTGGTATGTTGATCTTTGGAGAACTTTTGGAATGTAAAAGAACAGAAGTCAGAGCACTAAAGAAGGAAAAAAAGTTATGAATAGACAGCTTTGAAAAAAGGATGCAGAGATAATAAGACTTCATCCTGTAATGAATGAGTCACAGAAACAATAAATAAAAATAAAAGAAGACTGAAAACACCTTGAAAAAACCTCAGAAAAAGTTCTTCCAAGCTCATATCTCTCTACGACATTTAAGAGAAGGGAAATTTAAAGTTACAGCACATCCTATAGTGAAAGTGCTAAAAGATGGCTTTTGTCAAAAAACTTCACAAAACTGTGAGAATTACAGAACCATCTTCATTTGTGCACCTGCAGTTACATGCTAAAACGTCATGCACATAGATGCACAGCAATATCCGCTGCTCGTCCACCTTTCATCAGTTTATTGGGATAGAACCCATCTGATACAGAAGATATTAAAAAAAAGAAGTTATTTGAATTATAGAAACCAAGGTTGTGAGGAGTCAGGAGCAGGCAGCTCTTTTAAAGTTCATCTTATGTAGAGTGCAGTAAGGAAGGAACAAGGGACAATGTAAATGAGATCAGTGACTAATTCTCCCAGTGGTGGAACTCCTACACCACATTTTAACTGCAGATCAGTAATATACTTGGTAGAAGAGATACCCATGTTAAATAATGCCAATGGAGAGGAAAAAGTCAAACTGGCTTCAGAAGCAGTCACGGGAAAATATAAGCTAAAGGGAACAAGCATGTAAGAAGGAAAGTAGAGCTGCTAGCCTGAGTCCAAAACAGGGAATGCAGACACAGAGGGAGTCAGTGCTCCCAGTAATGAGAGACTGATTTTCCACTATTTAGGTTGTCTTATAGGGCCAGCAATAATAATTGAGCCCATCCACCACTTCTTTTCATTTTTAATATCCAGTAAACTTTTCTGTGTGCGTATGTGTGTTTCTAGTTATTATTTTATGGACATACACACTTTTCCCTTTAATATATCACTCTTTTATTTGTAACAGTAAAAATTTTAAATTGAACACCAGTCTTGAACCATGATAGCATAAAATGTATTGCACCAGCTGATACCGCATGCCTCTGGATCAGTTTTGGGTAAACAATCATCTCTTTTCTGGTCTAAAACAAGAGCAGCAAAACTGAAGCTGCTTTTCAAGGTTAGGAATACTTCTTAAAGTTTAGCCTAATTAGGATTTAATTTAAGAAAATATAACTAAAATGGCCACAATTACAGTGCAGGAATATACTGGCAATGGAGAGTGCACGTGTCTCCTCTATGAATTGCTTTTGCAGCCACTAACTCTGACACTGAAGACAGTGTAAGAAAACTTTGGTTCAAGGTAGATTGACCGTATTTAAAAAGGTAACAAGGACCTGGGTTGAACACTCCTATCGATATGAATGATGTAGCTCTTCCTCCTGAAGAAATGTTTTTATTTTGGGAAATGCCTGCTTTGGCAATTCTTTCTCCTTGCTGCAGAAATGAGATATGAATCCATTTTATTATTATCACAAGTATCACATGGGGTCACATAAAGTTCTCACCACTCCTGTTTGGCAAAATGTGAGTAGTCCTGTGTGCATCTGGTTAGAGCTCTTCATATTTCATTGCACGAGCATATCATGCACAGCTAAAAGGAATTTTCACTCAGTGATGCTTCTCTTGTAACTACTCTTGAAAAAGCACCAAGAGATCCATGTGAGTTCAGCCTCCTGTGCAAAACAAACCCTTGTTTCAGCAATCACAGTACATTTATAATTAGCTTTAAGAAGTCCCTTTGTTATATTGTTCTACATATGCAAATACTGTCCTGCAAAATGACAGACGGTTTTGAGTTGCAATTAAGAATTTAGTACAATCTTGATAGAGCAGATGGAAGACATTAATGTGAGTTTACTGTGAAAAAGTAGCAGAGTGATGGCGACCACATGGAGAAACAATTAGCCATAAACTGAGAGGGCAGTGACATACATCCTTTGGAAAGCATTTGCATGTGCTGCACTACACCTTTACATTTTTGTTGGGTGTTGATAAAAATGTAATTTCTCATGCAATACATGGTATGACAGCCGCCTCCCCCCCTCTCCCCCCCCCCGAGTATTACAAGGCCATCTTCTCATTTGTCCACCTATCATCAATTTATTTTTGCAATTATGATGGCAAGCACAAATTTTCAAAAATAAGATCAGCCCGCTGATCAGACGACCAACAATGTACCATGCATCTTTACTACATATTTAAGAAACTCCTTTGTGAAATTGCCTTGCATTATAGACAAAGCAATGTAGTCCTAGAGTCTAGGTTATATATAAAAGAAAACCCAAACCCTCTAATGATTCACCTCCTACTTCACCCCCTCATCGCTTTGCTTTACGCGAGTCAGCAAGAGCTATTTCCAGAGGGCTGTCAGACACATCAAAGTGACATCAGCAAATACTCCGTTATTACTATAAATGTAAATTGTAGAATTTTACAACGGTTTGTGTTGGAAGGGACCTTAAATATCATCTAGTTCCAACCCCACTGCCATGGGCAGGGACACTTTCCACTAGACCAGGTTGCTCAAAGCCCCACTCAATCTGGCCTTGAACACTGCCAGGGATGGGACATCCACAGTTTACCTGGGCAACTTGTTCCAGTGTCTCACCACCCTCACAGTAAACAACTTTTCCTAGCATTTAATCTAAACCCACCATCTTTCAGTTTGAAGCCACTCCCCCTTGTCCGGTCGCTACATGCCCTCGTGAAAAGTCCCTATCTTTCTTGTAGTCTCCCTTCCATACTGGAATGAATAAATCATTCCCTGGCGTAGCTTAAGGCTATGTCTTCTCATCCTGTCACCAGTTAGTTGCCTGAGAGGAGAGGCGGCCCCCCGGCTACACCCTCTCTTCAGGCAGCTGTAGACACGCGGAGCTTCCGCTGGCGCTGCCGCCTCACCGCTGCCGTCCTGGCCCGCGGGCCCCGCTCCCGCCGGGGGGGGGGGGGCGC
>NW_008237229.1:5374870-5405769 GCF_000691975.1 Corvus brachyrhynchos | reverse complement strand
CCGCTCCTCTCCCTGCTGCTCTTCCACTCCCCTCCCCGCTGCAGACGTGGAGGGGGCGGCGGCGCTCCCCTAGGGGGAAATGCTTCCCTAGAGAAATGCCAAAAGCTTCCCCTTCAGACACGGTGCCTTTCGATTCAGTGGACTTGTGTAGCTTTTTGTCCGGTTGGTGAGTCCGAGGCAGCTTTCCGTACCCACAGCGTACTCTGGTAGAGGTTCTGGCACCAGGTTATCTCAGTAGAGGTCCATTTGGCACCGGATTATATCAGTATATCTTATAATGTCTCACCGCTTTACAGTCATGCAAACACATTTGATTAGGTTGTTGCTGGTGAGTGTAATGATATTTGTCTTCCCGGTAGGCATAACACTGGCAGCAGAGAAGCCAGCTTTTTTTCACAGATCTCTGGCAGTATTCTGTTACAACAAATAAGGAAAAAAAGTTATGTCAAGTAACTTTATGGGTGTCTTAATCTCTTTTTTTTGGGGCAGGTCATGAACTGACAGAGATAAGAGAGCGATCTCTGAAGACTATTCTGTTTAAATTAGACCACAACTTGATTTCCTATGCTGATCTGGTCCACGAAAAAGCGCTTTTTCGTAACCTTTTGGAGTGGTTCAATTTCCCTGTCGTACCAGTAAAAGAGGAAGTATTAAATTTTGTGAACAGTTTGATCAAGGTATGACATACTAACATTCTTTTTTTTTTTTAAACTATCTGTCTTTATAATGCCAAAGCTAAATAAAGCTGGATATTTATTACTTGATTTTTTAGCTCCATGTAACGAGATTTTTAGAGTGTTTTACAAAGACAGCCACTTTATTTTACAAATAAAGCCACTGCGTGTAGACCGAAATTAAAACAATTTCAGCAACTTCAAATGGGTCAGAGAGATAACTGAGAATTTTTTTTTTTCCTGAGTTTCTGCTTTAGTTTCTCTGCTCCTTCAGTTTCTTGTTTAGTGCTTCATTTTTAACTCGGAACATGATTTGCAGCTAAGCATTTGCACTGTTCCTGGAAAGTAAAGATTTGAACACTGGTATAACTAATTTGAGAAAATGTTACAGAACCTTCTGATATCTCAGATTTTTACATTATCATGTTTTAATCACTAAACTGCAACTATGCAGAGTTAAAAAACAACCCATCCTTGATACTGATGGATGGGTGTCATGGTTTAACCTCAGTCAGCAGCCAAGCCCCACAACAGCCACTTGCTCACTCCCCCACCAGTGGGACTGGGGAGAGAATCGGAGTGGTAAAAGGGAGAAGACTCATGGTTTGAGGCAAAGGCAGTTTTGTAGGAAAAGCAAGAGCTGTGTGCACAAGCAAAGCAAAACAAGGGATTAATTCACCACTTTCCACGGACAGGCAGGTGTTCAGTCACCCATGGTGACTTGAGAAAAAAAATGCTATCACTCCAAATGTCTCCCCTTCCTCCTCATTTCACCTTCTTTATAGACTGAGCATGCCATTGGAACTAGATGATCTTTAAGGTCCCTTCCAACCCAGGCCTTTTTGTGATTCTATGATATGGAATATCCCTCTGGGCAGCTGGGGTCACCTGTCCTGGCTGTGTCTCGTCCCAGCCTCCCATGGACTCCCAGATCTCTTGCCAGGAAAGTGGAAAAGCCTTTAGTTCTGTTTGAGCCCTGCTTAGCAGTAACAAAAACATCTCTAAATTATCAACCATGTGTTCAGCACAAATCCAAAACACAGCCCCATGCCAGCCACTGGGAAGAAAATTACCTCAGCACAATGGTCTAAATGATAAAGGCAAAATCTAACCTAAGAATTACAATTATTTTCCTTATTCCCCCTGCTGCTCTGTATCTCCTGCCTCCATCCAGAGACCTTAAGACTCTTCAAACTAACTTTGTCAGTTATTTGTCTTAATGTAGCATCCACCTGCTGCCCAGAAAATGATTGGAATTGGTGCAGTGGAATTCTTCTCTCAGCTTCGCTCTGATGTGGATCCAAACTTGCAGGCCATAATTGATGGGATTGTGGATGGACTGTTTTTTCTTCCTTCTGAACTCCCTTCTAGTTCTTTATCAGTATGTTATCAAGCTCAGGCTCAGCCTTCAGCAGATCAACCAGGTAAATTACATATTTTGAACTGTAATTTATTTTAAATTAAAATAAAGTAAATGAAAAGGCTGTGAGAAGCTGATGTTTTCAGGCATGGTAGGTGAATTATTCCTGAGAGATCAGTGAAGTGTGTAGTAATCAGATTCTGCCAGAGACAGTGTGACCTTAGCTAAATCACCTGGTAGCATTCCTGTAATGGAATTCCCTATCCATTTCCTTGATGTATAATATCTGTTTTCTGTAATGTACAAAGAGTATGACACAACTTCCAAGGACAGCTTTATGGCACCAAGTGTAGCAACTTAGAATCAATCTGTAATTTAGCCAGTATGCTTTGCAGCTATTCTTTGTATAGTAGGCTTTAGCTTGGAAAGCAATTCAAATCTTAAAAGAAAAAAAAAAAACAAACCAGTAGTCGATCCTGGTAGAATGATTTTTAAAACTACAGTAGTTGTAGGCACTATCTACTTAGTATTGGATAAACACTTGTCATAGAAAAACACATAAACTTTATCTTTAAAGTGTCACATTGTGTGTGAAGGGCTATTGCTTGTGTCTGTTACCTAGCTCATTGTCTGTCTGTTACAATGATTTACATTTCCTCCTAGACGTAGTCTAACCCATGTGGTTCTCCTCTTCCTCAAAAATTTTAGAACAGAGTTGGAAGGAGAAAATTACCTATCATAGAGGTCTTTACTTCATCCTCCTGCTTATTGTGGGAAAGACACTGCTGTTACACAGTGCATGTAGTAGTAATGACCACACTGCTGTCACTCATACTGTGCAGTCACAGAGATAAAAGTAATATTTTGGTGGTTTCTGACACCTCTCTAATGCTTGGAGTTTTAGTTCACTAGAACTATGTGCCTGGTGATTGATTTTTTACTTTTTTTTTCCTTCCTATGCCCGCATAGGGGCAGATTTTTACTTAATGTTTCTACTGTATGGGGAAGAATAATCTTTTACATGTGCATTCTTAAATTATATCTTTCTGAAACTACTCAGAAGTTATTGTAACTACTGAAGTTATTTATACTGTAAATTGTATGCATGTGTGGATGGAATAATCTTAATGCTTCCTAACAGGAGTGTTGTATTTTTCTTTCTGTTTCAACTTCAGTTACTGGGAAAAATTGTAAACTGATAACCTGGCATTATCTAGTTTGATCCTTTGAACCAAATATTATGGTCTGGAGAGATTGCTTTTAGTGT
The DNA here is from genome assembly GCF_000691975.1 of Corvus brachyrhynchos. Taxonomy (NCBI): domain Eukaryota; kingdom Metazoa; phylum Chordata; class Aves; order Passeriformes; family Corvidae; genus Corvus; species Corvus brachyrhynchos. Next base: position 5,402,468 of record NW_008237229.1, on the reverse strand, counting down.
TAACATTTCTTGTGTATATTTTTATACAGTTTGCATATGAATGACATGTAGCAACATACGTATTATATACAAAGGGCAACTTTTCAGGTGGCCTAAGAAGACAGCAGTTTTGGTAGAAAGAGATTTTAAGTAATTAATTTAAAAAGTTAATTTTATTACTACATAGGTAGATTAAAGGAAAACCTTTTATTCTTTTATTTGGCTGCCAGTTCTCCATCAGGCAATATATTTTGTGTAATTGTTTTTGCTATTATTTATATAGTATGCAAACTAGTGTAGGAAAATGGAGAAAAAAGTGCCCTTTACGGTTGCAGAATATGAATATAAAAAAATAAACATAGACACAGTCTCTTTACTCCATTTTTCTGATCATCTGAGACTATTTTAATCTATTAAGGAAACTGATTTAAAACTCAAGGGCAAAAGGGAGGTAGTTAATGAAAAGCATGACGATAAATCGAGTTTTTCTTTTTTGTGTGTGTGCATTTTTTAAACTTACCCCCTTTTTTTTTATTTTAGTTCTGCCTCAAGAGGATTTATTCACTGGATATTTTTGTCAAAGTAGAAGTCATCTGCCGCAGTTACAAATACCTCCCAAAAGAACAGTTGGTATGTGTAGCTGTAAAATAATATGTTAATTACAGAAAGAGCTTAGAGTTGTAATTTAGATGGAATTCCATTACAAATGTGGATAGCAAAATTGGCTCTTCTTTTTCCTATTGTTATTCTGTGAAATCTACCATCACAGAAGCTACAATAAAATTGTTTATAAAAATGGCATTTATCTTAATAGATATTTCCCTTTTCTAGTAAATAGTGTAGCTCTTTGGAATATCTAAAGTACATTAGAAAGTGCTGCAATTTTAAAAATTATTTAAATTGCTGGTGTTCTCTGGATGATCCATGCTTCATAATCAGAAGTGGCTAAAAGGTTTAAGTACCTTTTATTTCAACAAAACTTACTCTGGAGTACCTTTCTACTTTTTAGAAAACTGGTTTAGATGCTCGAGGAATCTTTGCTTTCTATTTAAATGAAAACCAGTATTATGCTTTGATTTTTTTTGTTGAATGATATGAAGTGTTTCACTGAGAAGCACAAATCAGTAGTATTTTGGCAAGTCTTTGCCTGTACCAGTAATACATGCTGCGTTCTAGATTTTAAAATATGACTTTGCTGTCGCTGTAGGTAAATCACCAGTTGAGTTTTTTAGTAGCATATCAGCTATCTTAGGAATTGCACAATAATTATTACAAACTTTTAAGTTAAAAATAGCTTTAAAGTTATTTTCATTACATAGTTACTATGTGCCATAATTTTGTAAGAACAAGAATTTCTACCGCTGTAACAGTAAAACCGTGAGGCCAGTTTTCCATTTTTAAAAATCATGCTAGTGGATGAAATATTCTTTAGTAGCAGATCAAAATTATAATTTGACTGAAAGCATGATGTGGTGAATTGAGTATTTGTCCACTGATGCTGTGTTTGTTTGCTTAAGCTTCCTTCAATAAACATATTTCATTTGGATTTGGCATGACCTTAGTGAGGTTTTGGTATTGCTGAAAACTCTCATTAAAAGCATTTGAGTTTGTGCAAGTCTGTATTTACTAAAAGATATTTCTGTGTAAGATAGTATATTGTTTATAAGTTTTTTACTTTGCCTTGGATGTATATGATATAACATTTCTATAAAATATATTTGAAAACTTCCGCTCTGTTTTTTGCAGTGAAATGCTTGAAATTTTCCACATTTCCTTGGCTAACTCTGACTTCAACAGATAGACATGTTCTTTCATCAAATGAAAGGTGCAGTAATACGAACATTGCAATTTCCTTGTAGTTTTTATTTCTCGGGAATAGTGGTTGGAAATTTCTGTCCTTCCGCATCATGAGGCTGTTCCTGTGAATAACCCAACGAGCTAATTTTTGATAAATGGTTGTAAAAACTGGGCTGAAGTTGGGCAATGTCACTCTCCATTTCTTGTATTTAAATTGGAGTATGTTTGGGTCTTTTGTTCATGACACTTCAGTCTGTGTTTTAAATTTCTTAAGTGGATCAAAGATTTCATTCAGCTAATAATAGAACAAGCTGGAATAAAATCATTATTTACTTTACCCCATGAGCAGTTGGCAGGAAAATCCCTACCGTAGCTTAACTAAGTTTAGGCCAGTAAGTTTAGGTACAGGGCCTTATCCAGGCATTGAGTCACTCCAACTGTCTTTCTGCAGTGACTTTTTTTTTTCCTTTAATGTAGAAAAAGTGTTTGAAGTGCCCCAAGGAAAAGTTCTGTAGTTGGGATTCCTTATGAGTTGTCACAGAGCTGTGATAGATTTCTAGCATAGGGTTTTTTTGTGTGTTTGTTTTTTCCTTTTGAAAGATCTCTGAAGCTGGAGAACCTGTTTAGTATTTAATTTCCTTTATGCTTGAGAATAGAAAGAGAACACAGACTTGTAACACTGGACGTATTTGATATTTTACAGTGGTTTCAGAAACAGTGGTTTCTAAAACAATTTTAAAAATTGAAGCAGACTATCCTAAAGATTCTTATTATTTACTAACATTAATCTTAGAGAATAGCTAATAAATTTCTCCCTTTATGGAATTTCCCACATATGTCATGCAAGTGCTTTTAAGTTATACATGAACCTTAGTAATGAAAGAAACTTTCTTACTAGTATGAGTTATATTACTTGCAATATACCACTGAGATAATCACTAGCTTCACAGGGAATTTCCAGTAGTTCTTATTTTAATTTCAAATTCAGAATCAATAAAGTTATTTCTCTTTTTGGAACCTAATTTTACATGTGGGAACTGAGTTGGTTCTTTACTGTATATAGGATTCACATAGCTAAGGAATAATTCAACTTAAAACATGATATGACAATAGAATTACAGAGGTTTGTTCCTTTAGATTCTTCAGTGTTGTGGTTATAACTTTCTTGTAAAGACTTGTTCAGGCTAATAATTACTGGTTGGTTTTCTTTTCATTTTAATACATATTTAAATATGAACTTGTAGCTCTTTGAGAAGTAACAACCAAAGTTTAATTTGGAGTACGTGTGAGCTTCTTCAGGATGTGATTATGCAAGATTTTCCTGCAGAGATCTTCCTTCAAAGGCCAAAGATTGTACAGGCAAGAATTCACATAAAGTTTAAAGTTTTTATTGTTATAAGTTATGCCAAGGATGAATTGATGCAAATAATTCAATTTGTTTCTAAACAAAACAGTTAAACAGAAGTACCTTTATGCTAACTCTAGGTGCATAGGAAAGGGGACATTGGCTCTATATTGTGGTTTTAAAGTTTTTTGCTTGTAATAATGTATATTGCTAAAAAGTAATGAAGTGTTTTCTGAAGTAATACTTTGTTTCTGCTGGATAAGATAGAATTTGTGTCCTTGTTTTAGACACACCTACTAATGGGCTCCCATAATGAAAGTAGTGACTTCTTTAGAAGTTTACTGAGAAACTTGGCTTCTTCCTGCAAGGCCTAATAATCTTGCATTCAGTAAGAAAACAGTAGTTGAGCCTATTTATTCTTTGCTGTGATTCTGAAAAACACTTGGAAATGTTTTTGAACCATATTTAGTGTAAGACTTGCTGGCATGGTTGTTCATGAAGGTGATTATTGTTTGGGTCTTCGTGGTGGTGGTTTTGTCTTTGCAGAGCCTTTTATCTCTGCTAAACCTGGCTTTTGGAGGAGATGGAAGACACCAGTTGGCTTTGCAGTCTGTGTCATGCTTGCAACAGCTCTGCATCTTCTTGAGAAGGAGGCTTAACTTCCATAGAGATCCAAGTTTTTCTTCCTCAGAGCAAGGTAGGTCTTTTTATGTATTTGAGATACTGTTGTTTTTACTACAGATAAGATTGTTTAAAATGATGGCAGAAAAAAACCAGAACCTTACAGCAAATGTAATCCTGTGAAATTGTTTTGCTATGGTGTTCAGTAGTATTAATGTTAATTAAAAAATGTCAAGTACTTGCATTGTTTTAAAGTACTTATTCAGTTTTAGTTTCCTGTGATTTCCCATTCATCAACTTCTCCCAGTATCCAATTGTTCGTATGTCAGCAGGGGAGGGATTTTTAGCTAGAGCTAAATTAAGTCTGTAAAATAAAAGTGGGCAAAGTTTCAGAAAAGTTTTCAAGCTATTAGTACTTAACAATGTAGTTACTAATTTAATGAGCTATGTGAACTCTTTTTTTTTAATGCTGATGGCTAAAAATAGTTTAATCATTGTTTTGAATTTTGCAGTCATGAGGGCTGCTTCACAATGATCTTAATGCTTAAATGTTGTAGCTTTAGTGGTGTAGATTAGTTATAATGGTCTTCTTGTTTCCATTTTGCTATCTGAATTGAATCAACTTTTTCTGTGCATTGGTAGTCTGATTCTCTGCATAAGATTGCCACTGTATTTGGTGTCTTAATAAATGATATTGTCTGCTAATTCAATTATAATATCAACAAGTCCAATAGCCTTACCCAGACACTATGTTTCTATTTTTAAAACTCAAGATTTGTGAGTCAGCTGGAATCTTCAATGGTTTTTGCCTTGGAATTGGGTTTCCAAACTCTGCTACTTGCCAGTGATAAGTTGTTCTAGGGCATCAGTATTTACATGGTGTTTCCCATATCCTACCTTAGTTACTTGTACTGTTCACTATGTAGTATCTTTCAGAAAAATGGATTCCACTAAGGGAAAATACATTCTTTGTGTTACATAAAGGTACAGCTTCCCAGAATTCATCTATATCTTACTGTCAAGAAGCAAGAGGTGCTCCTCGTTCTCAGAATCCATCACCTGGAAGTAGTAGCCCTCGGCCCTTTGTAATTGGACGGACAGTTCAGCGTCCTAGAGGAGATGGTCAAGATTGGGATGCAGTATCTTCTAGGTGAATGAAATAGGAAATAACTTACACTTCAGTTAAAAACATTTTGATGTAGGATTATATTATCAGCTCCATGTCAGTGTGTGGAATGATGCAACTCTTTTGGTAATTTGTGAAGATTCGAACTATGTTAATGAATTAAACCATTCTTAAAGGGTTCAGAATACATAAAATCATTGCCACATTGTACCCAACCGCCATTTAAAACAAAATCTCTTCCTATCAATTGTTATTGCTTGTGCATGTATTCGTAAGACACAGAAAAGTGTTTATTCAGTCTATTGCTGGAAAGTCAGGGATATTTCTTTTTTTCAGCAGATGACCTCGTAAGTTCTTTTAAGTGGAATGGCCATCCTGTAGGTAACAGTATATAGTATTGTCAAACATACTTTGCTGCATAAAGATTTCTACTGAAGTCTTTAAAATTTGTTGTTAAATGTGGCAACAAATTTCAGCTCTATAACATCTAAAAATTTGACTCTTATGTGAAATTATAAATTGTCTGTACACCCTCACAATGTAGAAGTATTTGTTTGTGGTTTTGTTGCTCATCTTGACACAACAGACTTAAAGCTGCTGTTCAAGTACCAATGTCTTCTAGTATGTGGGATTTTAAAAGTCCTTGTAAATCTTTACTGTGTGGTTTTTGGCAGTTCTTTTGAGTCTCTGTGATGTATGGTCATTGTGGTTGAGTAACTCCTAGGTATCCAAATAGACTGTGATGAGAATAGTTCAATTGTAAATACATCTTGACAGTCATTATATTAAAAAGTTGTTTTTATTTAAGTCTAATGTATTAATTTTTTATCATGTAACTAATATGGCACTGGCAATGAATTCCAGGCTTTTTGCCTTCTAGGACCCAGTCATTTTCCCAAGTTGAACAGTTAACAGTTTAATAGCAGCTGGTGTATATTGTGCAAGAGCAATGGCTTGGCTGTTAGTCTAGAAATGAAAGCTGCATAAGAATAAGTACCAGTTTGGGCAGTGATGAGACTTCTAGAAACCAGGTGGGAGTACTGATAGGGCCATATTATGAGCTGTTCATGACTGCGCACTTTTATCTTCCTGCACTCTGTGTGCTGCAGCAGACCTGCTCACTGCCCATGAATCTCATTTCTAACAAAATTATAATTTAGCCCTGAGGTAGCATAAAGAACAACATGATGTTGAATAGAAGATATGATGGAGGGAAACAACAGTAGTGTTGCTCTGCTCTGACGTTGCTGATTTTGATAAGGAAGAGGGGATTTTGCGTTTAGTGAACCTTGTCTTTTTCTACATAATTGTAATGTCAGTTTGTTTATTGCTATTCTATATGTAACTCTTCTTTTTCCTTGTTCTTTAATCTTGAGACTCTTCAATCTATCTGTTTGTCTGTTTCAAATTCTGCCTGGAAACTTAACCTTTCCTCTTCTGAATTGTTTTTATGATTGATACCTCTGCTTCTTTCCCTCTGGTAAGTGCAGCCAAACCCCAGTACATATTGCTTCTATTTTGCTTGTAGTTTTCTATTGACCTCTTAATCAGTTAGCATTTAACTTCTTATAGACATCTTTTACATTAATTAGACAATAGAATGTAACACAGTCATGCCACAATTCAGTTTCTTCAGCTTGTTTAATAATAAAAAAAGGAACCAAACAAAACCCAGTTATAAGTCATACAGGTTTTTGAAGCAAATCAAGATTGCTAAATGCTGTTTGGGATAAGAAAACTTCAAAATATGTCCTGAGTTTTATTAGTTATAATGCTGACAGTGGAATTAGATTATTATTGAAAACAATTGAAAACTAGTACAGTTACGAACTATGTATTGTTCATAATATACGAACCATATATATTTAATAATAGATTCACATATCACATATAAAATATTTAATAATCACATATAAATATTAATAATAAATTTAATAAAATTTTAAAATGTCTAGACTTTAATAGCACTCTGTGTACTTTGTAATATATACTTGATTGCACTTAAGACTTTCTTGGACGAGGGAATATTTTCTGTTTTACAATGGACAAGGTAGTCCTAACGATTAAACATAGCTCATGCTTCTTAATTTTTCTTCTAAGGATTCTTGTGGCTAGCTATATAGAATGGTTTTAATATCATAAGTATAATTCAGGGTGAAATTTGATTTAGTAAGTGGTCTTGCTTCAAGCAACTGATAGATTTTGTTAATCAAAAAAAAGTTTTAAATCAACCAATATTTCTCATGCAATATTGTATTCATTGCACGTGTATTTCTTCCAGTACACAGTGCTAAGGGAATTTGAAGATGACTGCCAAAACATTAGGCATTCACCTGTGATGCTACCAGTTCTGACATTTAAAAAAACAACCAAACAAAATCCCCCTCTTCCTGCAACACTGGTGGATAGCAGAGAAAGATTGGGATGGAAGGAAAGATATGCTTAAGGCAGGAGTAATGAAACTACTTGATGCTATTTTTAACATCTGTACATATGTGTTTTCTCTTTGCAAGAGTTAACTGTGTTTCTTTTTTTTTTTTTTTTAACTTTTGTTTGCTTGTTTTAAGTGGAAACAGTACTCAAGCAAATGCAAACTCCAGAATCTCTCTGCATTCCCCGTTTGATGTAGGACATATTGACCTACCAGATATTGATAATGAGGACGTTTTGGAATTACAGATGAAGCAGCTTAGCCTCCCTCAGTTCTGTGTTTCCATCTTGGAAAATGCAATACCTCTTCTAAGAACAGGTGAGAAGGTTTTGAGTTAAGTATTTAACGTACATATCTTTCACTTCCTTAATACAAACCTCTTAAGGAGTTGGTGTTGTGAGGTGAGTGCCTCAAACACGTAAGGCACAGCTGATAACTGATGTACTGTGGCTAGTTGCAACAGGTCTTTTCTAGGGACTTTGTTCAGGTCACAAAGCTTGAGTCTTCTGATTGTGTTTCAGAATTGCTTCAGAAGTTTTAGGTACTTTTTACTGATAGTGGCAAGAACTGAATGTGTGGTGGAAAAATAGTGTAGCAGGATAAAATGTCATTCAGGAAGATGAAAAAATAATCACTCTTAAGCAAAGGTGTTCTGATCTCTTTGAGCATAGTTTGTTCCTCCGGTTCAAGAAATAATAAACCAAAATGCTGGTGAAAGGCTTGTTTTTATTCTTAAAAATGCAGTAACAAATTATTTAAGAAATGTAAGTAATGATAGTCTAATTGCAATTATGATCTTTATTTTAGTTTATAGAGGTTCTAAATTGCTAAGTCCTTTTGGAGGACAGTCTTTTTGCTCCTAGATTGTCTAAAATGGTATTTAGCTGTAAAATGTAATGTAATTCAAAACAGGTATTGGTAAATGTGGTAAGGTTTTCAAATATAGGAGCTGGAAATGTGCAACTATCTATGACTAAGATACTAAAAGTTAGAGGCTTCAACTTATAAAAATTCTATGAAATATGTATGAAAATTATTCAGTTCTTTTTTTTTTTTTGCTATAAACCAACTAAAATGAATTAAAGTTCTGTTTTTCCCTTTCAGAATAGTGATATTTAAATATTAATTAGTCACAAGCACATTCATGACTTCTAGCATCTTTTATTTATAATGTAAAACTGCAGAAAATGTATTTTCTGTCTTTTCCATTTCTGGCACCTGTCACTTCAAATCTGCAGAGTTTAAAGACAGTTTTTCTACCTTTCATGATTCTTTCTTTCAATCTTATCATAGACCTAAAATAGTTTCACTTTCGGGTAAAGTTGATCTGTCTTTGTTTATCTTCCCCTGAGGTTCTTTGCACTTTTTAAACTCTACTTGGTGATATTTTTTCATTCTTCCACTGTGCTGTAATGAGACACAGATTGTGGGGAAACTAATATTTTTATCCTGTTCCTGTTGATCTGAAGGCACACTGTGAGACAGTGTGATATTGTGAGACAGTAGCACAGTTTCTCATGTGGTTATATTTTGGGTTGTTATCTTTAGTAAAATCAACAGGCATTTTTATGAATGTTATTATCAATTTATATGGTATAGTGTAGATTTTATTCTAGACGTTTTAACTACTGGGTAAAGGAAAAACAGTAAGCTTGTTGTAAAATTTGCTGCCTTTTATTTTGCAATATAATGTGTATTTTAGTTAAGCTTAAATTCTATTCCTTGTGGAGATGTTCACTGGAATTTTTCTTCCTTTGTGCTGACTTGCCTTGTGAGTGAAGTCATTGCAGAAGTCAATAGTGGTGTGGGGTTCTTTTTGGTTTGGTATGGTGGGGGGATTTTGTTTGTTTGTTTGTTTTGTTAAAATGGAAAAATTTATTAAGTTAAATTGGCAACGTTTTGACTAAAATCAATGGAAAACAGCACTTCTGTGAGATAGGTAAAAGCAAGCTTTCAAAAAGGCCTTGTGCCATTTTCTGTCATATGCTCACCCAAAGCAGATCACTCAAGCCGCACATTATCACTCCATATCTAGTCACATACAGAGATAGAAATTTTTTCCTCAAGTATATCAACAAAACTTCTTCAGTGTGTAAAATTTACAAGAGGTAGAAAAAGGAACAAATAAATTAATGTTTAATTATAATGAACAAGTAGAGCTTTATGTTTTTTAAACAGGCTTTGTTTTGAGGATTTTGAAGGATGCAGAATTTTTATCTTAGTTTAAAAATACATTGAAAATTCAATGGTGTTGTCTGAAATCCATCTATGATTTTAAATAGAAACTTACCATCAACAAGAAAATAAGCCAACAGTTGCACTACACTGAATATTTAAGGGAAACTGTCACCGTATGGTTCCTTAGGATGTCAGACAGTTTTGGCATCCTCTCTTGTGTGAGGTTGAAAATATTTGGTTTGGCTCCAGATATTCTGCCTTGTTCTTCATGAAACCATTTAACTCCTCTGTTTTCTCATTATCTCGGGACATTAGGTGGAGGCTTATATTTGTAGTAAATGTAGGCTGTACATGTCTAAGCTTGGGCCAGCTTTTCTTGTGGGCACATATTCAAGCTCAACATTTTACCAAGGATAAAAGTCACTAATAGACAAGATCAGCCTTGTTATTAAGAGACACTCAGAAGAAGAAATGAAAATGAATACATACCAGCCTAAAAGCAAAGGGGAAACTGTTACGGAGAACTGTGCAAGTAGATAAAGTGGGTATTCATCTTCTTGTCTTCTAAAAGATCTCAAGCAAAATATTCTGTGAAGAAAGGCACTCCTCTACCAAAAATGCAGATTAATGGGAATAGATAATATATACAAAAGATTTTTAACACAGCTATCTGGATGGGGAAAATTAGTGACTTTATTATGAACTTTTAAAAAGTTCAGTAATCATATTTACAGCTGTAGTAAAGTTCATGATTATTTTCTTAAGTAATTTCACGATAGGTTTTAAGGAAATGCAGATTTTTTTCCAAGTATCTAATTGCTTTAATCTGTCGTGATTTTGTCTGGTTGTTGTCTTCTGTGATTCAGAGCTATTAGTGGTTTAAGACAGTTAGCATTAGTTTTGTAGAAGCATATAGGAAAATTAAAATACCAGAATTTCATATTTGGAATAATCTCTTGTGTCTTCTGAATATGATACTAAAATATTTTGTCTGTACTTGAATTTATCCTCTCATTTGTGTTCGTAGGCAGTAGGAGAGTGACGATGGAGGTTCTTGAATTGCTTGTTGAAGACATGTTCCTTATTGGTGATGCTATTTCTGAAAATGTTTGGGAAGATGACAGCCTTTTTGCATTGGAATTGGTAAGGTTCTTCAGACTTTGATCAGCCATATTTGTCTCCTTTTATAAGCTTCTGACATTTTCTGTGGTGATTCATATATCTAAGCTTCTGCTGAGCTGTGCTTTTGAAAATTTTAAGTAGTTTATTGCTAGTTCTATTGATGACACAATTTTTTTAAATGTCAGTTTTTTTACCAGACAATACTTGGAGTTTCACCTCAAGAAGATAAGCAGCCATTGAGAGAAACACATGTAGGGAAGGGAATCTGAGGGAAAAGCACTGACTACAAATGTTGGGGACCAATTTGATGTAAAAAACAACTTTCCCTTTCTTTACTCCTTATAAACTATCTGTTTAAAATTAGGGAGATAACTGTTCAGATCCAAATCTGGAATTCTAAGATACATGCTATCCATTTCCTACCCAGGAACTATAGATCCTTGCACAAATTTCTGATATTCTTAACAATGTTGCTTAGCTGGGAAAGAAAGGAGAGGCCTTTTTGGCCCAGCAGAGGTTCAAAGCATCAAAGTGCTGTTGATGAAACAATTTAAATTGCTGAGCACAGTTGAGAGTTGTTATATACAGGAATTATAAAATTAGTGAATAGCAGATAAAATAATTATGGCTGACTTGCTGTTTTGCGGACAAGTGAAAGCTGAAGCATAAGCTGGCATGGCTCAGGCATGTAACAAATGTACCAGAGCTGCAGACTGAAACTTGTCTAAAGACTTGAATTAAATGTAGTCTTAAATGCACCTGACTTGAGTTAGAATTCATGAAAATATCACTGAATATGAAACAATAACAGCTGCATTATAAATTAATTAAAATACTGCTGTATGCTTCCCTATTCTCTATTTTATAAATGTTAATATTTATATTATTTATAGGACCTATTAGCAAATGCGAATTTTTTCTTTGAGTTTAATATACTGATCCGTGAAAATCTATTATAATTGATCAACATCATATCAGTGCTGAAGATTTCTTGCAGAACATTTAATCTCAGAAGCTTAATATCTCTTTGTCTACTTGTTTTATGACCTGAATCAGTGTATTTCATTGCCTATAAATCTATCAAACTACAGTAGAATATATTATATGTATACCATACTGATTTTTATTAGTAGGATAATGTTTGTTTCCAGGTTACTAACAAACAAACCTCTGCAAATAAAGTGGGTAATGGTATACAGTTATTGATTTTTTTTTTTAAATAGGAGAGAGGAAGAAAAAAACTTTGCTGCTTCCTCCGAGAATCAACAGGGATGAAAAACTCTTTGATGTTTTCAAAGTTATTGTGAATTGGTTTGGAAAGGGTTTTTTTTTTATTATTTTTCAATTTTAAGGTAAAGCTTTATTAGCAGGTTCAAACCAGGACTTAATATTTCCTTATTAAGACTGAACTTCAAAATAGGTAAAATTTCAGAAGTTCAAAAGTGTAGTGAGCAGAAATTAAGAGCGTGGGGGGAGAGAAAAAAGTGAGAGAGGAAAGGGGAGGGAGCAGCCAGGAATGGGTAGTTACTGAGCAAAGTATTCTGAACTAAGAGTGAAGGTAGACTGATGTCTAGGACTAATGCATAGATGGCAAACACAATGCTGTGTATTTTGTACCATTTATGCAATTTTAGCTTATGTGGCATAATTGTGTTAATGATACTGCAGGTGCTGTGTAAACACTAAATACATAGTGATGTTTCATTTTTTTCTAATTATTGTATTTCTGATTTTTTTTTCAGAAAGACAAATTGCTTCTGGTCCTGGGTTTGCTTGGAGAGACTATATTATATCACAAAAGCAATATGAGTGCAGAACAGCCCAAGGTGATGCTGGTGCATCACAGAATGGCATTTATTAGTGTTTCACTCTTCACTGTTAGATTGCTCCAAATACTTCTCCCTGTAGAAAAGGTATGTCATCACTAATTATAAGTGATTGTCTCTTGGTTTTGCATTTAAAGATGGCAGAAAGAGATACCTTCCTCAGGGATTCATACTGAGAAAATAGCCCCATGGACAGAGAAATTAATCTGATTTGCATTAGCTGGTGTATGATCACAGATAGCAACTTCGTCCATTCTTCAGTTGCCAGTGTATTCTGCAGATAACAAATCTTAAAAAAACCATTTTTTGACCAGTTTTTGAATGAGTTTTTGAAATTCAGTGTTCTTTTTCCTCCAGTAATGTTTTTTTCTGGTATGATGTATGGTTTGCAAAGCTCTGCTGCCCCCTGCTAGTTTATAGTATGCATGCAAGTAAGAGTAGAACTACACAGCATTTTACAATCATCACTCTTAATCTGATGGAATATAGTAAGCAATTATATTTCATAAATTAGAGTGATTTTAATTGGTCTTTGCTTCCAGTGCTCTTTAGAAGAAATTCTGTTGTAGCCCTTGGGGTTGGGTTTTTTTGTTTTTTATGGTGGAGGTGTTTTTTTCTTTATTTCAGATGGGAAAGTCTGATCAAGTTTTTATGTGGTGGAAAGTGTTAGATGTTTAAACCTGAATGGGTTTAAATTTTTTGGACCTCTTTTTAGTGGAATGTAGCTTTTCTTAGACATTATTCAATCAGAGTAGAAGATCCATTTTCAGTTACAGGGTTTTTGTCACAAATATTAAGTCTTGTACCTGAAAATAAGTGTAGACATACTAATCTAATGACTTTTTATAATTTTTGTCTTTTATGTTCTTGTGACCTAACACAAAGTTTCCATTCTGTATGTAACGAGTTGGAACAAAGTTACTGTATTTGACATCACAATTTGAGTTGAAGGAATGTACACTTGCAGTTAAAAATAAAAGAAAAAACCCAAACCAACAAGAAAAATCCCAGTCCTTAGTTTGCAATATGACCATGTGGAATTGTAGACAGTTTTTTATTAAATACAGAAATAATTGTGGTCTATGTGTTCTCTGCCATCTTGTGGTCAGACAATGAATTGACTCCAGCAGTGTTTGTGCCGTGCCTGGATCATACATAAGTTTTGTGACTGGTTGCAAGTCTGATATTCGGAGTGACATCTAATTAACTATCACTTTTAATGAAGAAAAAATAATTATTCCTGTAGAACTCATTTAATGAAATATATTTCTCTAACTTCTAAGTAGCAACAATATTAATTGTACTTGTTGAATGATTGCAAATGCTATTGTTGGTTTTGCTGTATTTTCAGGCTGTTATTCTTACAGCTGCTTTCTTTTTCAAAGGCGAGTAAAGTTACACAAAAGAGTTTGCTGAATGCTTTATTCCTTCTCTCACTGGATATGTCCTTCTCCTTGGAGTACCCAAGCATTCATGAATCTGTTGCAGCCTATCTGGAGCAGATGAGTACTGAGAACTACAGTATTTATAAACAAGTTTCAGAAGCTGCATATTCGATTGAATGCACTTGTAGCTTTATGGTTGAAGTGCATAAGGAGGTGTGAAACTTTATTGTTTAAAATATTTCCTGTAGACAAAGTTCTTTCCTCACTTCCTTTCCTCTGTTGTAAAAATTATAGTGTAGCATAGCTGAGGAAGATCCCTAAGTATGAGTATTCTGTAGGATACCAAATGTAGTCATGATGTTAATATTAGTCATGATGTTTGTGAAAAATCTTATCTGAAGTAAAAACAAAGAAATAAACAATTGGAGATTGGAAGTAGGCATGGGGCAAAGAAGGAAGAAGCAACAAATACTCTGCTTATTTATACAAACATATACTTGTATATACATATATATCTTTATAATACATATTTATAGATATATATTTATATAATACACCATTTATTTTATATTTATTTAAATATATAGTGTGGGTGTATGTGTGTTGTCCAGGAGTTAAATATATTGTTCAGAAAATTTTAAATCCCAAGTACTTTGGCAATTGCTGGCAATTGCAGCTTTAATAAACAACTACTGGATGGGCTGAGATTTGTGTTTCAGTTTGTTATGAAGACAACTGCTTTATTAGTTAAGAGATTCTAGCACAGTACTGAAATATTCTTCTCCATTATCCAAACGGATAAGCAATTTTGCACAATACTGGTTCCATTGATACTAATATAAATGAGTAACATACAGCAATATAAATATAGTGCTGTCTTAAATCAGAGTTAATCTATCCTTTGTCTAGGCAGGTTCTGAACTTTATAGAAGCAATACTTTGCTCATAAAATGCTGTTTACAATAAAGTTAACTCCATCAAATTTAAATGGCTCATGTTTAATGTATTTGGTAACCAAATATGATAAAGACATATGTACTTAAATTTAAAAAAAAATCTAACTTGCTCTTTAGTAGTGATACGTTAAAAGTTTAGTAGTTAAATCTTTTATTATACTCTTCTCACATAAAATGCATATTGATTAAAAAAATAATAATTTGAATAATGTTATCGTGTTTGTGCTGTGAAATGTTAGACATACATTATTTCTACTGAGTTTAATAGAAGTTTATTTGGATTCAGCAGCTCAAGGGCTTTCAGGTCCGAGGAATAGGTTCTAAACTGTTTTTTGTTGAAACGTATTGAATTAGTTAATTATAAACTTCTCTGTGAAAGACTTAATATTCAATTATGATAAATTCTGAAAGATTATGCAGTAATATTGGATACTTTTAATTTTACTGGTTTTGCTAGTTTCATTCTTTCTCTTCATTTTACTTCACAGGGGGACAGGAATCTTTCTGAGTTACTAGAATTGGCAGATCAGGCCTTGAGTAGTCTACCCTTCCACCTACACTTTCCCTTGCTTCAGGAATGCATTCACATATGCTCAAATATGTGAGTACACACTATTTAAAACTCTGCTTGAGAAAATAAAATCGGTCATTTTTTTGGTGGATAAGGTTTCTCAAATAGGAGCCCAACATGTTTATTCCCTGTATGAGCAATTATTTTCTTTTAGCCATTGAACAGTCTCTTCAAACTGATTTGTGCCATTCTGTAGTGGATTTCTTGAAAACTGAATTTGAGTTGCTAAACACTTTATGTTATATTTTATGTATGAGCTTTTATGATTTTGTATGTAAAGTTACGTGATTTATAAGGAAACAGTCTTAAAGACTTTGCTTTCTTTCAGACTTCTTTAAAATCCTTTGCTCTGAGTGTATTTGTATAACTTATTTTTTTTTACTTTCAGAAGTCGTAAAGGACTTACTTTATTGTAGATGCTTTCTATTACAATATGGCATCTCTTTTATTAAACAGCATGTTTTTATTGCTTTTTAGATTTTTCCATGGCTTTGGTTAGAGAATAAGTAACCTTATGGTGCCTGAAAAAGTTCTTTCTTGAACAACAAAAATTTAATTTTGTACTGATTCAGAACTTGGCTTTAGGGAATTTTTTCAAAGGAGACTGCATTTAAGAGCTGTCCAGTAAGTGATTTTAAATTATGAAATGTCAGAATGTTCTTCAATGTTCTGATGCTTTTAGAGTTAATTATTGTTTGATTACTGTTTCAGGCAGTAGGAAATTCAATTCACTTCATGGTAATGAGATGGACTTTTACCTCTATAATGAAAAAATTCTAAAAGCACAGGTTTTTTCTATAATCATGTATATGATCAAAGATGTCTACTGAAGCTCAAGAGAATTTTATGTTTTCAGATGAACATCAAATTTCAGGCTCTTAATTTTGATGAGAGAATTTTGAAAAACTATGGTCTTTGATTACCTACATGTTAAAAAGAATAAACATATGCAAACACAAAGATTGATACTATGATTTTGGCAAATATGTTGTGATCTCTGAACGTTTTTCTGTTTTTCAGAATGTATACCATTGCAGGAAGTTTTTTTCAGAGATTATCCTGAAATTTAACAAGAACATTTTTGTAGGCATCTCTAGGTAATGTAAAATAAATTAGTGACGTTAACTATTTTTAATTTTAGTTGGAAGTCTGCCAAGGCCAACTCATTGCTTCAGGCAGAGGGTCAGAAGTTGCTTCTCCGTCTATTGTCTCATCCTTTGTTGAATATAAAAGCTGAAGCCTATCACTGCTGTTTGGAAGTGGTTAAGGTTTGAATTAATGCTTAATTAACACTCTTGGTGGTGCCCTCACTAATGCATGTTATATGGTTTTGTCATTAAAAGCATTTCTAATGCAAATTCAGTTTACCATGTTATATGCTGAAAAATCAGCATAGGCCTGGGCTTGCAGTTCACTGTTACGTTCTTGGTATTAAGTCTGCTTGGTTAGGTTAGACTTCAGGTACTGCACTTAAAAATTATGTATAAAGAACATGTAAATCCTTTTATGTACTACTCCTGTTGTTGTTTGTTGGTTTGTTTTCTTTGGGTTTTTTTTCCATGTTTTGGGGGGGTAGCAGGGGATGGATGGTGTTGTGTGTGTCTTGGGTTTTTTTATAGGGATATTTTGTTGCGGCCTTAGTTTTTTGTAATGATAGCCCAAAGGATAAAGAGCATGAACTTGCTGAAAGTATGGCTGCACTCTATGCTGGGAATGGCAATGTCATATTTATCAGGTCGTTTTAGGTATTCAGTAATATTGGCTCACAAAATAAAAATCTTTTTTGTGTTTGGATATAATACCTGATTGAAATTTTTGTTTTCTATAATGGTTATAATTTGTACTTAGTGTGCTTGTAGCACAGTTCAGTAATGGACAACTATGCTGGAGCTAGCGTCTCTGAAAAAAAGAGTATATCCACTGAATGACACTTCTGTTTTTGTGATATTTTTACCAGCCTGTTTCAGGTTTTTCTTATTTTAATGTAATGCCAAAAGTTGTCTTATTTCATGTAATGCCAAGCAACACGCACGGGTTTTCTAATTTATTTTCACAATTATTCAAAATAAAACCAAAATGATTTTCTATTTCTTAGTCCTTGTGTAGTAACAGGAGTTTTCAGTCAGTGATCCAAACAGTTTGTATTTCTTCCAGGGCTGTCATGTTTAGCTTTCAGAACTAGTCTTCCAAAGCGCATGGAGAAAGTCTTTAACTGCATGACAACTTCGGGCTGTCTATAAAACAAGATGTAGTAGTGGAGACTGTCCTGAATTTTTAAACTAACAGACTTTATTTTTACTCAAGGACTGTTTAGGTATTCATAATATTGCAAAGCCTATGTCTTCAATCTGCCAGGGAATACATTTTCTTCTACACCCTAAAGTGTTATATGAAATCTGTACATTCGGCCTTCAGGAAGATAAGAATGAGGTACTGTATTTACTAGCTGCATTTGTAGGTTGATGTGCATGCAGAGTAAGTGTTGATATTCTCCACAGTGGTCTAATGCTTACCTGAAGTTTTGACTAAATATGGTTTCTTGCATAAAGAAAAGCTATGCAAATAGTAAGGTTGTAGTCAATGGAAAGATTTTATTTTTAACAATGAATTCAGAGGAAAGATAATATTATGTGCATGGGATGCTATTAACTGTAATAAAGGCCAGTGAAAAATGAAATATGTTTTTTACTTTTTTTGTGTAATATATTCAGCCCTCGTAAAATGTACATATGATGAAAAAGTTATGTACGGTGCTTTACATTTATGGGAAACATGAACTTTTAAGTATGAAGTCTTTGTAAAAGTGCGGCAATGTCTGAAATGGTTGAGGAACAAAAAGACACTTTAAATCTTCAAGTCTTTGCTATAAAATTGTATTTCACCGCCACAAACATCTGTGTTTAAATATAGTTACCTGAGTATTATAGAAGTATTTTACAATGTTATAGAACAGGACCAAATTTCCATTGGGTTCATTTATATGCATGACTGCTTAACATATGTGCACTATTTCCTAGCCTATAGAGCTAGGAAAGTAGGGAGTTGTGAGAGGAAGATAAAGTTACTTATGTTCTTCTTAACAACTCACTCACAGCTGATCTATAACATCCCTGCAGTCAGAAAGAACACTGACTAACAAATTATTTATATATTTTTTAGCTTCTCTTCTGGAATGAGATTTTTTTTTTAAATTCAGTACTATGCACAGTTCCATTTAGAAGTGATTTTTTTTAGATGTGAGCATTTTAAAGAGAAAAGTAAAATATCTTTGAGAATGTGCTATATGTTTATGCTTTGTGTATAATTTATCTTTTGCAAAGACAGCATTTATTTTGTCTACTCCATTGGATATGTTATTAAAAAGACTGACAGTTTTCTCTTAGTGGTTGGTCGAGCAAAAGAAATAGATCTCAGTTGATGCTGAATTTAAAGTATCAGAGATGGACAATTAGTGGTTGGTCGAGCAAAAGAAATAGATCTCAATTGATACTGAATTTAAAGTATCAGAGATGGACATATTTGTAAATATGCACTCATTTGTTCTCTACCTTACAATGCATTTTTATTACACTTCCAACAAAATAGATAATATCATATCCAAGTATGTTTTTATTTATTTTACTTCTTGGCTGTATAACTGCTGCTTAAGTTTTCATAAAGCATCAGTTTAATCTTTCAGGCATGTGACAATGAGAAAAAAAATTGAGAAGAACCTTATATTTCAAGGTTAGGTTTGATATTTGCCATATGATTTTATAAAGCCAGTCTTTCTCTAAAGATAGACTAGAGTGATATTATGAAATGCTGTCCTTGTTGCCTGGGGTGAGAGGACTTTTAGCTCTTGCATAAAATGCAGAGTTTATCTGCTAAAGGTAGGTGTTCTTACACTGTATAATGAAAAGTTAATTCTGATAAGCTGGGCTTTTTTCCTCTATTCCCATTGCAGTAATAATTTTAACTTGTAAATACTCTAATACTGTGTATTGTATAGATTATATACTAGATACATGAATGCAGTGTAACTGCTGTATCATATAGCTTTTTTGATTTTGATAGAGAGCTTCAGATGAATTATGATACAGTTTGAAATATTTGGTAGCCTTATTAGTTTGACTCTTTGCCTCAGGAAAGTGAAGTGGCCCCATAACAGGCTTTAAGTCTCTTGTCTTCCTGTATCTTCAGAAGCATATCATAGACTGGGAATAAAATGCCACAGAAAGGCAAGGTCAGGAAAGAAAAGAATAAGAGTTTCTTTTACCTGCAGGATAGAGGGACCAATAGGTGGAGAAGTTTAAGTGATGATTTATTTTATTTCAGAAAAGACAAACCAGAATTCTAAGGGGAAAATGATTGAGTGCTGTTCAGGCAGAACTATTTGTTTTCGCATGAAGGCTTTTCTAACAACTTAATGCTTAGTGTAGCTGACAATTTAACTGTAGCTTTCTGCAGTAACAATATTTTGTCTTTGAGACATTTCTGTATAACATTTCCAATTAGAGCATTGACAACTGACTTCAACACATCAGTGGTTGTATTAGTTGATTGGTTTTTTTGTTATTGAGCAGGTGAACTCTACAGCCAAGACCATTCTGATACATCTGTTGCAAGGACAGTTAATGATGGAAGTATTAACTTGGAACAAGTTTATTGAGGCCCTCTTTCCTGTCCTTCCCGTTTTACAGGTACTTTTAAGTGCTTTAATCTGAATTCGATGTATGCAATAATGTATATCACGGTAAATAACAGATAGAAGTAGCAGATGGAAAATAGATTAACAGTAGTATACATGCAGACTTGTAGCTCCTCTGTGATAATAGTTTTCTGATCAAATATACTCTCAAGAAATTGCAGTCAGGGTAAGCTATATTTTTAGTATATATAGATACTTGTTTTTTGGTGGTTTTGTTTCCAATGTTATAGAAATATCCCATGAGCCTTAGTCTTCCTATTTCCAACGATGTGCAAATTTAATTTTCATTATTTTTACTCTCAGCTTGATCTAGAGGGAACTTTTGCCTTCTCAGTTGGATTTTCAGCCTAATTGCTCCATCTGAATTCTTTACTGTTTTTTTACTAGTACTTGAAATTTCCTTTCTGTCGTCTGCCCACAGTCTTCCAGATTAGATATTTTGCTGCATTTGCCTGGTGTCTGTTTTTTTGCCTTATTTCTCTCTTAGCTAATAAATTCAAGTATACATTTTGTCTTCATTTTCTCCAAAAATATCACTCTTGATAACTGTACCAACTTACTTGTTTCCCTGCTATGTGTTCATTAATTGCCTGCACCTCAGTATTGCCTAAGTTGAAAAAGCAGCTTATATAACTTAACTCTGTATGCAAACTGCACAAAAATCATGGCAAAAATGGGGAGAAATTGCAAATAAGATGGGCCATGAAATAGATGGCTCAGACAGAAAAATATGCAGAGGAGATACACTGAAAACTTGAAAGTGGTGGGAGAAGGGTTATTTCAGAGCTTTCTCAACCAGTAATTACAGCTTTTTTATGTTACCTGCATAGCTATCTTATATATGATTGACATTCAAGATTAAATAGGAGGGGATTTAATATAAGCTATAGGTTAAACATGTGAGAAATTTTTGTGAGTAGAATTTCACTCTATTCTGTAGCCTGTAGTGGCTTTGTACAATAGATACCTAAGTAGAGCATACCAGAGGTTTATGTTTACTTCATGCATATAAAATACATTGTATTTTGCTCTACTTTTAAAATGTTTGCAGTATCATTACTTGACATAACTGATTCCCTTTTGTCTGTTTGTGTGAGAAACGCTTTGACGAAGATCTGAAAATAGG
Organism: Corvus brachyrhynchos; assembly: GCF_000691975.1. Classification (NCBI taxonomy): domain Eukaryota; kingdom Metazoa; phylum Chordata; class Aves; order Passeriformes; family Corvidae; genus Corvus; species Corvus brachyrhynchos. The sequence continues at coordinate 5,381,315 of NW_008237229.1, read as the reverse complement.
TAGAATTTAATGTTTTAAAATAATTTTCTTGTAGGGACTAAATTTTATTTATTGAAATGGAAACGGGACTTACAAAGCAGCACCACATTAACAGATTGAAGGGTGAAGCTTTGGGTCAAAGTACCTCTAGGCCATGTAAAGAAATCTTTATTTTTATTTGTATACAGGATCATTTATTAATTTTTAAAATTACTTTCACAGAGGAATATGAATCTGCAGAATTTGAATGTTTTCTTTAAAATTGCTGCTTTTTTTTTTAATGTTGCTCCTTCCCCACCCTCCCTTAGCCCCTAAAAAGGGAATTATGTTGTCTAATTTGCTACGTTAAGTAAGTGGATTTTTATAATTTTGGAAATTTTTGTTTGTTGCTTGTTTGTCTTAGGGTTATGCTGACACTAAAGATACTTTAGGTAAATGCATTCTCTCTTTGAGTGAAACAACCTCTGACAAAGGAGAGGGTGTTCTCCCAAGAACTCCCAGACTGCAGGCTGCTCTGCGCCTTCTCTTCTCAAAAAAACAGCTGTAAGTAATGCTCTGTAGCATTTCAGCACATCTTCTAATGTTGATGACATTTCCAATTTCTCCTAAATGTTATGCTGTGTCTTGATTTGAAGGGCTGATTAATCAATACGGAGTGTGGTACTTCCAACCCATATTATAAACTAATTAATTTCTAACTATACAGCTGAAATTTTCCAGTATGAGGGCTACATATATTTATTTTAATTATTTATTCATTTAGGGTTCGTTCTGTAGCAGCCAAACATTTAGCATTTCATCTTCTGAATGAAGAAGGTTCAAGTCTGAAACGCCCACCTCTGGATGGTAATGTCCTTTCCAGCATTTCAAACTTATTTATTGTAGAAGGAGCTATGGAGCTAAAAATGAATGATAAAATGGACTCAATAATTAAGGTTAGTAAACTCTGTCTGAATTTTGCCCTTCTACCTGCCCAGTCTCTGAAGTTTCCACTTTCAGAAGGTTGCAATATTTCATACAAATTACCTTGTTTCGTAAAAAGAAATCTATTGATGTATTCTTTGTGTGCACTGAAACAGTAGTTTTCATGCTATCATTTGCAACACTAAGAAAAAAATCTTCCTTTTTTTCTTCTCTTCTCTGCAGAAAAGACTTGGGTACAGAGAACACTGGCCTGCTCTGTTTATAACAATTTCATTCTGCATGGATAGAATCTGATTTTTTTCTCATCTAGTTTTTTCCCCAAAAAATCAATTTTTACTGAAACAGGCACAAATAATCTTTAATATGAAATATTTTAAAACTGATTGCAAACTTATGTCTGTGTTTACTTAATATTGCTTCTGTTGCAAAGTGTAAAACAAATCGTGAATGAATGACTCATGGAAAAACTTGTCTCTTCTTTTTTTCTTTTTCTCATCTCCCCTCCATTCTCCTTTCTTCCTTCCCCTCAATACTTTCAGATTAACAATACGATAAGCAAATGCGAAGATGCTTGACCCTATTGCTGTTAAAAAGTCAGTCCCCTATACAGACTGAAAAGCATGTTCTAGCTTTTCTGTATAGTTTCAAGCTTTCTGTAGTCCTACATAAATCAAGCGTTATTTGTTAGAAGTCTGCAACTATGGTGCACTGGAAACTATTTGGTTTTCATATTCCACAGGCGTTATTAGAGGTTTGTTGCCAAAAGATTATAACCTAATCCATTCTTATTACATGCACGTGGGATCTAACCAAATAAATTCTAATAAGGAATTAAGATATTTTTATTTTCTACTTCCTGTTAGGAAATTTGGCTGGTTACCTTGTTTCATGATAGCATACTGGATGCAAATCTATTATTATTTTACTTTTAGGCAGAAACTGTTGAAAAGCTGTATGATATCTTGACTTCTGATGCTGTTGACCTAGTTTTACGGAAGTCTGCAGCTGAGCAGCTGGTTGTCATTTTAGAAGGTAGAATTCTTCAGAAAATTTGAATTCATGTGCTGGTCATTCGTGAGCTTGAAGTTTTGCTAGGTTGTCTGTATGCTTGTGCTGAGGGTACTCTTTGTAATTTTTGTTTTATGAATTTTGATAAAAAGGATAAATGATTGAATTACAATGCAAGTAAGCAATCTTACTTAGAGCATTATTTCACTTGGTGCATAACTGTAGAGTTTCAAACCTTGATGTTTTTATTCTATATACTCAAACTCTGATTCAATAATGTTTTCTTCAAGGAATTTAAATTCTAATGAGAGAATGTGAGTTCTTCACCATGGGAAGGTGAAGTCTTAGATATTAAAAATATTGTCAGAAAAATTATCACAAAAATGAAGAAGTGTATCTACTTTGTCTCATAAAATACATTTAGTTATGGCTGTAAAGGTTTTCAGATGTTTCAAAATTGAAACAAAGCATTGGATGAAATTGTGAAGGAAAAAATGGAGCTTTATCAGGACAGATTTAATATGAAGGATCACTTTTTAGTTATTAAAAAACATACAAGCCAACCCAACCAATTCAAATGAGATATCTTTTTGTTATTGTTGTTGAACATTCTTAAACCAGATACTGTAAAGGGTTAAGTCAATGGAAAATACTCTCATGGGGATTAAGTAAATACCATTTTCAATTCCACATTAAACTGTTAAAGTCTTTTAAAATGTTACAAGTGAAATCCTCGTTTGACTAAAATTGAGTTGCACTGGGATTACTGTAATTCTTCAACACAAAATTCTTATGGAAAGTTATGTAAGGTATTGAAGAATCTTGTGTTCAAGAGGCTATTATAGTCAGTTAAAGTACTTTGAGAGGGCTTGCCTTGCTAGAGATCTGTACTACTGTTGATTGATAAGCAATTTTAGAAACTTGTTCTAGACAGCAAAAAAAGATGTTTAATATTAAATTTTTGCAGAACCAGTAATTCTTACTATCTTTTGCTTTTCCTACAGATACCAAAATGCATGACATTGTGAAAAAGTTGGGTGTGAAAGAAAAGATATTGGCTTACCTTAATGAATGTGTACATGTGGATGGCAAGGTAAAAGTATGGTTAGAGGTTCTTCTGCAGCATTGCACAGCACGTTTTTTCTGCACTTCAAACACTAGTCTTTGTGCATTAATGCTGCATTGAATACAAGTGTTTAATAACAATTATAATAGCAATATGTATTTAATTCTAGTTTTGATAATGCTAAGATTCTCTTAAAGAGTGAAGATTGGTTTGCCTACCTATGAGAAGAGTTAGCCAGAAAACTATGTGTATGGTGGGGTTTTGGAATGTACGAAAACTTCCCTGAAAGCTTTCTCAGTTGGGGCCAAAAAAGTATTTTAATGACCTAAAAAAAAAAAGTATTATGTTATGTGTAATATCTCTAAACTTAAATTCTGAAGCAAATTATAATTAAAAATGAGATGTAATTGTATGGCATGTTCTTGTAAATGTGTCAGATTGAATTTCAGGTATAAATAATTTTCTGACCAATAGAAGATCACTTCGCCAGGGAGGGTCTCTTGTTGTAGTTGATGGAGCTTTCCATTTTTGTAATATGGATAATCTGATGCTTGATTGCTTCTGGAATTCATTCTTTGAAATCATTTCATGCAAGCATATTTAGACTAGATAGTGCTTAATGTAACCTCAGTGGATAAAGCTTTTTGGCTTTCTTGCATAGTACTGTTATCCCATTCCAGCAGTCCAAATCTTGAGTTAGTTTTAGAAACCATGAGAAGTTTTATGTAATGACATTTTTCCCAAAAGTGTACAAGAGAAAAAAACTGCTTGATACTTAGTGGAATTCCTTTTTTTTGTCAAACTAATGAAAATTACATTCTTCTTCAGGAGTGGCAATTTCCCCCCCAGATTATCAGTATCTAAGATTATTTTATCTCTGTAGCATTAAAGAATGTCTTCTCCAGTTTATGATAGCTTGTACAGAAGTACTTTAGTAAACTGTTCTAATACAGTTGAAGCAATTGAAATATTGGGTTCCTCAGGTGTTTTACTGTGGGGGTTTTTTTAGTATCAGTTTTTTAGTATCTTCTTTAGAGAGAGAAAGTAATCCAAATGTTGTTTTTGTTTGGGTAGTGAGTAGATATTGCTCAATAATACAGAATGACAAGCATGGGAAATATATTGCCCTAAACAGATTCTTCATGGTCAAGTAAGAGTCTAGGATGAACTTTAAAATAATATTTTTAGCCCTTTATAAAGTTTAATTTAATCCAGGAAGGGTTCAGGCAGCAGCTCTCTATGGCCTGTGACATTAGGACACTATCCTAAGGGAATCTAGTCCAGATTCTTGGTTCTCCCCTTGAATGATTTTTTTTTTTTATTTCATCATAAAATTAATAGCAAAAAAAAAAACAACAAAAAAATCTTACATGTTCTTAGAAAGGTGGCTACTGAGAAAAGAAAATAGAAGAAGTAGTAGAAGTAAAAAGCAGCATCAAAATAAGGCTTTATGTATAACTGTGCAAAAGATTCTTTCCATACTAAATAAGTAGGGCTTTTGTTCATGCAGTATTAAACTAAAATGTTGATGCTGTTGGTAAAACAAATTTTAAAGGCAGAAACTCATAGGCAAAGTAATGATACAGTGAACGAAATACTCTCTTCTCATTCTTAGGAGCTGTGACTTTGGTTGTATTTTTGGCCATTCACTGATACTTTAACTTTTAGCAAACTTCTTTCCATTCTCATGTTCTGACAGCATGGGACCCAGAAAATTAATGTAATATAATAAAATATTTGCATTTTTTAGAAAATGAATAAACTTACACAGTTGTAAATACTTGGTGGTTTTTTAAATAATTCAGCTCACATATATCCTTGTTAAAATTATATAACTTGAAAGCAAGTGTTGTAATTCTGTTATGAAGCCAAAGACCAATAAAATTACCATCAATTAATAATAAAATGAATCAAAAAGTAAATAAATATTTTTTAATGAATATGCAGTTGTCATCTGGCTGAAATGTGCTTGTCTAAGGAAGTTCTAGGCTTCTCTTTTACAAGTGATGGAATATATTGCTTAATAGTGTGAGAGTTCATGTTAAGCACATCATAATAAATTATACTGATAGTTATCTTTATTTAATCTTTTTCTCTGTTCCTGCAGCTTATGGAATCCATAGTGTTACCATGTCTGACACTCCTACGCAAAATTGTGTCTGTTGACCCAGTTGTTCGCCTGTCCTTAGCACAGCAGCCTTCTTTACTGCTTTTGCTATTCAGAGGTAAAGACTGTATTTCCTCTGTAATACCCAGTTAGATGTTTAACCAAATACCTTCTTAAGAACTTTGATTCTTCTTCTCAATCTGAAGAACTTCAGATTCTGCTACTTAAGAGATAAACCATCATGTGCTCGTTTTACCCATGTTGTGGCATGTGTTGAAGAGATTGGCAGGAAACTGTGGAAAGCAGTTGCTTTTAACTAGTGTCTATGTATTATTAGGTGTCAATGTTTTTCTAATGCATTTATAATTATCTTTATTTTATTCAGTTTCCCTGATACTCCAAAGTGATCGTGCTGTTTTAACTGAAACTGCAATATTGCTTTGTCTTCTGTTGTTTGATGAAGTAGCAAGAACAGAAACATGGTATGAAAATCCACTTATTTAATAGCATATTTTCTAGATAAATTTGAAGGTTTTAATAGAAATAAATTTTTATATGTCTTCAGACAAGTTGTGCTCCAAACTTTTATAGATCCAAAATTGCATATTTGTAGTCCAAATTGTTTCAATACTTGGGTTACATGCTCTATAGGCCTACATGGCATATTTTTGCACTATGAATACCTCAGTGTTAAGTTTATTTTTCAAAAAACCTTGATTGGTCTGTAGTCCATCTTTTCCATGAATAGAAACTATGCAAATAAAATAGCTATTTGTAGACAGGTGTTTTAAACTTAATTAGAATTCTCCTATTTACTTCGGCTTTTAAGTGTAGCAGTTGTCTTTAAAGCATCAGACCTCAACTTATGATATTTTATTATTTGAAAGTTGTGTATGCATGAAAAAATATGCTTTTAGCATATTTCACATACATGAAATATACTGAAAATACTTATAATGTGTGGTTTTTCTCTAACAGAAAAAACGAAACAAGTATGTGGGGTTTTTAATGTACAATATATCTGCAATAAGTATGCCATATTTAAGACCTATCTAAGTATCTTAAGATTTAAGAACTATCTTAATATTGCATAATCATGAAGAAATACTGTTTATTAATACACATTATTCATCAATGGGTTATTAAAGATCTAGCTAAAGGGAGAAATACATCTATATCCAAATAATAAGGAAATAATGTGTGTAGCATTAGGAGAAAATCAAATCTTAAAATAGGGCATAATGACTATGACTTAATCTCTTGCAGGGCTGATGGCATAGCCAGTAATTATACTGAGGTACCTGCCTTCAGTTTACCTGTTGCTGTTGTTAGAAGGTATGTGTGGGTAGTGGCTAGTTGGT